>NC_140954.1:140058622-140626122 GCF_014529385.1 Adiantum capillus-veneris
CAAACTTCCATTGGATGTCAGTAACTTCACTGAGAAGCATGCTCAGATGATGTTGCCAGCTGTGCCTGAGTTCAGGATTGGAGACAGGACCTATATCTTCTTACATGATGTGCAAAGTGTGTTTTATTTAAGGGAGGATTTCTCCCTGGCTATTATTTCCAGAGTCCAAGAGGAGAGGAGTGGATTTGTTTCAGAGGATAGTAGTGATGATGAGGCAATGGAAACATCCAGCAATCCAATGGAATGCCTTCGAAGATGCTTTGAGAAAGCTGAAAAATGCAAGGAGACACTACCTGATGAAGCCACCTTCCAAGCAATAAGACAAAGCCTAAGACCATCGAAAAGTAACAAAGAAGTGGAGGATTGGTTTAACCATTCAGGTCAGGGGTCAACTACATCTGTAGACCTGTGGCAAGAAAACCTCTTTCTGCAGGATGAGAGCTTCATGGTATCTCTCTCTCTCTCTCTCTCTCTCTCTCTCTCTCTCTCTCTCTCTCTCTCTCTCTCTCTCTCTCTCTCTCTCTCTCTCTCTCTCTCTCTCTCTCTCTCTCTCTCTCTCTCTCTGTTTGTGTCATTTCTGACATTGTATGTGCAGTCTTGGATTGCTGACAAGGATGACTTCCTTCGGCGCCGGACAAGAGAGTATCGAGGAAAAGGGATGCGGCCCTAGCACAGTACCTTTCAAAGCTCTGCGAGTCACCGATAGTAGTTTTTCACAATTCCATGTCACAAGAGGGTTCAATAGCAACTTACACATTCAAGACACTATCACGCTTCTTGGGTGGACCGGTGCTGCCCAAAAGTGCAGATAAAGTCATTTTTGTTGACAAAGTGTTTGCTAGAGATTGTTTTGGTTACTGCCCAGGCTATACAGGTGGTCGGGCAGCGTATTACTACACGTACACAGCAATGGCACTAGCTCTTGGTAGACAAAACCCAGATGAACTTTTAGAGTATGGCAAACATCTCATGATTCGTTACAAGGGTGACGTGCCAAAAAACAAAATTGAACCTGCAAAATCTTGATACACTTCAAGTAGCAATTGTATAAGATCATGTATTACATAAATTTTTTACAATGCCATCCACTCAGAGTATCTTTCTCCACTTGTGATTCACATACACCATTGTCTCTCTCCACCTTCGTTGACTTTCACGAGCTCCGGAGTTGTTGTATGCCATTGATCTTTTAGCTTTTTGTTGTTGTAAATGTCTGATGGCTTGTGCTGTTGCTGAATTTGCCAAGACTTCTTTTGCCTGCATTCGATGAATGATTCTACGATAGAACCATTCAAATAGTTCTCTCAAACTGTTAGCCTTGATTCGAGAGCCACCATGTCGTGTGTGCCTGAAATAAGCATTTCTCGCCATGTAATGAGACTTTTCCATCCCTTGGGTATTCCATATTGCCGGGTTCCCATACTTCTGTATAAAATATGGCAAATGATTGAAGATGATGTGTTGGATATGAAAACAGATTAGTTAGAATGTTTTACACTCACATATTTGCACATAAGAGAGAAAGAAATACATGATAATACCATGTAGTGAGTAATCTGGGTGTCTGTCCATGCTGTCTTGAATGATTTTTTCAGAAGGTTGAGATTTTCCTTGAACTTGTTCATATCACCTTGTGACCAGTCATCTTTGTCGCACATCAAAAATAGGATGTCTATTGATCGCCAAACCTCAGCCTTCGCGTTACGAGTAGTTGGTTCGTGGTCTTTGACTGCAATATGTAGCTTTTTCCAGCTCTGATACTCTACCTTGCTAACATAAGATGTGTTATATATTTTTCCATGTTTTGTTAGCTTTGGATCTCTTGTACCTTGGGGCTTAGATAAAAACCTCCGTGCCTTCACCCCACCGATGGATGGTTTGCATGGGACATCCTTCTCAGCAGTTGATCTCTTTTCATCCCGCTGGATTTTCACATTGCCACCATGAAGCCCCATATCCGACAGTACCATTTCTAAGCACTGCAAGGCTACTTGTCGTTCTGCAGAGTTCTTAATCTTCCAAGCAAACCCGATGTATAAGTAGACCAATTTCTCTACAATTCTACAAAGGGCATGCATTGTACAAATGTGAACATTCACAAGTGGTATTTTCAAAACTGGTCGAAAAGCAGGATCCTCAATGTGACGTGTTGGAGCTTTTCTCCACCACTTTGGGTTCATGACCTTTGCAGGCTCCATGCAGAACAAACACGGTGACTTTGCCATTGCACCCATTCCACAATTATACATGCACTTTAATGTTTTAAGGTCACCTGCAAGATGCCACTGAACTTGAAAGTCTCCCCTTCCATCTAGACGTAGTACCTCTCCCTGGTTAGTCTGTCGATCAATCAGCTCCGGAATATTAGTTCGATGGAACACCCAATATAGAATCTCATGATCTTCTTTCTTTACCTGCAGCACAAAATAAATGAGACTTAAGTAGATCTGAATATTTGAGCTTACTTGAGAATATCGCTTACCTCAAACGCACCAAGCCACCATATGTTAGATTCTGATTGAACACTAAAATATAAAGGATCATCACTGGGACATTTTGAGAGGGCTCTATTCATTAAAGTAATAGTAACACGCTCTAGCTTTTTCTCTTTAACAAGCTCACACTCATCCAGTTTTAACACAAAATGTAATAGTCCACGTGACTCTTCAAATGTGATGTTGTAAAACTCCACCATTCTCTTCTGTAGTATCCGCAGGTCCATAAAAATATTGTTGAACTCATCATATGCCATGTTGGCTCCATGGCCACTGTAAGTTGCTTTAATATGAAAGGGCTGTCCAAGATAGTCTCCCTGTGCCTCGTTAAGCTGAAGCCTCTCTTTCCAAACACTTGAGGCTGATGGTAGAAGTTTGGATTTTATACCCTTCCTAACAAAGATGGATGAGACAGACTTTTGGATAGCCGAATATCCTCTTTTGCTTACACCAAGTGAATCAAGTGTGCCTTGTATCTCTTTTGCAGGCACTGAGTTCTCTGAAATAAAGCGGTCCACTACATTTCTTTGTAGAACCTTAAACTTCTTGTCATGTACTATATCTGCTGCCAGGCTTCTACTTATAAGTGGCTTCAATCTCTTTCCTATATTGGCTTTGGGGTCAATGTTTTCCTTGTCAGGATAGATTGAGTCTCTACATGAAGACAATGCATAAGTAAATAACAGAAAATTTGCTTCACTAACACTATTTAGGCACATGAAAACAATGCATAACAAGAAAAAACAAAGAGATTACTTAACTAAGACAATGTAGCCAACCAAGAAGCATCACCTTAATGCTCGGATTCTTTTCTTGAGACCTCCTGATGCAACTTGCAATGTTTCAAGATTGCGCAATTTCTTCTTTCGGATACGACCACCCAAGATGGTGTCCTTCATTTGACAACTTCGCACCTTTTCTTTCAGTTCTTGTACCTCTGTTTTATGTTGCAAAATGGTAACCTGATCTGTAGAATGTAAATTTGAAAGGCGAACAATCTCACATTGTTGAGCTTGGAGAATGCTCTTGTAAGTTCCAGCTTCTCTTGTAAGTGATTTACAATAACCCAGAAGGCCGTTTTCTCCATCACCAGCAAAGGTCAATAAGCTTGTAGGATTGACAAACGGTGGAGATGCATTAGTTATTGGATTCTTAGGGTAGAGAGAGCCTCTCGTCCAGATATCTATGTGTTTAGCTCCTTGAGCTCTGAGCGTGTCTATGGAGGTGGGAGGTATATGTGTGTTTGTTTTACTGCGCTTAATCAATGGTTGGTACTCATTGTCCAAATCAATGTGAAGGTGATATTTGGCTCGTTTGTGGGTAACATTTGTGCCATTTGAGGAGTGCGCCATTAGCTAAATGTGCAGGTTTAATGGAAAGTGGATAGCGGCTGCGGATTCGTCCCTCCATGTTAGCCTCATTCCCTCCGTATTGACGTTGTTCATTCAATACAACTAAAAAGAGTATTATCCCTCAATCACTACGAACGAATGTTCAGAGGGGTAAGGAATCTACTTAAAGTACACTTTTTGAAGTTTTACTATGAAAGACCCAGCTCTTTTATTTGTCATTTTTTCTAGAGAGAGAGTGCAAAAAATACATTTTCTTAGAAGGCCCTCCAAATGACCTCCGAAATTTCCTAATGGGACAGGTACACCGGAATGGAGCACTTGCTAGGAGGAGCTGCGAGGTTTTTTTGCTATTACAGGTGACAGGAATAAGTATAGATATCAGAAGCTTGGAAAAGGGACGAGGAGTGTTGGATGCAGGTACTATCAGGTTTATGATATGGGATCTGGATCGACATGTCGCCAGGAGACTCTACTGCGAGGATGTGTATGCTAGATGTGGCACTTTACAGGTCACGCGATGATTTTGGGCCTCTAATGATCGAGATGTTTGCAGAGCTTGAATGTGGCCATCTATCATGGCTGCATCGGGATTCGAAACGGCCAATGCTTGTTGCAGTCGCCATTACCGGCAAGTATCAAAGCATCCGGGGACCATTCTTGTGGAGCGATCCTTATCTATTTACGGCCATGAAGACTTGGAGCTTTATTTTGATAGCGCTATGGCATGTGCGAAGTCGAAGCGGGCGGCCAACTATAAGCAGGACTATTGGCTTGGTTCAAAAGAGAGTCAAGGTTAGCCTAGCTTGAAAACGCAAGGAATCGTTTTGATCCAAATAGAAGAGGGCTCGGGGCCCGAGCTTCCAAAGCAAGGTCAGGTCGATTGCCTTCGGGTTGCCTCTTGTGGGAAGGCGGCCCAAGTCATAAGTGATTTTGTTTTTTTTTTATTTTAATTGCCATGCTTAAAAGAAAAAAAAGAGGTCTACATTGTGGAAGGTGGCGCCATCTGTAGCACTGCAGAAGGTGGGCTGCCATAAGAGGAAGGTGAAGAGGTGGCGCATGCTGAGAGAGGACGGCAGTTGGCATGCAGGGAGGGCACCATCACTTGCAAAGGAGGGCGCGTGTTGCATAAAAGGAGGGGTTAGGCTTGTGAGAAGAGGCCAGGGCAAGGGAGCCAAGAGGAGGTGTTGCAGTTGGGGAGGAGGGCTGCCCCTTTGCATGGGAGTAACCAAAGGCCATCGAGAGGGCCTGGAGCAAAATCAAGGAGGTGGGAAGGATGCAATAGGTGGTGGGCTGCAGGGCGGCCAGTTGAGAAGGGGATCCCGAAGCCGATGGGCTGATCTACATGGAGTAGGAAGGCAGCGGGACTTGGCTTGAGAGAGGCCGGCCAGAGGCTGCAGAGCAGCGCAACAGAAGCAGGGGGGATGATACCCTGAGGTGATGACGCTACTAAGGGGAAGCAAGAGACCGCCTTGCTAAGAACACAAGGCCACAAGGGTTGCGCCACTGGGTGGCCATGCAATAGGGTTGCGCCATCAAGGAGACAGGTGGCCGAGATTTTCAAAGGGCAAAGGTGGGTGCAAATCTGCAAAAGAAGCAACAGAGGAGGGCCTTGCCGAAGCGCTGATATGACCGGGAAGGGTAAAGTAGACAAGTAAACTGACATTTTGCCAAGCGACAGAAATTGTCGAGGACCAAGTGCAAGGAGCATCTAGCAACACGGAGCATCACGCTATGAAGTCGGCAAATATCGAACTCGCCATCATTGTATTTGATTGAGTTTGTGGGATACATAATTGGTTATGATTTTTTGTTGAGTTTGTCGCCAATATTATCCGTACCGTGTTGTTTTGCCGTATGCCCGTGGTAGCGGTGGCTCCGGGATTGTGTGTATGTGAGCAAAGATGGAGGTAGAGAAATTGTGCGGGAAGCCTATAGGTGTGGTCAAGGCGTATGTCACTACTCAAACCTCTTACAATGAACTAGTAGTAGGCAATAAAAAGCACCCCAAACCATTAATCTCACAAGCTCAATTGAGAAATTGTGGCATACACATCACCTCAAATCTTTGATTGGCATTGCACAACCGGATGGAATATGAATTATGTCAAAATCATGCCTTTGGAGCACCAAGACCTCAAATTTATTGATGACTATAAGGATAGGTACAATGGTGGCTTGAGATGTGAAACTCTCATACTCTCACACTTAAAAAATGGCACATCATGCTATAGTGCACTAAAGTGTGAATCTCACACTATAGTGTTTACAACCAAGTCTCTCCTCATGCCTCTACTACTAAAATGATATCTATATGTATTTACAATGAAGGCACTATAGTGTCTACAACCAAGTCTCTCCTCATGCCTCTACTGCTAGAATGATATCTATGTGTATTTACAATGAAGGGAGGTCTATTTATAGGTTGGAGATGACTTATTTGGATTATGGCTAATTTGAATTACACACTAACAAATTGAGCTTAGCATTTTTTGCATTTTCAAAATGAAGTGGGCACTTCATATCTCTTTGATTCACATGCATGTGGGCTCAAGAGAGAGAGCATTATTAATGATGGTGAATGAAAAAGGAGAGAAAAAAAAGAGGGAGAGAGAGTTCTACCATTACTTGTCCTTACTTCCTTGAGGTGAGGTGCTTTTGTCATTAGGGTTGATGTTAGTAGGTTAGTGATTATGATTACAATCAGGTGCACACAAGGTGCATGACAATAGTAAAATGCCTTGAGAAGGTATTGAAAATTAGGGGGATAGATGGAATCGGAGAGGAAGTTCACCTAGTGACACAGGTGAATGAAATCTCAGTGCGTGAGAGTCGTAGTTGATGGTGATGTTGCATCGATTTGAAGACTTCAAGGTCCTCTTGCTAAAAATTCTTCATTTGCAGAGGTAAATCATATAATTTGCTGTTTTTTTGTAATTTTCATGATGGTGAAGAGGGAATATGACTATGGGAGTAGGTGTAGAGATGTATGAGAGTGTGTGTGCATCATGGAAGTTATGGTGAAGAGAGGGAATGAGGATGGTGAAGAAAATGATAAGAGCCATGGAATGTGTAGGTTTGGGTGTGGGAAGGAGAGGGAGAAGTGTGTATGAGTGAGTAGGTGAGTGAAACGGTGAGAGAAAATAGGAAGACTTTTGGGTGTATGAGGTGGCAGTTTTGAAGTCGGCCATTAATTAATGTAAAATTGCCCTTGATTCCAGAAATTCTGAGAAAAATACTTCAGCTTACAAGCTACATTTTCTCTATTGGACATATCCTCAGATTTGGAGGAGAAGAGGGTGCAAAAATGCGAGCAAAAAGTTGTCCCTACAGCACCTCACAAGGCTTGAAGTGGGCCACTATTTGATTCTTTTTGCTTTGTAGCTTTCAAGTGAGTCCTCTCATATATCAACCATGACCTTATTTTTTTGCCAAGGAGCTTGCACACTTGTATGGTATAGGATAAGTATCAAGTATGATATATATTTGTGGGTCAAGAAGATAGGTTAGCTAGTCATGGATTTTATGAAGAAATGGAAACATGGGATGCATGGTGGCAACTAAAAATATATGTGGAAAAATAAAAGGAGGAAAATCATGAGGGAAGGGATCCTCAATTATTCTCTATTTTGAGTGATTTATGGAATTTATTTGAAGATGAAACTTATGTACTTGTGAATATTTATTTGGGAGGAATGGAAAAAAAAAGACGGAGCCGATAGTTGATTGGTGAATTTTTACGGTGAAGTCACACAAAGTTTTTTCAAAGCTTGTGTGACTAGAGCTTAAGGGATAGAATGATATAAGTAAAACATGTATAAGGAATAACATGCAATGGAAGCTAGCATACTTAGGCTTGATAACGCACACCTAGGAATGTATATTTACATAAATACAAAATTTTTGAAAAAAACCCTTTATACTTAGGTCCTTTATTTGATGGATAATATTTACATGTAAAGAGGACCGTAATATTATAAATTTATTTTCTTGTCTCCTAGCCCAATGACTTGCTCAATGATTTAATAAAAAAATGTGATAAAACCCCTAATCACACACACGCTATTTACAATGAAAAAGCGAGCCTAGTCATTGTGTAGGGTGTTTTTGTGGGGTGAAGTGGCTTCTTAAAAGATTTTATGAGAGCCAAAAAACGGCTATCAGTAGGTTAGCAAAAAGGAAATATGGTCCCTTTTGGATTCTTAGGCCAATCAATGAGATGACCTATCAACTCAAGTTGCCCAACCATTGGCTCATACACAATGCTTTCCATGTGAGCCTACTAAAGCCTTACAAAGGAGAGCCACCTCAAGAAGCAAATATTGAAGACCCACCAGAGATTGAGGACCAAGAAGAGGTGTTGCAGCCCGAGTCCATTCTCTGACATGAAGATAAGGTACTGACAGGCGGTAAGACTATCCGATGATACCTTATCATGTTTAAAAATTATCCTTTTGAAGATGCTAGATGGGTGCAAGGCATGCAATTAAAGGATAACATAAACCTTGTGAATGCTTACAATGATTTCTTGGAGTAAGCAAATGTAAATGCGTATAAATGAACAAATATTTTGTCTTATAAGGCTCTCTTTTCCTTATTGTGTGCACATGTTAATAAGTATACATGCTTAGGATCATGTTTGTGGAGACGACGTCTCTCGAACACCAAGTAGATTTTTTCACTCTACTATGGAAGATTGAAACGGATTAATGTGCAGACATGCTTGCGACAGTTAAGGCTCTCAAGCACCAAATAGGCTAGTCATCCATCTTGGAATGGTGTCGTAGGATAAAATAGAGATCCTCTATCCGCTAGCAAACGGACTAATGATTAGGCTTTATCTTCTCTACCTCATAGTGAAGGAGGACTATGATTTCAAGAGAGAGGTAATTTCATAAAAACTAATATCTTATTCTCCCATATGATTTTTTATGTTAACCTGATCATTTAATATGGGGAAGTACTAGGGGAGTAAAAGCTATAATATTGGTAAGGCTACCAAACCGGTCTCTGCAGGGATCCAAAACGAAAAACAATAGGGACCCAAAGTGGGGTAGTATGCAAAAGATCAATGTGCATCACTGGATCTTAAAAGACCTTAGGTTTAGCTCCATTAAGACTTCCATAGGCTAAGGTTTCAAATTCCAACTCCTAGGCCAGTTGCTCCCAATCTTCCCTCAAATCCTATTGGATGGCCATCGAGGTGGACCAACGAGAATTAGGCTAGAGTAAAATTAGTCTAATTAAATTTAAAATTCTTGATAAAAAAACCAATAGAAATTTAGCTCCCCATAAGACTATTGGACAGTCTACCAAAAAGGGGTCCAATGAGTATCAAGCAGTGAAATGGCTTGCATAATTCCTATTGGCCAGAAGACTAAACGGTCCAATGAGAGTTTAATAAATTATTTGGACTACCTAAAGCTCTCACAAAAGGTGAAAGGGGGACTCATGTCACAAGGCTAACAATTATGCTTCTAATTTTTTATGGGCTAAGCCACCCTGCAGGAGCCAATGGGAGGCTAGCAAGAGTAAATGGCAAGAGGGGTCGACCAAGAAGACAGGGAGGGCTGCATTTTTACCAACACATTGCTACACACACACACACACACACACAACTCATGTGTGCAAGAAGAACTACATCTCCTTCTCCAAGCATTGAGAAGTAGAGGCCTACACCAACAACTCTTGGCTATGGAATGCAAATCCAACCAAGAGCCAAGCTTCAATGGCATGCTCATTTCCTCTACCATGCTAATTATTAAGCTAAGCTATGCTATTAGAGTGATTATGTGAGGAGAATACTTCTTTCTTGTAAGATACATCTTCTTCCTCACAATAATCCTCATTCCATGCTAGCTCTCACCATTTTCGAAGGTGTGTGAGGTCTTGTAACCGAGGCTAGGGACACCAAGTGTGTTTTTCAAGCATAATTTGGTGCATGAAGCTTCCGTCTTCATTGCACCAACGAGTTTTGTCAAGGAACACAATAATTTTTGTACAAAAGTCTCCTTTGATGGGAGAAGTTATAATACAAAGCCTTTATGGAAGGGGGACAAGCTCCATGTATATTCGGTCCTCAACTATTGTCAATTGTTTTATCCCTCTCTTTTCAAGTATTTTCAATGCCAAATTAGCTAGGTGTAAATTGCTATGTTGCTTTCTCAAATTAAGTACTCTCTCTATGCTCATTAAAAACTAGTTCCTAATGAAAAGGTCACTATGTTATCAATTTTTGCTACACACAAGTTATTAGTGCATTAAATGTTACATTCTCAAAGACAACACTAACATCATACAGAGCAATGAAGAGCAAAACCCCATGAAGATCATGATGTTAATGTTGCCCCACAAAACCAAAACCCTCTTGACTTTTGATCCAAAAAACGATATACAAATACTATGATCATTATAATAAAATTGGTCAAGTTCATTCTGAGGTAAAAAAGACAACTCATGGATTGCATTTAAAAACATCAAAGATAGTACATCAAGTGGTTGCATTCAATTCCCAATATCTAAGGCTTGACTTTATTAATACTAGCATTTTATCTCACTTAACACACATATAAAGGTTGAATTGGGAGCCACCCATCCAAGAGGGAAGAAGAGGGTTGCCACCATGATAATGGATGGGCCAACCCGACACAAATTAGCCACTAAACCAATCGATTGATACTTTTTTCTCTAGGGGATCCCATATCAACTAGATGTAATGGTCACCCCCTTATGGTCGGGTGGCTTAGCCATTTACCTTTGTAATGGTGATGCTTGGCTTGATCTGAGCCAGGCTATCTAATGTAATTCATTTTCTAAAGAGTATCATATACACTCACACTTGTGAATATTGCAAAAAATATGTATGATGTTGTACGAGTACCTAACGAAATGACATGACTCTACTCATATTGGAAAAACAATTGACAAGCTAATCATCAAATACTTCCCCGTTTTACTTGAAGAGAAAAATTTTGGTCTACCCATCGAAAGATGTTATCACCTCCTTTCTTTCTTTCCTATGACAAGAAAAATGTCTTAAGAAGGGAAGATGCTCGTCAAATTCTATCGCTGATGTGTAAAACCCCTTGGAAGAGAGTTGCATCCTTCTAACTTTAAGGTAAGATTCGTCTATATACAAAAATTAGACACATTAATCCTTGATCACATAATTATCCTTTGCTTGCCAAACATGCATTCATCCCTTTTAGGAGTTCCTAAGCAAGAGACAATGTAAGATAACCTTTTTTTTGCGCTTTTCTACTTTTTCTTGCCAATAGGTCCCCAAAACGTCCTTTTTTAGTGAAGCCATTAATCAGTTTAGGGGGCGCAAGCAAGGAATAGGGAAGGGTGAGAAGAAAGAAAGGAAAAGGGGGGGGGGGGGGGGGGGGGGGGGGGGGGGGGGGGGGGGTAATTGTTTTTTTTTTAATGCTTAAGGGGACCCCAAAAGGTAGCATAGGCGTATAGCGTAGTGGTTAAGCTTGATCCTTTGTTCTCCTATGTATTGAGGTCAAATCTTACCCATTAGCAATGGTTTTAAATCGTGAGTGCATTGGAGATATTAATTGGAGATGCTAAAGCATCTTGGGAAGATTCTATGTAAGAGATAAAAGAGTTAAGTACACGGCATTTGTGCTTTTAAAAAAAGGCACACTCCATTCCAAAAGACAAACTCGCATGATTCATGCACACCAAAAAAAAACCTATTGCATTCCAAAGGACAACCTCGCATGGCACACAAAATAACATTGTGAACCTTGCTTTCCAAAAGAAACTACATGAGACATGCAGATTCAAATAACATTGTGAGTCATCAGCACGCGTACACACACACACACACATCTTAATATATTGTGCCAAAACCTAGCTCCAACATCTTCTATTTAAGAGGAAATTTGAGTGATTCATCATACCACATGAGCACACATTAAGCTCATTGCCTCATTTAGGTCTTTTTGGGAACATGTCCTTACGTTGGGCAAATTCACGATTCATACACACAAAAAGTGCTCCACTTTCCAAAAAAAACTTGCATCACTCATGCAAAAATAACATTATGTCCGAGAGAGAGAGAGAGAGACAGAGAGACAGAGAGAGGATGTAGAGAGCTCAAAATAGTTTGAGCCAAACCCTAGTCCCAACACTACCAAGAAGCCCAAGTAATTCCTCATGCTATGTTGGCACACATAGAGCTCATTGACTCATTGTGTTTTTCCTGCAAGAGACAAGTGAGGCCCCTAGACACATCGATAGGTCAATCAATTATGGGATCTCCCTCTCAATTAAGAGCAGCATGGCCACTAAAAATGGAGTTATGGTAATTTTTTTATCTACCCACTTAATCCTCACCCCTACAGCTCCTCATAGGGATGATTCCACACAACTTCTGGTTCTAAGTCTCTGTCCACCACCATTATGACTTCACTGTACCCACTAGCACCTTCTCCATAGAAAACTAGCTTGGTTCCTACAACCTGACGTCTTTTGCTCGAAGCATCAAGGTGCATTAGGAAGAGAATTGGGTCTAGGAGGGCCTCTTTATTTGGTAGTTTAAGGAAGTCAAACCTTTTGTAGTAAGAAAGTAATCAAAGGACAACTTTTGAATTCAAACAGGCAAAACGGTTAGTTTATTTGAGTTCAAAGTTTCCCACCAAAATGGAATTTAAAATCTAACGGATAAAACCATAACATGTAGCATATCTATGGAAAGAGCTCGATGTGTAGATTGTAGACCTATGATCTCCGCTCAGATCGAAGATCATATGTGGGAGTTATGAAAGGCCGAAAATCATAAAATTGTCCACCTCCTTTTTGGGGGGAAAAGTGCATCCTTTGACCACTCTTACACATCTCTTACACACCCACCATTCTTGCACACATGGCGTGTACCTATTTGTCAAAATATTAATTACCTCCATAAGATCAAATGAAGAGGCCCTCCTACATCCCACCTCTACCTAGTGATATGACTGTTTTGGGAAGCACAATTATCTCCAAGACTTTCTTGAATGGCCTTGGTGAGATCTTCCAAATTCATCTCAGATATCTTTTGCTCTTTAGCAATAGGTTTTATGGTCATTGGCTCATGCTATTATGCTTGCAAGCTACTAGACTTTGGCTCAGAGGACACTCTTTCACTTGCAATCATTACATTATCTTGCAATTAGATTGCATTGGTAGTGACTACCTCCCAAGTAGTAATACCTCTAATGAGTAGGCCATTAAGTTTCATGTTGCAATCCTCAAAGGAATCTATCGAGTAGTTGGTTATTGTTGAAATGCTCATTTACAAGACAAGGAGAGTTTAAGTGCTTTAGATTACTGATAAAGTCTCTCACTGACTTGCCTTTCTCACGTTTGGCCTTTTGTAGCTGAGATATACTACTTTAGAAACAATCTCCAAAGAGTAGGGTAAATTGATTTCTCCTCTATCCTTAAGGTCCTATACCAATCCCCAACCTTCCCACTCAATGTTAGGCTTAAATCATTGCACTTATGTAGTTCATTGTGCTCTTGTAGGGAATCATATACTTGTTCAAATACTTTGATGTCCTTTTGAACATCTTCATCTCCATTGAATTTTTGCGTAAGCTTTGTAATATGTACCACTTTACTCCTAGGTTCTCTTTCAAGGGCAGGACACATATTCTCCGTAATAGATCAACCTATTGTTTGAGAAAATGTTGCCAAATTACCTATGTGAGGAGGTATGGTCGGTGGAGGCACTCTTTCTAAATCACATTTGGGATGGGGGTGGTTACTGGTCCTGGCATATATGTAGTCGACAAAGGATATGGAATATGACTTGGCATAGGCCCACTCGGATAAGCGCTTGAGAATGTGACTCGTGGATCATATGTTGTTGGTACAATTGGAGGGGTAGGAGCCATGTGTGCATAAGTGGCTATAGACACATACTGTCGAGGTTTGTACTTTAGAAGAAACTTTCAAGGGAGGTAGCTCAGTAGGGCCTGCATTAAAGGAGGTAGGTAGAATATCCACATGGACACTCTTAAAGAGGGTGTGATCCATGTGAGAGATCAACAAAGAATCTACTTCCCCACCCCCTTCACACGCTTCATTAACCTCGAGTTTGGAGGGAGTAACTCTACTAAATGTCTCCAAAAAACAGCTGAACATGCTAGCACTAGTTTGTGGAGCCTCGGTGGGCATGTGTCTCCTTCATCGGGTTTTGTATAGGATAACCTTCCATCACATATGAGTCCGAGGAAGAGTCACTAGATGCCAGGTGGGGGTCTTGAGTAGTACTGCTTTAGGTTCCTATTAAGGGACTAGAGCCTAATGCGGAGGGATAATGGGTGTCCGTGTAAACAGAGGCACTCTCTATATGATCGTGATTTAGCACATGACTTGAGTGTAGGTGCATGACCTTTACATGCTAGAAGTGTTGGTGTGTGCCTGTGAAGGCCGCTCATCGAGTTTTTTGGGTGGTTTGCAACCCGATTTTACTCTCGATTTTTTCTTTTTTGGGTCTTTGTTTTCTCACCAAACTATGGAATATAGCGTAAGATAGCTCAAAGCAAGCTTCTTGGTTAGAGGGTCATGGCGTGCTTCACAACCCCAAATGTAATTACTTTACGCTCTCAAAATCCTCAAAGTGGTCTATTTCTAGTTGGGAACTAGGCTTAAAATGGAAAGTCCAAGGGTGCTAGTGTGAAGGGGAGGGTGGAGGACTCTATCACATGCCCTCACTCCCTCTTGTGGGGGTAGACTATATATATAGTCTTGGGTCTATACTATATCATAAAACTGAGAACTGAGGCCTCGGACTCGGCCTCTGGAATGATTCGGATCTTGATCCTTCTTTTAATGTGCCCTTTTCTATAAAAAAAATTATCTTTTATTTTTTTTATAAATCTAAAGATAAGTGTAGGCTGCACTGGTGTGAGCTGTGTGTCTGGCTGTGGTCACACATAGAGCAAGACACATGGACCTTCCTGAACTAGAATAAAAATTGCAAGACAGAACTAACACATTGCAATTGCAAAACTAGCAGAACTACAAAAGAGCTTGATTGAACAACAAAATAGAGCAGATCTTAACAAGAGAGAACAAAAAATTTCTACCATTCTTGACAGACTTACACCAAAAACGCACACACGCACCTTTCCCTACCTTTCCTACATACACTAAGTGACTTCACGAGGCAGCACAGAGTGCTTCTCAATCTTAGTGCAGGGAAACTCCTCGATAGTGGAGCCAAAAATGTGCACTTCTATCGCACATGTCGGATCAAGGGACTTGTTGAGCACCGTGTGCAGGCCACAGAGGGTTGCAACACACTCAGCTAGTCTAGTAAGCTCAAATGGAGCAAGGGTGTGTCACTCACCCCTCTATGCTCACCTCCGTGAAGGAGTCCTCACCACGAAGAAGAGGGATCGGGCCACCGTGCTCAACCACCTCGTCGCACTTCCGTTGCCATCGGAATGCTCAATCGCACACACACTCACTATTTCTCTCTCAAGCGCACAAACACACACACACACACACACACACACACACACACACACACACACACACACACACACACACACACACACACACACACACACACACAAACACTCATGTGCATACAATGGGGAAGGAGATGGAGATAAGGCAAGACCACTCTTCTTTAGCATGCACCCTCCAGAATGGGGGATTTAGGTTACAATTTCCCTTTTATATGAGTTTAGTCCATTCACACCTAAGCGTCCATACTGTCTGTTCAAAGTTAAAAAACTATCAAATGAGATATTTGGTGCGCCTCTTATCAATGATCACCCAAGCACCTATAGGACCGAAAATCCTAGCCCCTGACTCAAAACAATGTGATATGGGATACGTGGATGTTAACTAAGCTGACGTCCATTTGCAAAGGTTAGAACCAAGCAATGGGGAGTGTTGGGTAGTCACCAAGTTGCCTATTTTCCTGGGGTTGACTCCACTAAGTCGACGTTCGCTTGAAATGAATTTAACACAAAGGTCAACACCAATGATGGGGAGCATTGGGCAGTCACCAAGTCTTCTATTTGCCCGGTGTTGACTCCATTGCATGATCCATAATCACATCATTACACAAGTCTCCGTCTTTGGTTAACAGACTTGGGAATCATGCAACTTAGATGCTATAAACTTTGGGGATAATTGTGAAATCTTCAACGAGGAAGGCAATATTAAGGACACCCAAAGTGAGCGGACCACTTCTAGTGTGCCAACACAAGTAGAACCTATTGTGGTAGCTCTTGCTAATTCCATCAAAGACATGCTCAAGCACATGAATCCTATGGGGTGAAAGCATGTTAATGTGACATGATTTAAGCTATCCCAGAAAATGCTAATAAACAAAATTTTGACATAGTACAATAACATGAGCTAGATCTCTAAGATCTACAGCATGTGAGATATCAATAGAAAGCTCTTGAAACAAGGGACCCAAATGTACAAACTCCAATAAATATTGATATTGTTTGTGATAGTTTTATTGTGCACCCAATTTTTTCTAGATGTGCTAATTTGAACATGTTAACTAGCACAAAAATCATGTCACATTAACGTGATTTTACCCTATGATGAGCAACATGCAAAGGTTATCGATGCAAGGGCCGACATGGCCCATCGTAAGGGTAGCCTATGGGACCACCTTGACCATCAAAATGGTATGCGTCGAGGGTAAATGAACAAATGATGAAACAAATGACTGCTACTACAAGACTAAATATGATGAAAATATCTAGTATGTACCACTGAGACAAAAAAAAAGCCTATGTATAGATACCCACTTAACATGGGATAAATGTAGAAATCTTTAAGTGGGGTAAATGTAGAAATCGCCTATGGCTATGGAGAGATCAAAACTTTTTCTAGGACAACAACCATCTCTACCAAGAAACAATATTGTGCCAATTAAGTACATGCTTTTTGAAGGACACATGGAAGAGCATGCACTAGTATCGGTTATGACATACAACGAATGTAGGTTTTTGATCGTGGTGGTAGAAGAGGAGTGGTATAACCAAGAGATTTTTCCATGGTAGAATCGGTTTATGCAACTCCTCCAAAGGCAATATTGGTTTTCTTTATTGCAAACCAGGGAGCTAGGCCAACCATGGTGAAGAAAATTCCTAAACCAAGAGCTGGGAATTTCCATAATTGTGGTTTGGATGAACATTGGAAAAACAATTTTCCAAAAAGAATGCCAAACGAGTTGAGACTTATTGCATGCATTGCAACAAAAAATGTGGGCATCTTCTTGATGATTGTTTTAGAAATCCTGCAAACAAATGAAAAATGGCTATAAAAAGTAGTGGAATTCAGACCAAGTAGTTCCTCAGACTAGGTAGTTAGCACGGCATAGGTCAAAAAAGAATAAGCAAAATGGTGTGAGTGACTCGGATACAACAAAAATGCATTTGAGAGACTCCAAGAAAGAGAGACGTAGACATTACGTGCTTAGAAGACAAAAGCAACAACGGGAAGTGTAAGAGGAAGCCTAGAAAATGATCAAGGGAATAGCACCATCAATGTTGTCAAAATTCAAGGAATCACAACCAAGATTAGAAGGATCTGTGTTGGTGGATAAAATATACAAATCCATCAATGTAACCTTGGAAGCTTTCCAAGAAAGATTGAAATTGCAACCCATATGATTCATAGGGGTGACTCTTGGATGCGGGGGCTACGGTCATCATACTGAAGGTCAATTTTCTTATATCGCCCAACCGTTAACTCCCTTGTTTTTTCTGACTTCCTCCCAGAAGAGGATGCTCTTCTTCTAGGTTTTAAGCCCCTTTACATTCCATGAGCGCAGTATCATCTCTTCCATTACTGAGATATGGGTACAAATGTAAGACACTAGGCCACTAGGCTCTTTTGGATCCTCCTCCCAACCTCCCTTTATAGGTGGGCTCCTAGCCCCTTGCCCTAGACGGATCCCTTGTCCACACTGCCTAGCCCGGCCCTTGGCCGTAGTCCTTGCCTAGCCTAGTTCTTAGGGTACATGACCCTTGTCCTGACATTACTTCCCCCTTAAGGAAGAGTTTTCGTCCTCGAAAACACAGGTAGTAATATCTTCTTAAGAATACTGATGTTCTCGTTATTGACGTCCCATAAGTGAGCCAGTTGTCTGTATGAACGATAATTGGTGCAGTGAGGAGGTTCAATGAAACCAAGAGGAATATCTTGATTTTCAACATTGTTGTCCGTTTGCAACCACTTGGGTCTAAATGGTAACTCCATATATAACTCACTTGAGTGTTGTAAAGGAGTAACCACAACTAAGAGTCACTTGGGTTTAAATGGTAACTCCATTTATAGCTCACTTGAGTACTGTAAAGGAGTAACCACAACTAAGAGTTGTCCAAAGGCATAACCAGTGTTCAGATCTTCTGAAGGTACTGGAATAATGCAAGGAAACCTTGGCGTAACTTTCCATGCAATTGGGAGCCAGATTTCCTACTCGCATGAGTATCTTGAAAAGTCCATGACATGGTCATCCCTAATGAAGGTTACGTGCCAACGTACTCTGCTAGCACACCTGGTAAGTCCTTGACGTATGAAAGTATTGACACAATCTCCAACCCCACCACAAGAGGTGTTCAAAGTCAAAAATCGTACTTAAGCAAATTCTAGAATAGGGAGAAAATCATCTATCTAGAAATGTATTACGCTAATGTATTCTCTTAGCAGATCCTTTAGCACAAGATTACTCTTTGTAATCTTTGTAATCTGCCTATCCCCTTGGATAACTGACAGTACTGAGGTGTGTTTTCCTCACGGTTTACAGACAGTCGTCCCAGATGAACTAGTAAACGGGAAGTCACAGTAGTGTTTAACATTGGTGAAGAATCATCAATGTCCGAAATAACCATCGTGGTTAACTTGAAAAAAAACAAAAATCCAGAAACGCCCAAACCGAGCCATGACCTCTATTGGTGATTAGTGGTTTTAAAAGTAATCTCATAGATATAGTGCACATAAAGTGCAAAATTATTCATAAGCAACAACCTGTGGAATATGCATGACGTTCCAAATCAGCCTGTGCTAAACACTAGGTCCCATAACACCTAGTGTGCATGCATTTAGCAAAAACTAACCCAAACCTGTATATCCATAATAGTCCTTGCCACTAGATGTGATGCGCCTAGCACACATTAAAAGGAATGTAAATAGTTCAGAAAAGAAACTAAATACTTTTAGTTGCAATCTTTTGCAAGCCTTGTTGAAACGTCTGAATCACAATAGAAGGTGAAACATTGATCACTTCTAGGTACAGACAATGAAACTTTTTCATTAACAACTTATAGCCTTGCTATATGTATAAACAACCATCTGTAATGTTGTTTAGCATTACTTGTACCTTAACAATTCATTCTAAGTATCCGACAATTTCTGGCCACGAAATTGCTCCTGATACGTCGCGCTAAAAATGGTCTAGAAAATAGATGTGACCAGCACCTAGGGACTTTGTCATGACACGTAATTGAAATAATGGCGCTAGTGTTAGTCCAGAGACTCATATTCTCCACATGTGGAATATGTCTCATGTAAGGATGTGTAAAAAAGAACATCCTGCAAGTACAAGATATACTTGTGTGTGGAGGTAACTACAAACACTCTACAACGGGAGTGAGAGGGACCCTCATTAGCCTTGCTCCACACTGGCTAAAACAAACTCCTTGAGTTCCTAGACCATGTCGTATCCCATGTGACAACATGTGCCAAATTGAACCCTACAAGTAGGGTCGTAACAGCATAAGACAGAAAGATAGATTGGACACTTGGCCCAAAATACTGTGTGCCGACATGCCCGGGGCATGGCTCTAGAATAATCAAGCGTGTTTATACGTCTTGAAAAACCAAGCAAAGCATACTAAAAATGGAATAACACCAAATCAATAGATGCGTACCTGGAGATTTGAACATAATGTTCACTTACCTGTATTTGAATGGAGAGAACTGGAGAGGAGCACGTCCCTTACCTGGAAAACAAACAGTATTGCATTGGGAACCCTGTTTGTTGCCTTTGCAATCGAAACCCGTGAAGTAGAGTCTACGTAGTCAAATCCCTTGATAAGACTTCTTTGTAGAAACTGCTCAACTAGGAGATAACGGTAACCAACATAGTTAACCTTGTACCGATTGAGTGGAATCAAATTAAAAAGTGTGTTCGTCTGCTACCACGTGGTAGATTGCGGAATTATTTCCTTGAAAGTAGAACTGGGAGAGATCAATTGTGATCCTCAATGCAGATCAAACTGTGATTTGTAATGCCTATGGGGTGATGTAGCAATTACTCACTGGGTCTTACCCCAAAACCGTATGTCCATAGATACTTTGTAGTGCTATAGAGAGAGCAGGAGACGCACACGAGTGAACTACCGATCCCTTACAACCATGTTGTCACCCCTGATTGTTGCGTCTATACTCCGTGGTAGAGATCAGCCTGTGTGAGGTTAAGATTATCAAAAAAACACACATGAGCGTTTGCATTGAAAACATGTAGTGAAAAAAATGACACCCTAAACATCCGTAATGATATTTGTAATGACAAGGCGCTTGCTTATCAATTAACGTCAATGTGTACACCACTGGGTAGATCTGTTCGATCTTGAGAACAATCATTCAAGGAATACCAACAAGTGGATCTTATCCTAGATTTAGCAATGGCCTGTAGCCAGCGTGCGTGGTTCATAGCCCATATGGCAATGAGTGTGCAATCGATAAACTGATGAAATAAATGTGAATGGCACCTTGCCCAATTTGTAGCTGATAATTGTAGAGCAGCGTGGCTCAGGAGAAAACATGAAACAAACTTCGTAGGAAATGTTTATGTTGTACCTTAGAAAAAGAGGTGAAGAACGAATAGAAGAGCATGCTGGGCTGAGGGACTTTCCTTAAATGTCTAGTTTGTGTGTGCCCAGAACTTGTACGCTTAGACATCTTATGCCTGACTGGCAGCTTATCCTATAAGCATGCAACCATCTAACTGTATGATGCTCACATCGCAAGAGGGAACACAAGTCAGATCTTGATTGTCTACCGTGTATGGGTTGTGAATTCAGTAGAGGTTTTTAGGTTGTTTTGTGTGCCTGGATAGCAACCAAAAATTATGGGAAACAATGCATAACTAATAGTGTCCTTGACAAAGTGATTTGTGAGAGCGTACTGTCTACCATCTGGGTAGAATGCCTTGCATACAAAAATGAAAGCCCCGTGGCTACCGTGATAACCGTTGGAGTCAACACCCTAAGTGCCTTGCACTGGTTAGACTGGTAAGGATTCGATGAGATGATGTCCTGAATAATGTAGGTGCCCCAAACTTGGTTGCCAACTGCTCTTGTCGCCGAGGTAATCGGAGTACGAATTAGAAGCCTTATGTCATGTAAAATGGGCCAAACATTTGGTATTTCATAATACTGTCCAAAGTAAATGCAAAACGTGAGTTGTAGGACACGTGTATCATATACACCCTAATTTAGTGATCTTGCATTCATCTCAGAATGTTTTCGGCAAATCATATAAGCCGAGATGATGTGGCTGGTCGTACCAAAAATGACTGTGGCAGAAAACAATTGGGGTTTAACAGTACCCAATTCAAAAAAAAAAACGTACAATATGTTGAAAATTCCATATTGAAGTATGAGAAAATGGTTGCGCCTAACATATTCAAAAAGCCATATAACTAGTGTGCCGTGCACCAAAACTGGAGTTTATGTCAAAGCACAAACTCATGCATCATGCTTAAGTTTTCCCACATGTGGGCATTGCTTTTTTTTATGTGTTCCTAAGCAAATAAAGCATAATTTTTGACTTTTTTCACGTTGAAATTCGGATGGTGATAGGCGCTTCTTGACCACATTGGTCGTGCCCTGATTTGTTCAGACAACCAAAGTATTGTGGACATGTTGGACCTCTTTGGTCATAACTAGTAAATTGGCAACCCCCTAGGTTGCTGGCAGCTGATTCTGGTAGCATTCTGTAAATTAGTTGTGTAAGATTTTCAACTTGTGTAACCAAGATTTGAACCCTGAGAGCGAGCTTGCAAAATTGGGCATCAAAAGTTTTCCAGTCCTGTCGAGTGACAAACTCCCTAGCATCTGGCAATTGACTATCATCCTCTAGAATATCCAACACGCTCTGTGGAGGAGGGGTTGATAAACGAGGAGACGGATATTGATCACCTGGGTTTGCACCATCCATCCCTGTTGCCACGAGGGTACTCTCCGTGAGAGTATCCGACCCCATGACATCCACAGGTGGAGCCCATTCGATATATTCAAAGTCAAACATGTGTTGATCATCAATTTCCGTACTCATGGTGAATCTGTGTTGTGCGAACAAAAGAGAAAACAGTACCTTGGAATGCAACAAAAACTCTTAATCGTATCACACACAAAGATAGTTAGCCGTGCTAACCTCGCCGGCGGTCGTAAAGAAGGTGAATGTCCAATCCCGGTAGAATTGGCAAAGAGGTGAAATCACCGAGGAACTTCAGCACTAGCTCGTAGCAGGTTGCAATAATTAACTGGGTAATTATGTCTTCAACTGAACTGAACGTCTAAGTTGAAATCGGATTGTAAGTCCCAAGCCACCACAAAATCAGCACCTGATTTGCAGCCGAGGATGCCCTTGCAAACACCGATGTATGCTTCGTATGCTTCGGCGAAGTTATGGTGAGCTCGGTGTTCAAAGCCAAAAATATTGTCGTATAATAATTAAGTTGCAAAAATCTGCAACTTGATCACTCCTGGATCGCTGAATTGTATTCCGGTAATCGAGGGCCGTGCGTCTCTTTGTATGATGCCAAAACTTGTTTGGCTTGGATGCCGTATCTTGTGTAGCTTGTATAGGTGTATGCCGAGGTGGGCATGCACCCTTGCTCAAAAAATTTGAGGGGAATGGCCAAGACCAAAGGCGTTTGGGCCTTTTTGGTGTGAAAAAGCAACACCAAAGCAGCGTTTGCAGTCAGCAATGGCGCCCGACAGGGCCGCGAGAGCTTGGCAAGGAGGTAGCAGCGTGTGCGGTGCTCAGCAGGGGTCGCCCCAATGATGGCTTATGCTGCAAATCCCAGCGCGCATCCGTCAAGCCCGTCTGTGCGGCCTATGGTGGAAGTCGACCGTCCTTCCCTCCTCGCCTCAAGGAACCCTGCACACAGTGCGCGCCCTGAGAGTTCTCTCTCGCCTCAGTAGGGCTCTTTTCCACGGCTCCCCTCCTCATGCACATGCCAAGCTAAAAACGGCTGGCTCTCCACGCCTTTGTCCTAAAAAGGAGTGGCTCTGATACCAGTGTAAGACACTAGGCCACTAGGCTCTTCTGGATCCTCCTCCCAACCTCCCTTTATAGGTGGGCTCCTAGCCCCTTGCCCTAGACGGATCCCCTGTCCACACTGCCTAGCCCGGCCCTTTTGGCTACAGTCCTTGCCTAGCCTAGTTCTTAGGGTACAGGACCCTTGTCCTAACAACAAACTCTTCCACCTCCAGACTTCCAACTTCCATACCCTCTTTCCATTTGTTCTCCTCCATCACATCAATCCTATTCTCCTCCATATCGCTAAGGTTTTCAAGATTAGCCTCCCAAAGAACCTCAAACATGTTATGAAAGAGAATGGAGGATTTGGAAACATTTGGCGGGACTTCTTTGAGCAGCCCTGCTGCGCAAGCCTGGGATTTGAATCTCTTGCAGGAATGATGAGATGTGGGAGACTTGATGCCATCCTTCCTCCTTCTTGCTAGATGTTGGAGACAAAAATTTCTTCTGAACTAGAGGGGATGCTGGTTTTTTCAGGGCAGTTGATGTGAAGCGAAAATGGGCTTGGATTGGTTACTCATGTGTCCCTCCTAGTCCCTTGCTGGGTTCATGCTGCTCATTCTCAAGGGTCTTCTCAACTACCTTCTGCATAATCTCCTCCTTAGTAACCATCTGCCACGTTGAAGGCTTGTCTTTTTCACCAGAGATTGGATCGGGGGTAGTTATTACAATAGCTGGGCACTCTCTAGCAAAGTGTCTGAATTTGTTTCACTTGAAGCATGCCCCAAAGAAGGTGCCAAGGTTTAGCGGGATCACCTTCAGTCTAGCCCCCACGTTCACTACCACTACAAGAGGTTGTGTGCTCTTGTGACGCTGTTAGCGACGGAAATACACTGGGTTTTTATAACCCCCGGCGTCGCTAAAACCGTCGCTAATAGCGTCGCTACGAGAGCGTCGCTATATGCGTCGCTATAGGCGTCGCTATAGGCGTCGCTATATAGCGACGCTCATAGCGACGCCTATAGCGACGCTCTCACAGAAGAGTATAGGGACGCATATAGCGACGCTACAGAGCCATAAATAGCGACGCTTATAGCGACGTCTGAGAGAATGTTTTTTTGGTGGCAGGGCATTGAATGCCCTGCCACCCATCAACCATATTGTACTTGATTCACTTTTTAAAAAAAGTGCAAAGGTAAATAATAGACCCAAAATAGTCACCCACAAGACGCATTGTTTGCAAAATTGACAATTGTACACATCATAGACAAACTGAATTGATTGGCAAATGTAATAATGACAATTGTACAACATCATAGGCATAAAGAATTGATTGGCAAAAGGAATTGCGGTGACAAATGTAATAATATACATGGTTCAAAAAGACGTATAAAATCCGTCTCATGATACATAAGCTATGAGAAACCCTAAACTAATGCTATCTAGCTACGGCTAAACTGACGTCGTCTAATCAGACGTCTCATTGCGTCCAAGCGGCGTATCTGTTGGATTCTGCAAAAAAAGACAATAAGACAGTTTTCAGTAAATATAAACATATAACGACATTTATAAAACAATACAAAAAATAAAAAAGAGTAAACCCTAATACTAACCATGCCGCCGCGAGAACTGAGAATGTCCATCAGGGCGTTTAAGCCCTTCCTGCCTGCGTACTCGCGCTCGTACGGTGTGGGATCACGTCCTGTCATCGACCACTGTCAAAACATACAAAGATTTCATTATGTTAGAACTAAAAAACTCATAAACCCTAAACTATCGAACATGCATAAAGAGCAATGTGAAAAGACTTACAAAATCGGCCTCAAATGATGCCCATCCACCGCTCCCCAAGTGGTGCGAGCTCCCTGCCTCTACTCGCGCTCTGGCTGCATCCTTTTGTTGCTTCCACTTGTCGGGATTCTCGCGCGCTGCTTTCTTCGCATTCTTCCAATCTTCTTTGGCCAGCCAATCTGGCCTATTCCACCCATTCTTGATTGCTTTTTGCACTTCGGAACGCTTGTGTTTGCAGTATTCGCGCATTCGAATCTTCATCAGGTCTTCATTGAAGCGCTGATCCCGTGTTGGAACGGGAAACTCATCATGAAGTATGCTGATGACTCTGTTTTTTAAATCACTTGGTACTTCACTCCATTTGTTTAGTATATAGTGTCTAAACAGCTGAGAGCAAAGACCACGCATGCGCGAGATCACCTTCTTGCCGTCATCATCCATGATGATGCCGCCGCTGATGTCGACGGAGTAAGGCAAGCCCTCTGGCCGGTGACGCGTGAACCTGGGTGTCCCGGCAGGGGTCTCTAGCGGCTGTGGATGGGGGTACGGACGTCAGGTGTCTCCACCGGCGTCTGGGCGCCGAAGCGAGGAGTGTCGAGTGGGGTGGCTCCTGGCGGAGTAGGTAGAGGTGTGTAGCTTCTAGGAACAGTCAGCCGTGCAAAACCTGGCGTAGATGGCGATGCTGTGGCTGGTGTGGGGGCGGGCAAAGAAGGGGAGGGTAAAGAGCCTCGTCGAACACGAGGCGGTGTGGAGGCATCGGTGGCGGAATCCCCACAACAACCGCCACCGCCACCACTAGAGCGCCGGTGTCTAGACGAGTGTGACGCTCGTCTCGTCGACGCCGAAGCTTCAGAGCGCGCCGAATGCTCCGAAAGAGAGGGAGATGCGGATGGTGTAGGAACGCGCGATGATGCGCCAGAGCGATGACGCTCCACGTACCACTGTCTCTGCTGCGGTGACAAAGAAGAAAGAAACTCCTCATCATCCATACCTGCATTAAACACACGAATATTTAAACTTAATATTGAATGAATAGAGTAGACAATGACGCAAAGACCATTAAATACAATGACGTAATGACGCATATAAATACAATGACGCAATGAATCGAGTGATAGAAGAGGCAAGTCGAAAACTCAGAATTTTCAATCAAAAGATGTGAGCGCGAGTAGAAAAGAGCGTTACACACCATGGAAGCTACTTAGAGAGCTAGAGCTTTTACAGCACGGAGCAAAATTGTTCAAATACAATATTTGTGGCTTTAAGAGATCTCTCTCTCATCCTCGCATAACTCAGCATAACTTCCTATATCTATATAGAGCTCTCCGTTTAAACACATATCCTCTGTTTCATTTTGTAGCTCCTCTGCATGCACCCCATATAGAGTAGTAGCATCTTGATGCTCGTCTGGCACCACCGCAGCGGCTTCTGATTGAGCATCTTCTCTGATCTCCTCCATTGATGTCGTTGTGATTGGCACATGGTAGCCTTCATACGTCCTTGCACTACGAGGGGCTACCTCTATGACGTACCACCAGTTTGATGTAGACTTTGTAGGATGAAATACTACCTACCATAGCCACATAACTTACATGAGAGCTTTCAAGCACATAACTTGTAAAAGGGGGATGTTAACTATTTATATACTTACTTGTTCACAATGCTCGGGTAGTACGAAAGTGTCTCTTAGGTCAGTCCATTTCTTAGTAGAATCCACCTCAAGAAAACCAGACTCTCCTCTACGCACAGTAGCGTTTCGACCCTCCATGATTATCTTGAACCATTGCACGTCGAACAAGTCGACAAAAAATCCTCTATAATCGATCCTCAAAATCTCTTGCAGCGTGCCGAAGTAAGTGAGTTCCGCCACCACGGGATCTGCATCAGAGGAACGTCGTCGACTAGACTGTTCAAATTTTGCCATGATTCCACAATCTTGAGTAAAACGCTTTTTGTCGATTCGTTCCACCCTAAAATGTCGACCTTTACACCATGCTGCTGTGTATGACTTATACTACAACGAACAAAGATTATGAGTGGCCGTTCAAACGTTTATAAATAAAGTCACTTGCTAGTCGTACATTGCAAACTTACCTTGGTCGCGCAACCCCGAGAGTACTCCCACTCTTCTTCCGTCACTTCGTCACCGCATTGTTGTGCGCTTTTCAATTGGTTGTGCAACCATCTTAAGCTCATGAAGGTTGGTAGGCTCTCCAGAACCGCTGGATAGTGCATCGGTGGTCGTCTTCCCCGTCTCCACTCGATTCGTGCCCTTTGTCGCTCTTGCTTTGCATCCTCATATTGTGAAATCCACTTTTGCATCACTGGATTGTGAAGCATGCAAAATCGGTTGATTTTAGCCTCTAGATCTTCCATCATCTTCTTCTCAACACCGAGATTGCACATGACAATCCCAGATATGCGCTCATCATCTATGGTTCGCCATAGCGTGTCCCGGGATTTATCAAATCCGTCTAGCCACTCTCCAATGTACACTAGGGACTCTGATACCAACCAACCTTCTGCCATGCTACCATCCGGACGTGCCTTTTGACGCACATATCCCTTAAGCGTTTTCATGAAACGCTCTAAGAAGAACATCCATCTGGAATGAACTGTGCCAGCTATTTCCACCTCATCAACTATGTGAACAAGAAGATGCACCTGAATGGTTAGTATTGTAGTAGGAAAATGTTTCTCAAACATGCACACAAGCTCCGCAGCATTTAGTTTGGCGAATGGTATGGAGTCTACGTCGATCTCCTTTTGTGAGATCCATTGCACCAGCTTTGCAAGTTTGTAGATTGTGTTACGGATGTCGAGAGACAAACATCCCTCAATGGCAACCGGTAAAATAAACTGTAAAGTATGTGCAGCAATGATATTAAAGTCCACATTTTATGCAATGATATTAAAGTCCACTATGAACGTACCTGACACATTTTATGCCAATCGTGTGACTTCAAACCGGTAAGCTTTCCTTCTTTAGTAAAACACGTTCGGAGCAAGTACATTACGCCAGTGGGGGTCCGCAAAGATCGAATGGCCTCTTTTACTTTGCGTTCTTGGGCTCCTGTGAAAATCCATGGTGCTTTAGGAAGTTTTATCGATCCATCAGACGCTGTTTGCGGCCAATATTGCTCCATACGATCCACATTTCTAAGGTCAACTCTGGCTCCCAAAGTATCTTTCTTGCCGGTCAAATGGTCCCATAGTAGATTACCCACATTCTTGAATATGTGCATTGGATCGAGCAAGTGATTGATCACGAGTCGGGGCCAGTATGGTAACTCGTACCATAGAGATAGTCTCTTCATCCCTGGAGGCAATCCGTCATCGCACATCTCCTTCTGCTCTAACCATGCTTGTGCAGACATCCTTGGTGGCTCTCTTCCCAAAAAGCCGTCGCGTAACACATGATTCTCCGGAAGATACGCTTGATGACCTTCGTAGATTTGCTTCTTCAGTGAGGGTGCCCTACGTGCATTCAGTCTAGGTCCACATGTGACACATGCTCTGTATCCGCTTGTTTGAAGCCCTGCATGTATACACATGATAATAGATCAACTATGGGGAAAAACAAGATTTACAGTGTCTGAGAGAGGAGTGTCAATAGATCACCTGAGCATTCTGTTAGCCCGGGATAGTCATGCATGGTCCACATTAGAATACCTCTGATCAAAGCATTCCGTCGTCCTGTGTGTCGGCTCATATCCACCACCTCTATGCCAATCCACAATTGTTGTAGCTCTTCCAATAGTGGACGAAGATACACATCCATATTCCCCACTTTATATCGCCCTGGCACAATCAAGCTTAGCCATAGGTGCCCCTTCTTCGTAGTCAACCACGGGGGAATGTTGTAGTTGACGATGACAACGGGCCATACACTGTAAGATGTTGATCTTTGACCAAATGGATTTACGCCATCCATAGCCAGGCCTAAGCGCAAATTTCGAGCTTCCCTGGCAAAATCCGACCATGTTCCATCTATATGTTTCCAGGCTGCGCAATCTGCAGGAATTCGTAGCACACCATCCGAAGATTTATTCTCCTCATGCCATGATGCTAGGGCGGCCATGGACTTACATTCGAAGAAATGCTTGATGCGAGGAAGCAAAGGAAAATGTCGCAAAACCTTTTGTGGAATTTTTGTCCCGTGGAGATCTACTCGATATCTTTCGGAATCACATTTCGGACACTTCTCCATGTCTGTGTATTCCCCTCTGAAAAGAATGCAGTCATTAGGACAAGCGTGGATAGAATTGTAATCCATCCCCAAGTTTCGCAAAATCTTTCTTGCTTCATCTCGGGAATCTAGCATCACATTGTCAGCTGGTAGAATGTGCTCTTTCAGCAATCTACACAACATAAAAATATGATACAGTCTTGTAAAAATCTATCAGATCATTATACATTTAGAGTTCTATTAAAGTAAACTAATTGTAATAGATCACCTGAAAAGCGTTGTGACGCTAGTGTCACTCCATCCAAACTTTGCCTGCATGTTGAGAAGAACCAGGAGTGCTTTCAATCTAGACATACGTGCTCCATTATACAATGATGTATCGGCTTCACTTTTCATATCATCATAGATAAGCCTTTCTGAATCCATGATCGTCTCGATCATTTCATCAATCTCGGGCTCAAACATTGCCTCGTTGGGAATGTGCTCTGCATGATCATCCCCCGAGCTGTCAGAGGCTACATCTTGTGGCCTCACATATGCTGCTTGACCAAAGCGCCTGCGAATACGTCTATTGGGTTGCAAGATTGCTGCTTGTTGGCCAGCGTCAGAGTCCGACGAGTTATAATTGGCAACAACTCGATCTATAATAGATGGATCGAACTCGCCAAATTCGCGAACGTGCTGCAAAGAAACACGTCTTGTCCGTCGCACAGCATGCTTGCATTGATTACAAGGACATAAGACCCTCGTTGAGAGATAGGTGTTTCGGTTGGACGGTCCCACATCCTCGTCGCTACTCATAATGAGGATAAAAAACTTATAACCTGGACAACAAATTTAATATTCTATTGGCATTCTTCGTCTTATCTCTCTCTCTCTCTCTCTCTCTCTCTCTCTCTCTCTCTCTCTCTCTCTCTCTCTCTCTCTCTCTCTCTCTCTTTACCTCACATTCTCTAGTCATGTCCAATCCCCGCACACCTCGGTCTAGAGGTGCACGGAGATCAGAACCACCGGGTTATAATCTCGTCTTTATTGGTCAATACCTATATTTGTGGGTACAAGAAATCTAGACACCCACGTCTACATGATACTGCATGTAGTGGACAAAATCCCTTTGCCTCTTCTCTAGCTGTAGCACTTCACTTCATCTTAACATCTTTTCACAGTAGATCTTTTCACTGTTCGTCTAACTCTAAACCCTAAACCGTAAGTAATTCTTGCGTGGACTCGATCTAACGTAAATAAGCGTAAATCTAAATAAACGTAAATCTAACTAAAAATAAAGCTAAATCTAATTTAACGTAAGTCTAATGACTAGAGGTTGTCTAGATGGTCATTGTGTCGGGGATGTAGTGACTCTTGCCGCCCTGAAGATCCACCTTCTTCCCTGTCTTCTGAAGACATTTCACCAGTACTTTTGGATCGACGGAGCCCACCATGAGTGAAGGCAGCAATACCCTATATTCCATTGAGGGCTTTCTTCACCCGCTTCATGCAGGCATCGCAGTCTATGGAGACCCGCATCTAATCTAATATAACGTAAATTTAAATCTAGCTTAAATAAACGTAAATCTAGTTAAAAATAAACCTAAATCTAATTTAATGTAAGTCTACATATAACCTAATCTTTAACGTCTTTTAAGATAGTTTCCTACGACGTTATAACTCTCTTCTTCCTGTGTGTGTGCGCGTGTGTGGATGTGTGTGCCAATAAAAAGAGATAAATGGTATAACCTTTCTATCACCCATGCCAAGTATGATAGATTGATTATGCCATTTCCCTCTTGAATAATAGGTCTTCAGTTCAACTCCTCGTCGGCTAGATCTTTAGGTCTTTTAATTTTAATTAGTTTCCTACGACGCTCCCTTAGTTTCTCTTTCTTTCTCTCTCAATGTGTGTGCGTTTTTTTGGATCGTATGCATGTTTTCTTTCTCTTTTCCTCTTTCAATGTGTGCGTTTTTTGTTTATGCATGTTCTCTCTCTCTTTTCCTCTTTCAATGCGTGCGTTTTTTGTTTATGCATGCTTTCTCTCTCTTTTTCTCTCTCAATGTGTGTGTGCATTCTTTGTTTATGTATGTGTGTGCGTTTTTGTTTTTGTTTGTACTCTCTCTCTCTCTCTCTCTCTCTCTCTCTCTCTCTCTCAAAAACACTATGTGTGTGTGTGTATGTGTGTGTGAGAGAGAGAGAGAGAGAGGGAGAGAGAAAGAGGGGAAGGGAACATGAGAATGAGGAGAGGGAAGGAGCATACCTGGCTCTCCTTCCTCTCCTCTCGTGTGTGTGTGTGTGTGTGTGTGTGTGTGTAGAAGAAAAAGAGAGAGAGAGAGAGAGAGAGAGAGAGGGAGAGCGTTACCTGCTCTTTGCTTGAGGGCGCCAAAAAACTCAGATCTGAGATCTGAGTTTTTGGGCGCGCTCGGTTATTTTTTTTACCCCAGCTGGCGTCGCTATGAGCGTCGCTATGAGCGTCGCAAATTTCTTTGTAAATTTGCGACGCTCATAGCGACGCTTATAGCGACGCTCATAGCGACGCCGGGAAAATTTTTTTTGAGCGTCGCTGTGTGAGCGTCGCTAATATGAAGAGCCTCTTGTAGTGTACAAGATTCTTAGGTTGGGGTTTTCTGAGATTCACCATATACACACATTGTTGGCGGTAGTGCCCACTGATCTATTTGATGGTACAAATAGAGGGGTACCCAAGGTTGTTGCAAGGTCCTTTAGATTACTTCTCAATCATAATGGGAGGCTTACAAATTCCACCCATATTGGACACATGTCTTGGAATGCTTTAGGGGATTTGAAGGAAGGGTCCCAGGGAAGCACGCATACCAGCGACCGGTTTAGCACCAATGGACTTTTAGCCAAGACCTTGGCAACGGCCGCCTCATTTGTGAACTGCACAAAAAAAAACCTTTAGCTAGGTATTGTGCATTTGAGACGCATCCTCCCTGATTGATAACATTGGGTCTGGGGAGCCAATTGATGAGCTATTCTTGCAAACACTCTTCCCATTAAACCGAAGATCATCGTTGATTTAGCCAATCCAGCCAGTTGTTTCTTAATCAAGACCGGAGGAACGACAATGGTCAGTGCGTCTTCACTTCCACACTTCGGGGAAGGTCTTTTTCAAAGCTTGATATGCCATGTCCCCCTTTGCGGCCTCTTGAGACGCAAATGACATCTTGACTTCTTCCAGAGTCCTTTTGTTCAAGGATAGAGGACAGTGTAAGATCGCGGCCATTTCTCTTTCAACACAGGTCTTGCGTCCTTTTAATTCCTCTTTTATATTCATGCCGTTTTGGCCACCTACCATCCCTTCTGGGGTACAACCTCCTCCGCCTAGATCACCCCCGACTATACCCTGGCCTTTACCATTCCCGCCAAAGGAAGGGACCTTGCCACGGCTTCGCAACATTGCTTCCGCATATGAAGGCTTGTGCACTTGCTCCATGGGTTTCCAAGCCCTCTGACCGACTTAGCACAGATTAAAAGCCCCGGAGAAGAACACCCACTCTTTGTCTCTCTCACACTTTTTTGTTTGGTTTTTTTTTCCCCTCTCTCTCTCTCTCTCTCTCTCTCTCTCTCTCTCTCTTTTCAATGGATCGCAATCCATTAAGGATTGGGCTTTAGCTTTACCGAAAGGGACTCCGCTCCTCAGCACCTAGGGAGCCGGCTTTGAACCTCCAGATTTACACACAATAGATCGTGACGATCACAGAACTCCAAGACCATCGATCGCGATCAATCATCAAGCTTCCAAGGTGATCAGATGGGACGCGCTCCAAACAAGGTACACCTCTCCCAAGTGATCGTGCGTGGCGACCTATGCCCACCTGAATCCTTTGACAGGTCGCCAAGTAATTAATCGCGATCTTTGTTAAGCAGCGGCTTAGCACTCTCTTAACAAGATCACCTGGTGTTGCTGCAACGTGGCTAAGCAGAAGTCTTAGGCCGTGACAACAATGAACTTGAAAGAACAAGATCTCGCAGCCAGCTCCTGTCGCTATCACCCTCCTCCCCTGTCCACTTTTCGTTCTCCACTAATCTTCGAGCACAATAGGTCCGCTTCACCTTCAAGCTCCCTTACCCTTATCCTTGCAGACCTTCAACCCCTTTGTGGAGAGAACTTCCCATGAAAATTAAAACAAAGGGATTAAACGTCTTGGGAAACTTTTGGATTATAGGAGGTGCAATTGGAAGGAACGGATCAGCTGGCTCTCTAGTTTAATCTGAATAGAACACAAAGGTTATTGATCAGTAGAGCTCTAGAATGAGGTGTGTTTACCGGACTGTGAATCCGAGTTTGACTGGAAAGCTTGGCAATGGCCTAAGAATAGATACTTCCTTAAACCTCAAACTAAGGAAGTATATATACACTTATGTATTCGAAGGATTTGTTCTCACAGCTTGATAAGCAATGGGGCAAGAACTGGTCGGAGGCAAGATGAGACACAATTGTAAACAATATGTGGCGCCTGCCATGGCCACTTAAAATGAAGGTTTTTGTGTGGAAGGTGCTTTGGGGAGCCATGCCGACTGGAGTCAAGATACTTGTTGGGTTTCCAAGCCCGTGGGAATACTGCTTATAGCATGCAGTGCAGGTTCAGTTGGAGTTTGAGTTTGCATGGCAAGCATTGCTTTATATGTAAGGTTAGTTTTACACAAACAATCAATCAACAATAGCGTGTGATTTCTCTGTGTGTGTGTGTGTGTGTGTGTGTGTGTGTGTGTGTGTGTGTGCACCTTCTCCCTCGGCACCATGACCGTAAGGCTTCACCATCCTCCATAGCCCACCATTTGGTATTAGAGCATTGACATCGGCCTCGGATCGACCTAGCTTGCGGGAACCGTCACCTATAGAGGAGACGAAACGTACATCAGTCTGCGTCAATTTGATCATAACCAGCATCAATGAAGTCGCCTTGGCATGCTGAGGATTTTTCGTCACTACATCGCCTTGTACGGCCCGCTACGAGGTGAATTTCCCATCACGCACAATCTGCTCATCTGCAACAGAAAGTCGTCACTTGGTTTTTATTTCACATTTTTTTAAAATTGGCCAACCAAAAGTAACCCCTTCAACAAGAGGGATTCACACCCAGCAATTCCATGCTCAATGCTCTATGCTCGGTGCTTAGTATTCAAGTTTAAGCGGCTGCAAATGGGCTATGGAATGCAATTTAGTTGTTGCTGGCGACTCTTCCAAGCAGTGTTGAAGGTTTGATTATGTTACGGATCCAGTGATGTGTTAAAAAGCAATTGAAAATTCTATTAACCAAGGTCGACGATCATTATTTGCAAGCATAGCAAACAGGACCAAGCTATCCTTGGCATATCGAATATGGCCTCAAAGGTGAATAAATTCAATGGATCCGATTTCCACACCTAAAAAATCAAAGTGAAGGGATATGTGATGCGCAAGAATTTATGGAGCGTCGTCAAGCCGCTATCAGTCGACGAAGCAGACACATCCGCTGTAGTTACCAGAGCATTATCTTTCGAGCAACAACGCAAGGACGAGCAAGCATTAGGTATTATTCTGACATCTCTCGAAGATGATTCTACTCATTATCTGGATGACATGCAATCTGTCAACGCTGCCTAGATACAGGTAGAGAAGGTTTTTGGTGCTAAAGCTAAGTATTCAATGATGAGTCTAAAGATGGAGTTGTACTCTCTTTCTATGCGTGTTGATGAATATATTACATCTTTAGTTAACCGGCTGAAGAGTGTTAAAACTCAACTTGTTTATGTCGAAGCCCCAGTACTAGAAGAAGATCTCATAGCTGTTTTGTTAAAAGGTTTGCCTGACAAATTTCATCAGATTGTTACTATTTTAAAGGAGAAAGATCCGCTACCCTCCTTGGATGGTATTATCAATTCATTGCAAGAAGAAGAACGAAGGGTACCCTGTACCAATTCTCCTATTATTCCTGGTGCATATACAGTCTTCAATAGGGTATCCCCCATCAGTTCTTATGATACTTCCAATGCCTATGCAGTCACTAATTGTGCTACTACCTCAGCTTCATCTCGATCATTCAGTGGTACCAGATCTTGTGCGATTTATGGGCGCAGCAATCATCAGACAAAAGATTGTTTCAAGAAGAATCCTTATGTTCACTGTGGCAAGGCTCAATTCACAACTCCTACCGACCTCCAATTGCTATAACTTTGGGTCTAGGACTTCGATTGACATATGGTCAATTCCAACTAACTCCATATCCAAACTAAAATACCAAAAAATCATTTGGCAAGGCTCAATTGACAACTCCTGCCAACTTACAATTGCTATAACTTTGGGTCTAGGACTCCGATTGACATGTGGTCAGTTCCAACTAGCTCCAATGCTATTCTTTACCTCTACAAATCTTGGCAAGATTCAAAACAAAAGAGATGGCACGATTTCCAATGCAACCAAATTGGCTCTGAATCGGTCCCTGCTAAAACTTCAAAGGCATGTATCTTGACAACCAGGACTCCGATTGTCGATTCATAAAGACCGACATGCTCGACCACATGAGCACTTTTCATCTATCCATTCCTATCAGCTTCAACAACCGAGCATCACCTGCCTTGTCCGTCAAGATCTGCAATGCACTTCAACTTTGAACCACCATATCTTGCAATCTATAGCTTTCTTTGGGAAGCCGTCTAGACCAGCTCACGTAAAACTTCAAACACCACACTCCAAGGCAAAGAACCAACCGTTCAGACCTCTTCACCTACCATCCCACCTAGCCCATGGCCTAGAACCCCATTAAGCATACATCCTAGCTATCACTTGCTTGCCCATGTCTTTTATAACAGCCTTAGCACTTTAGCTTGCACCTGCTAGCCCATCCATATCTACTTGTGTCCTCTGCTATGGTGGACAAACGCAAATTTCTTACAACATCACAATGGGAGAGAAATATATGTGAGAGAGTCTTGAAATCATTAGGGAAAGTTTGGACTCTGAAAGGGGCCCTATAAGAAGGTTTGATTTTGCCTCTCTTGTCCAAAGTGGGCAACCCGGTGAAGTACATAAATGCTTTGTTAAAACCCTATCAATTAACATATCATTGGGAAAGATCTTAGAAACTAGGTTCTAAATCCTAGTTGATTTGTAGAATTTATGGCCTTCCCAATGAAGCTGAAATGCGGGGAGAGATTCCGTTTATAAGACGGAGTTATCACATCAAAAAATGGAATCTTCTAAAATATAAGGAATCTGATGGCATGCTATATATCAATGGATAGATCTCGATGAGTACATTCTAAATCCAAAAGGTCCAACACGTTTTCATTTGTTTTGTAAAAATTTCACCATGCACCCATTTTGACAAGAGGGAGAAAGTCAAAGTCCTTATAAGGCCCATTTGAGAGTCCAAAATTTCCATAATGCAATACTCTCAGCTAGCCCTGAAAGATTTTGATTGTTTCTTTCCATGACATACCATAGTGAGTCTACCACCAATGCCTTATATGCTGCATTAGTGTCTAATGAAGACATGAAGTTGATAGAGAAGAGTCTTAAAATCTTGGTGCTTGCCTCACCCAACAACAATTGGTAGACAAGACCCTTGTCAAACTCAACCTCATGAGTGCTATTAAGTGTGCTCTCTAAGTGAACCGAGTGGGCAATGGTTAGTCTAAAGATTAGCACAAAAAACCTAAGTAGGCAAGATAGATTGACATTTCACCTCGGGTAGATAGATAAGCCAAATATTACAAAAAAGCCTAGTCTAAAATTTTAAACCCTTTTATAGAAGTAAAGGTGTACATACGTGGATACTCAGTCATAGATATAGACCCAAACCATGCATAGATAATATACAAGAGTTGAGAACTATGATTGCTCACCTCAAATCCATTAAGTCCACCTCTTGCAACATGAAAGAGTACCCTTCACAACAAGTCTTGTGCACCTTCACATCATTGCCACTGTATCATCCAAGACATAGCTAGATCCATGTGCACCTACATGACCAAAGCAATTGTGGCACAAGCAACATAAATATCCGTAAGCTGACAATGATAATATACAAGAGCTGAGAACTATGATTGCTCACCTCAAATCCATTAAGTCCACCTCTTCCAACATGAAAGAGTACCCTTCACAACAAGTCTTGTGCACCTTCACATCATTGCCACTATATCAAATTAGCACATCAAATGTAGGACCATCCAAGACACAGATCCATGTGCACCTACGTGACCAAAGTAGTTGTGTCACAAGAAACATCAATATCCATCATATCCTCCCCACCACCCTTGCCATTCTCCTCATCATCATCCAAGCTATCCTAGTCATTGTCACCACCGCAAGACACATCTACATCATCATGGTCAGCATCATTAGCTATGTCCATATCATTGCTATCATTACTTGTGTTGGGGGATATGCGTTTGTGAGGAAGCCAGACAGATCAGCACCTGGCTACTTGCCATGGAAAAAAGATGGGAGAAAACACACAACACAATGAGACTAGGCACAAACAAGTAGAACAAAAATATGGGGAATCGAATACAAAATCGAATTGAATAAAAAATTGAATACCAAACACTACTTTTATTTCTTACTTCACAATCATGATAAAAAATGTGAGAAGTGATGCCTTTGAAAAATGAGATCTTGAGAGAGGGCGTCATCACCCTCTTCTTGCCTTGCTCTACCACTTTGCTTTGGGAATTACCTTCTTCTTTGTTTTCCCGTTCTCTTCCACTTGCTTTTCTTTGCTTATTCACTACTGTTCATTATTGTCCTTTTTGCTTGTATGTTGTCACCCTCTTTTAACTTTCATATAGTTCATTCGTTCCCAAGATGTGCCTTTCCCTCCCTGTGTGATGAAAAAGTCCCCCAACGAGCGCCAAAAAGGAGAGAAGCCGCACTTCCTCACGTATATATTCTTTTAAAAATTACCTCCTTCAAAAGTTTTTTCCCAAAATTTTCCTTTTGTTTTTTTTCAAAGTCGATGATCCGTGTGAGAATCTCCCCAAGTGGTGAGGCAGGCCGATGTTGATCAGACTTTTCTCTTGAAACAACACCTCGTTCACAAGTAGGATCAAAGGTGAAGCTCTAGAATTGTATCAAGTGATGCTTCGCTTGTTCCCAACAAAACACAACTAGTTCACTAAATAAATGCCCTTTTGTTCAAGTGGTTAGCTTATTTTATTGCTTCACATCGCTCATTCCCCAAAAAAATTAGTGCTCTATTCTTTCTCAAAAGCCAAACGCATTGCTTCCTCAAATAATGATGCTCGCAGTTATCCTAAAATCTTCACTTGCTTTGCCTTTTCAAAAAGAGCTCCCCATCTTCTAAACCAGCTCACATGCTCTAATAACTCCCTTCTTGATTGCTCAAATTAACCTTATATCTTGTTGTTGTGGGATCTCGCCCTTACTTTGTCCATTTCTCATTAAAACTCTCCCTTCCCCTTGACTGTCTCGGAAGAGAAAAAACTATATTTTGTTTAGAAGCTTTTTATGGTTCCTTTTGTTTTCTTGTAGAGTCAAGGCTCGTCATGATATTCTCCTCTTGATAACATGATATCATGTAGATGTGCTACAAAGGGCTGAGCACTCAGTGCCAAAAGCTTCATCCATTGAGAACATTTTGTGCTCTCATGAGAGCAACACATTTTAGATACATATCGACCAAGGCATTGTCGAGCATACCTTCTTTCTATTGACAAAGACCAACAAAGATTCTTTGCCACTGAATATTGGGCACATCCCACATTCAATGTACTCCAAAGACTGAAAGGCCAAAGGGTAGACTGGCATGTGGTTCTCCTCCCAACCTCCCTACTTATAGTCCTTGGCCCTTGCAAGTAGGTCCCCTTAACTCATGTTTGGCCGTCGGCTCCTAGCCGTACTGAGCCATTCAGTCCCTGGCCCTTGGCCTGTTGTCCGGTCCTACCATTGGCCTGTCATTATTCCCCCCTTGGAGAAGCGTTTTCATCCTCGAAAACACAAGTGATGATATCTTCATAAGAACACTAATGTTTTCCACCATGATATCCCTCATGGATCCAACGGTTCATTAGAGCGGAACCCGGTTCAATAGGAGGTTCAATGAAATGAAGAAGAACATCTTGATTTTCCACATTTTCGTCCATGTGCAACCGTCTTGGTTAACCGACTCATAACCAACATAGTGTGTAGACTCCATGTAGAACTCTCTTGAGAATGATAAACGAAATATCACAACTAAGAGGTGTCTAAAAACAAACCCAGGTTTTAGACTTTCTGAAGATACTAGAACATGCAATAAAACTTATGCTCAAATTTCCATGAAAGGAATATGCTGATATACTCATTAGCAACGGAAACCAAGTCCTTGACTCGTTGTTGTTTCTTGCGAGTAGCTAACCTCATCAAAACTAATGATGAAGGTTGAGAACTTGAGAATAACAAGCAAAGACTAAAACTAGTCGCAACATGCCTTTCATCATACGAAGCAAGATCCAAACCAGAAAGGTAACCGATCCAGTTGTGTCGCTTCGTGCTAACGTATGCACTTAACATATCATTTAGCATGGTTTACTAACGTATGCACTTAGCATATCCTTTAGTACTAAACAGAATGCTTGTAAACTATCCATCCAACGCGGGATGAATAGCAGAGAATAAGAGTGAGGTGCTTTCCCCAATCAATTAAAGACAGTCTTCCATCGCTGTGACAACAACCTGCGACTAACCAAGTGAGGTTCTAGTCGGATATGTGATGTTGAGTGAATAGAGTTTAGATCATCCAATCCAAAACACCCATACTAAACCATTATGGTATATGGCCGGGTGTGAACTCATACTAAATCCGCTAGAGAGGTTGCACTTGAAGTGCAAACACTTGCAAAAATAGTAAAGTCCATGAATTTGCATGTTGCTTCGAACATATCTGTGTTAAGACTAGTTTGGTACCAAAACAGGACACTTTAAGTGTCCTTTTTTAACAAATTTAAATCTAATGCTACTTGCATTAGATGGTTTATTTAAGAAAACCCTCTTGATATGCTTAAATATGTTAAGTAGAGGGTCTTTTAAAAATATAACCTTGCATTTTAGAATCTATCATGATCAAGAACTAGACTCATCAAGTTGACCCTCGTAAGACTGCGATTGATGCTATGAAGAAATCGCCTTTATAAGCTCGAGAAAAAATGAAGCGACCTTGTTGGAAATTTTAGGTGACTCTTCCACAATTTTGCTATAGATAATTGAAAGTTTCATGTGCAAAAATTTGACTTTGGAGTATATAAAATAATGGAAAGTTCCATGTGTTTGATATGGTCGTTTCAAGCATATCCTTGTATAGAAAGAAAAATATGTTTATGATGTATTTGTGAGTTTTAGAAAGTGATACGCTGCTTTCCCTTTCCATTGAGCACTCAAGGTGGCAAGTAGAAGGGCTTTGGTATGCAACAGTTATTGGATCATTTTAAATATTCAAAATTGCATAAGAGAAAACTTTCATATTTTCATTCTTGAGACATAAGCATTCAAAACCTGAAATAATATCAAAATTTCGATGTAGATCAACTAAATGTATCAAAGTACGTGGTACATACACATTTGGGGTGCGTAAAACCTGGGTTTCAATGTTATTATGGAGAACTCAAGATTTTCAAGAGTTTTTGCGGGATAAAGAATTCAAGATAGAGTTCAAGCAACGAGATTTAATTGAGTTAGGGAGCCCAAAAAATACGTAATTTCTTGGCTTAAACATATAAAGTCATTTCTAGTTGTCAAATTGCACTAGAATAGTACCAATTTCATGAGGGGACCTTTGGAAGACCAAAATTATGCTCTTATTTAGTACGTACTCAAGTATGAAATTATGTGTATAGCTTGCATCTGACTTGAAAACTTATCTTTGAAGTGGATTCCATTGTTTTGTAATAGTAAGTGCTTACACTTGGCTTTTATAAACATAAAAAAGGCCATCTGTAAAAAAAGATATAATAATTTTATGATTTTTTTGGCAAAACAGCTTGAAATTTTACTAAAATTTATCTCATAGAACTTACCCGAATTCTCTCCATACAGATTGTATTTTGATATGGAGAAAAATCCGGTGTTCTCTTTCCCTCATAACCAATCTATGGTAGAAGCAAAGTGTAAAAACTTCTTTTTAGCTTGACAAATAAATTGCCAAAACTTGGTAGAAAAATAGGACACTTAAGTGTCCAATTACAGAACTATTGTTAAAAACTAGGGCCTATAACACCTAGTGTGCATGCATTTAACACAAACAAATTCGAACCGCAATTTCATGACGAGACTTTCCACGATACCGACGTGAAAGTCGTGCAATATAAGTTGGGCCAAAATAGAATATGAAAATGCAGTCACACCTAGGTACCAACCATGAGACATCCTCATTAACATAGCATACTTGGCTATATGTAGAAACAACCATTCGTTACTTGGTTGTTTCATAGCACTTCTAATCTCAACAAGTTTGTACTTAGTACCTGACAATTTTTTGCCATTGAAAGACTGTGTGCTCCAAATGGTCTAACAAACAGATGCAACCAGCACCTAGGGACGTCGTCGCAACACATCATTAAGAATTAGGCGCCAGTGTCAGTCCCAAAGACTCATATTCTCCACATGTGGAATATGTCTCAAGTGAGGATATCATGAAAAGTGACGGCCATCAAGTACGAGATGTACTTGTGTGTGGAGGTAACTATAAACACTTTGTGTGAGAGGGGCCCTCATAGACTTGCTCCACACTGGCTAAACCGAACTCCGTGAGTTCCTAGACCATGTTGTATCCCATGTGACAACATGTGCTAGACAAAATACTACCATGCGGTTCTGTAATAGGTTCAACAAGAATCAAACCTATCATGATATCCTGATGAACAGTGAAGAGATAAAGTGACAACACTTTCTCAAAAGGCGATGCTCTTACATGACCTTGTTACGTGGCTAAAGAGAAAGCTGGATGAAAGACTTCTAGATTAAACATCCCCTTGACAAAGACAAAGAAATTGAAACTTGTAACCCTGGGTGTTGCCTTTGCAATCCAAACCCATTGGTTAGAATCTACGTAGTCAAACCCCTTGGCAAGACCCTTGATAGAAACTGCTCATCTAGCAGGTAACGTAACCAACATAGTTGACCGTGTACAAAAATGTTTGGACTCAACTTGAAAAGTTGAACTTTTCCACCACCCGTGGTAGATTGCAGACTTCTTTCCTTGAAAGTATAACTGAAAAAGATCAAACTATGATCCTCAATGCCTATGGGGTGATTTAGTCACTGGGTCTTACCCCAAAACTGCGCTTCCATAGACACTTGTAGTGCTATGGAGAGATGAAGAGATCCACACAAGTGAGAGACCTAGCTCTTATGAACAACTAGGCTGTCTCAACATTTTGCTGCCTCTAGACTCCTTGGTATAGATTAACTGATGTGAGTTTAAGAGTATCAGAAAATCAACTCGAATTTGGCACTAAAAACATGTAGTGCTAACAGAACACCCAAAACATCTATAATGGCAAGACTCTTGCTTGGTCATTAACATCGATGGGGACTCCACTGGGTAGAAATGTTCAAGCTGGAGAACAATCACCCAGGAGATTCCAACATTTGGGTCCTACCCTAGGTCTGATAATGACTCTTAGCCTTTTTGGCACATAGCCCTTATGCCAATAACAAATTAGTATTCAATCGTCGAGCCGATGAATACTTATTTGGGTGACATCTTGGCCACTTGCTAGCTAAGAGTTAGAGCACCTTGGCTCAGCTGACTCATGAGAAAAACATGTATCAAAAGCTTCTTAGAAAGTTTTCATCTTTATTCAAGAGAAAGAAGAAAGAGAGCATTCTAGGCTGAGGAACTTTCCTTAAGTTTCTAGAGCGTGTACCCAATCTGCATTCTCTTACGCATCTTATGCTTGGCCCTCGGCTCTTAGCCATATTGTTTCTTGTATGAAGCTCTCATCAAGACAGGTAACAAAGAACACGAGTCCCATCTTGACCCATCGATCTTGTACGGGTAGTGACTGTACGAGGGTGACTTAAATAGAGCACTTTGCTTGTGAAATAAGTCATAGACTTAGGATCCATTCAGTGTTGTTGTGTGTTGATAGCAACCAGAAACCATGTTAAACAATCCATCACTTATCTTGTCCTTGACAGAGGTGCTAGTGTGATAGCGGAAGCATAATTCATGAGGTGGTAGAATTGAATCCACCTAACTAGCATGCGTTGCATGCAGAATTGTAAGCCCTTGCCGAGAGTGATGGTCTCAAAGTTGAGAGCCAAAACAAAAGTTCCGTGCACAGTAGCCTATACTTCTAGGGAGACATCCTAACTTGATGTTGCCACACACAGAATAGAAGCACTTATCTGTATCTTACCAGTTCCACAAACGTCTATACCAATGTCCTTGATTTGAAGTCAATGGGTTGTATTGGTGTGCATGTTAGAAGCCTTGCTTCATGGGAATGTCAGGCCAATGGTAGGACCGAGCAGTAGGCCAAAGGCCAAGGACTGAATGGCTTAGTGTAGCTAGGAGCCAAGGGCAAGGCATATGTTAAGGGATCCCACTTGCAAGGGCCAAGGGCTATAAGTAGGGAGGCTGGGAGGAGATACACACACGAGTCCATCCTTTGGTCTTACATTGGTATCAAGAGCCTCAGGTTTTCGAAAGTAAAGGCATGGTTTCTCTGCAAATTCATGACTTGCATGCATGCACTGTGGGTATGGAGGCTTGAGAAGATGGCGAAGCAAGGGGAAACCCTCGGCGTGTGTAGGCGCCCTTGGAGCGGGTGAGGGTCGACAATCGACTAGCACCAAACAACAGGCAGGCAGGCTCTTTGCGGTCGCCCTAGCAAGTTTAGGCATCTTTGACTCTTGCAGGGCCCGTGATTCGGCTTCAATCATCTACTACGAATGCAAACACCATTGCGTGATCGTCTGTGCGCTGCCTACACGCCATGACTCATTTGTTCACATTATAAGGTTTTTTTTAAAACCCTCTATTGGGCGCCCAAGAGACTTAAGCCCCCCCTTTCCACGAACTACGGCCACAAAGAACAAACCCCTTTTTTCCAAACTCCAGAAGTCAGCTCAAGGAGCCATATACTAAAGCAAGTTGGCTATAAAGACCAAGCTCAATAAGCATGGATATTGGTTATACAAACATCCTTTGCAATGACTTGCATGAAGACATGCATGTACGTTGCGGTGGATTCCTTGTAGACCTTATTCGGTGGTAAATTTGGCAAAGCTTCTACGCTTCTGGACGTGGAACTCTTTACAAGATTGGACAAGGAATCAAGGTACGCAGTTGCTTTCCCATACTTGTGCACTTTTAGTATTAGCACAAATCAAGGATGGGTGTGAAGACAGCGGTCAAGCCTTGAAGCAAGGCTTGAATTGGACTTGGTCTTTGTACGAAGCACGATGTATGAAGCACGATTTCTTCCCAAGATTGGCAAACACCAGGGCACGGTAGTGCTTGACAATCTTGTGGAGCTCAACATGGCCAATTGTTAACCTTGATGAAGAAAGAGCAAGTGCTCAGCATGGCTGACCTTTCGTTTAATCATAAGACGCTGGTAGGCATCTTTCTTTTCTAATTTTGAATTTTGGGGCATGGCTCCTAGATCGATATACTAAATTCGATGCAATCAGTAGTGGTCATGCTCGATTCATTGTCGGCAAGACAATTCCAAGGGGATTTCACCGGTACATTCCAACAATATGGTACCTGCCAGTAATATTGGGCTACACAGGATGCCACTATGTTGCTTTGATCAAGCAGAGTTTGGCAATAGGTGACACTTGATAGCTAAGTTGTAAATGCTATCTCTATCAATATTGGGCAATCTCATGATTCTCAATAAAGTGTACGGTTCGGCAAGGCCGTTTCTCTATGACATTTTGACAAGGTCTATTCTTCTCTACTTGGACACATGTGTGTCAACAAGCATACATGTTTGCTATGAGCATTCAATATCAATTCTGTCTTATCTTACTGATAGGCTTCAATATTAGCTCTATCTTATCTTACTGATAGGATTCTAGGAATCAAGGCTTCACTCTATGACATACTGCATAGTAATTTTTGAAGTTCGGAATATGCTATCAGCATACGAACTTGAAAGTCTTTGTAGCATCTCTGCATGTTTTCTCAATAGAGATTGGACTAAACCAAGCCAAGGAGGCATCTGCGGGACATCCAACAGCTCTCAAGTTATTCGCATATATGGCTATAATCCAGGATTGAGCAAAATACCAGCAACCTGGCCACAAGTGGGCGACAAGCATAGTGCTTGAGCAGACTCCATACGAAGTTGTTGTACAAAGTAAAGTGATTTGCCAGATTTCATGCAAAGCAAGGCTTCTCTTATTTGTAATGTGTTATCGTTTGACTTTCGATCAATGATAATGGCACTACATCTTAAGCACTACGTGGATATAAGCTCACAGTTTACGCCACGGTGCACTGTGATGTATCCATACTAGAGTACTAGTGCAAGGCACGTATAACAAAGGCTCACATGGTTGAGACTATCATTGAAGCCATGCGCTTATTATTATATATTTTTTACTTTGTATGCATGGCATACTAATATGATGGTTGCACAACACCCATCATTGCATACACTTCTGCTATAGCACTAGCCACTACGTCACGTACAAGCTCAATTGTTGATGTTTTTACACAATTTGTTTTTATGTTCTTCCCAGGCAACGTGCCCTACATCTACATCCTGCTACCGTCACAATCACTTACACGGTAATTCAATCAAGATGTCATGTATGGTACATATCCCTACCAGGGCGTGGTACAAGTACCATTCTGTACGCTTATAGGATAAGCTCAGATGCAGCCATGGTATGCACTGGCTCATATGCAAGAGGCATACAACCCATTCAAATAAGGCTTTTTCCTCATCCCAACATTCTCTCTTTCCACGTTATTTGCAAAAAAGGTGAAGTTCAACGTGCCTTCATTGACAGTTTTCTATGTCAATACGATAACGCAAAGGGCTAAAAGACAATAGGAAGGGCTATGAGTCCTCTATTGCCCCTTATTTTGGAATGTCTAAGAGCCATCTTTTTGTAATCCATCAGTGATTGCTTTCAAGATCGACCAACTCTATTCAGTTGAGTACCCATTGATTTTCATGGACAAGCAAGAATATTGCCCTTACTGATTTTTTGGGTATTATTTTTGCACACTATACCTTCGGAGTGCAGATCACGATGAGTTTTTGAAAGACTTAAACTCGTAAAGGCTTCTCACTACTAAGGTGTATAGATAGAGCAAGCATTTCAGAAAGCACGGCGGCTGTTCAGCACGGCTATTCACAAAAAACCCAAGATTATGGATTTTTAGGTCTAGAGCAGATCCAATGGTGAATACTAAGAGTAAGAGAGTCTATATGCATACCGTTTTTGGATAAGACTTATCTCGTGATTACTCAATCACTTCTTAAAGTGTTTCCGGTCAATTCTTTTCTTTTATCTATAGCACTAAAGAGTCTATATGCATACCGTTTTTGGGTAAGACTTATCTTGTGATTACTCAATCACTTCTTAAAGTGTTGCCGGTCAATTCTTGGACCCATCACAGTTGCAATGTCAAGGAAAGAAGTCCACAGACTGCCAAGGGGTAGTGGCCAAATTTCAATGTCATGCCACGGGCAAACCCAAGGGGGTTCACGGACATAGGCCAAGGGCCGGCTGCTAGTTGAGTAGCTTTCCTGCACAGTTTAACCAAGGAGTTTTACAATGTCAATTTTAACTACGGGGTTTGGATTGCAACGGCAACCCCCAAGGTTACATGTGCAATACTACTTGCATTTCACTAATTTTCAAATAGTGTCTTTGCAAGCGGGAAATTTAGGCAAGTTCCTTTGACTACAGGTCAGTGAACACTACGTTCAACCTCAAGGTATGCACATGATTTGGTTTCTTTCCACTTTTGCATATGCTTTCCTTGAATTTTTCAAGTTGGATGAATAAACTTCTATGTTCCATCCATTTTTGCTCTTCAGCGAGATGACAAGGTTAGGTAAGAGCTAAGAAATTTGGGCTTTAGTGTCCACAATAAATTTCCCCAGTTATGGACCTACTTGTAGGGCTTGATTTGGCACATGTTGTCACATGGGATACAACATGATCTAGGAACTCAAGGAGTTCGGTTTAGCCAGTGTGGAGCATGGATAATGAGGGTCTCTCTCACGCAGGTTGCATGCGTGTTTATAGTTACCTCCACACCCAAGTACATCTTGTACTTGAAGGATGTTCTTTTTTCAGACATCCTTACTTGAGACATATTCCACATGTGGAGAATATGGAGTCTCTAGGACACACACTGGTGCCGCTACTTCAATTATGTGTCGCGACGATGTCCCTAGGTGCTGGTTAAATATGCTTTCTAGACCATTTTCAGCACAACGTATCAGGAGCAATTTCATTAGCCAGAAATTGTTGGATACTTAGAATGACTTGTTAAGGTACAAGTGTTTCTAAACAACATTAGAGATGGTTGTTTATACATATAGCATGGCTATGAGTTGTTAATGAAAAAAGTTTCATTGTTTGTACCTAGAAGTGACTTCTATTTCACCTTCTATTATGGTCCAAATGTTTCAACAGGCTTGCAAATGATTGCAATAAGAAGCATTTAGTTTCTTTTTAGAAATGTTTACAATTCTTTTTCATGTGTGCTAGGAGCATCACATTCGCCATACGTATTGACAAGTGTGATAATGGATATACAAGTTTGGATTTGTTTTTGCTAAATGCATGCACACTAGGTTTTATGGGCCCTAGTGTTTAGCAAAGGAAAATTTGGAGCAGCATGCATATTCATTACATTAGTGCTATGAAGCATTTTGCACTCTATGTGCAGTAGCTCTATGCAATTAATTTTGGATCTACCAATCACCAATAGAGATCATCGCTCGGTTTGGGTGCTTGTGAATCTTTCCAATTAACCAAGATGGTTATGCATGACATTGTTGATTCCTTAGCAATATTGTATGAGATTTTAATCCCTGTTGTCGAGAATTTTGCGGTCTTGCCAGGAAAGCACCGGGCTTATGGCTGTGAGAGTTTGTGAGAAAACTCAAAAAAAAACTATATGAAGGAATTAAACCATAGATGCCATGAAGACTAGGTTTTGGAAGGAAGTGCAATCGAAGAAGCCCCACTCTTTCTCTCTTGCACTCACACACAAAGAAAGAACACAAAAGAGAATGTCCAAACAACACAAAGATGAAAACATCAAGGCTATGGTCATATCGTATCATGGATAATATGAAAGGGTTAATAGATGAGTTAATGAAATTCAATCTTGGCTGACCAAATAGGCTACGAATTGTTCTTTGGAATTGTAGTTTTGTGCTTACCACAATATATATATTTTGTCTAGTGATTGGGATTAATTGTGTGTACAAATCCTCTTGGTTCATAGCAAGATAACTTACGTCAAAAAAAATTTATAGTCTATAAGAGGTAGTATGATGGGATCCGGTGATAGAAGTATTTCATTAAGCCTTTCTGGGCCAAAGAGAAACACTATACGTTGTTGAAAGTGTATTTTACAGCTAATCCATATATTAATTCTAATAGATCATATAGAGTGAAAGGATAGAAATTATCATCATGTGGATTATTCATCTATGATAACTCTAGTATGTGAAAAATGTAGATATGAGAGAAGAGAATGGGAGATAAGAGAAGAGAGCTTCCCTCCCAAGCCCTATTCTTGCCCGTAGGCAATAAGGATACTGCGGGGAGAGATGTTCCTTGTAGCAAGGAGAACCTAGAATTTGTAGAGAGAATGAATTACTAAGAGTGAGAGAGATAAGTTTGGTTAAGGACATGAGATTAGATATATATATGTTGGATTAGAGATGAAAAAGAAAACAACAAGAAATCAAGAAAACATCAATGTAGAACACATCTTACTTGACAAACCCTTCGGCACCACTATTGATAGAGAGACAAGAAGAGTAGAGAATTCAACTTTGATTGATACACAAGTGCAAGACCTTCTTTGATTAGAGTTGATCTTCCAAGGTTAGCTTATAAGAATGGCTAGTCTTCCTCTAGGAGAAAGTGTAGGCTTGGCTTATGTTAATGGCTAAGTACAATTTGGCATTACTACTCACTCACTCATGAATTCCTCTCATCAATGGCTTGAATGCTTGAGTTCTTTTCAAAAAAGAAGAGGTCCCCTTTTATAGGTGAAGGGAACCCCCGAGGGTGTACAAAAGAAGAGAGGAGCCAGTGTAAACAGAAACTGGAAAACTTGGAAATGAGTTGTTCCTGCATGATGTGGGCAGACTGGGATCCAGTATTTTGATCATTTCTCCTCAACCGTAGCTCCAAATAAAAAAGTAAAAATATGAGAAAAAATTTCAGCTCATTAGCTATGACTTCCATTTTAAAATCATTTTCCAATTCGGATTGGAACCTTGTGTAAAAAAATCATCAAAATAGGGTCCATTTCTGGCAGCAAAAGTCTTCATGTGGTCCCCTTAGCCTAGACTTTCATTTCATTCCAAAGGACACCTCATGCCATATGAAAGCATGACATTGCTCCTTGACAAAATTTTGTAATCATGCTTGCAATAATGCATTAAAATAAGTGTATCTTTGAAATCATGCCACATAGTGTCCCACTAGGATTTGATTCCCCCCTAGTAGCTATTTAAAAAGAAATATAAGAAAAATATAAAAAATACATAGAATATATTTATATTGGAAGTTACCCTAGATATAAGATCTAGCTAGGGTGTGAGATAATAATGAGATAGTAGAAAGAAAAAATCAATGCTTTTTGCCCCAAGTTAAAAAGGCGGTGCTATTGACACTTTTTCCATAGTACTTTTTGATGGTAAAGTAAGAATACTTTACCCTTGAGATAAATAATAGGATAAGATAGAAAGCATAATATTATACTTAAATATGTATATGTACATTATAGGAAATATAATTTTGTATCTAAAAAGTTACAAGGTAACTCTTGTAGCATGCGTTCCCACTATGTACATGTCAAAGCACGACACCGTTTACCAGTCATCTGGGAAGACTGTAAGTAAACCGTGGGGAAAAACACCTTAGTATTGTCAGTTATCCAAGAGAATAGGCCGATTACAAAGTGTAAGATTGTACTAAAGGATATGCAAAGTATATACGTTAGCACCAAGAAATCCAATTAGTAAGCATTTGTTGCTCTAGTTGGAGTTTGCTTACCATAAATTAAAGCATGTTTCCTACTAGGTTTAGTCTCTTATGAATGTATAATTCAGGTTCTCAACCTTGAACACTAGTTATGGTGGGGTTGTTTACTGATGACATTTGAGAACAAGTCAAGGACTTAAACTTAGCTGATGAATTATGTCAGTAAGTTACTTTCATGGAAAGTGAAAAGAGGTATTGTTTGAGGTACATCTTTGTTGTGATAAATCCTCATGAGCGTTCTAAATGGAGTCTACACACTATGATTGGATAGGAATCGGTAACACAAGATGGTTGAAAATGGGCAACAATGTGGAAAATCAAGATGTTACTCTTGGTTTCATTGAACCTCCTACTGAACCGTGTTTTGGTCAAGCAAACAGTTGGATCCATGAAGGATGCCCTTGTGGAAAAAATTAGTGTATCATCACTCTTGTTTTCAAGGACAAAAATGCTTCTCCAAGGGGAAAGTAATGCCAGGCCAATGGTAGGACCGGGCAGTAGGCCAAAGGCCAAGGATTGAATCGCTTAGTGCGGCTAGGAGCCGAGGGCCAGGCATACGTTAAGGGGTCCTACTTGCAAGGGCCAAGGGCTATAAGTAGGGAGGTTGGGAGGAGATACACATGCCAATCCATCCTTTGGTCTTACAGGGAAACTGTCAAAGCACTTTGCTTTGCACAACATACAATATTTTCCAAAATAAATGTGAAAACATGGAAAAACAAGCAAAACTTAAAATTGTCTAACCTGGTCATCCTGCTGTAACTAGTTTTCTAGAAATTCTGAAAAGACAAACTTGTTGGAAGATGGCTCATACCCTAGCTATTGCGTGAGAGAGAGTTGTCGTGTATATTGTATACACCCTCTTTGCATGTAAGGAAATAACACGCTGACAAACTATCAAATTCCTCCAAGTTTTTATGCTCAGAGCATAAGCCACAAGGGAAAATCTCAATGCAAGATGATGAATTGGAAGCCTTGTTTCCCTTAACAAATTATGGAGTTCCTTAGAGCTCATAGTCAAACGATATTTATTCTAACAAACAGATGTCATAGCAGAAGAAAGTTGACCGTGTCAATAATTCACAGATAATCGACCTTGTCAAACTGTACACTATATTGAAAAGAGATGTACCTCATACTTGCTTGGCTTGATTTGTTATCCTCTCGATTTGTAGATGGAGCCTTGCTCCCGTGATGTCTGTCACAACGTTGTCATACGCAAGATAGGTAAAGGAAAAATAACCCTGAGTTGCACACTGTTGCTTGGCATGCAGTCATTGCCAATTACTTTAGAAAACGCGTTGTCGAGAAATTTGCGGTCTTGCCAGGAAAGCACCGAGCTTATGGCTGTGAGAGTTTGTGAGAGAACTCAACAAAAACTATATGAAGGAGTTAAACCATAGATGCCATGAAGACTAGGGTTTGGAAAGAAGTGCAATCAAAGAAGACTCACTCTTTCTCTCTTCTCTCTTGAAGAGATGAGAAGTCTCCCTCCCAAGCCCTATTCTTGCCCGTAGGCAATAAGGATACTGCGGGGAGAGATGTACCTGTAGCAAAGAGAACCTAGAGAGGATGAATTACTAAGAATGAGAGAGATAGGTTTGGTTAAGGAGATGATATTAGATACATATATATATGTTGGATTAGAGATGAAAATGAAAACAACAAGAAATCAAGAAAACATCAATGTAGAACACATCTTACTTGAAACCCTTCGGCACCATTATTGATGGGAGAGACAAGAAGAGTGGATAATTCCACTTTGATTGATACACCAAGTGCAAAACCTTCTTTGATTAGAGTTGATCTTCCAAGGTTAGCTTGTTGCAAGAATAGCTAGTCTCCCTCTAGGAGAAAGTGTAGGCTTGGGCTTATGTTAATGGCTAAGTACAATTAGGCATTACTACTCACTCCCTCGAGAATTCCTCTCATCAATGGCTTGAATGCTTGAGTTCCTTCCAAGGAAGAAGAGGTCCCCTTTTATAGGTGAAGGGAACCCCCAAGGGTTTACACAAGAAGAGAGGAGCCAGTGTGAACAGGAATTGGAAAAGTTGGAAATGAGCTGCCCCTGCATGATGTGGGCAGACTGGGGTCCAGTATTTTGATCATATCTCCTCAACCGTGTCTCCAAATAAAAAAGTAAAAATATGGGCAAAAACTTCAGCTCATTAGCTACGATTTTCAATTTAAAATCGTTTTCCAATTTGGATTGGAACCTTGTGTAAAAAATTCATCAAAATAGGGTCCATTTATGGCAGCAAAAGTCTTCATGTGGTCTCCTTAGCCTAAACTTTCATTTAATTCCAAAGGACACCTCATGCCATATGAAAGCATGACATTGCTCCTTGACAAAGTTTTGTAATCATGCTTGCAATAATGCATTAAAATAAGTGTATCTTTGAAATCATGCCACCTAGTGTCCCACTAGGATTTGATTCTCTCCTAGTAGCTATTTAAAAAGAAATATAAGAAAAGTATAAAAAATACATAGAATATATATATATTGGATTTTACCCTAGATATAGGATCTAGCTAGGGTGTGAGATGATAATGAAATAGTAGAAATAAAGAATCAATGCTTTTTGCCCCAAGTTAAAGAGGCGGAGCTATTGATGCTTTTCCCATAATATTTTATAATGGTAAAGTAAGGATATGTTACCCTTGAGAAAAATAATAGGATGAGATAGAAGGCTTATTATTATACTTAAATATGCATATGTACACTATAGGAAATATAATTATGTATCTTAAAAAATACAAGATAGATATTGTAGCATGCGTTTCCACTATGTACGTGTCACAGCATGACATCCACCCCCTCTAAACCTGCACATCCTCCGGTATGTGCCACATTGTCTCTTTGTAAGATTAAACCTCTTGTACATCTTCCTTGTCTTCTTCCTCACTAGATGATTCCAGAGCTTCATGTTCACTTTGATCTTCACCTGTGTTTTTCTCTTCTTCCTCATCCATATCTTCTAGATCATTGTCTCCTCTTCTCTTAAACATTTTAATCCTTTTTCCTGCAATGGGAATCTTTACTTCTGTACCATCTAGTTCAGACAAGCTGTAAGTAGCATTTTCATGCACATGCTTTACAACATACGGTCCAAACCATCTTTTTGAGAACTTACGCATGATTGTGTGCTGGTTATCAAGGCTACTATCATACACTAAAACCCAGTCACCTTTGTCAATTGCTTTGCTCCTGAGTCGATGTCGCTTATCAAAATAGTCCTTGTTTTTCAACCTTGCATTTTTGAGTCGTTCTTTTGCAGCTTCAATGTCTCCAGGTCTTCTCTCTAGCTGCCTTATACGCAGTGCAAGGAGATCTTCCCTACTAAGCCCATCTTGCCAAGGTAGTGCATTCCATGTGGGAATTGTATCCTCAATCGGCATCACTGGCTTTTGACCATGCATTAGCTCCGCAGGCATGTAGCCAGTTACTGAGCTATGTGTTGTACGATCAGCCCATAAAGCATATGGTAACAATTTTGGCCACTCACCAACTCTTCCTTCGCAAGCCTTGGCCAAAGCTTTGATGATAGGAAGATGCCCTCTTTCACTCTTTCCATTGCCTTCAGGGTTGTAAGCTGTAGTAAGAGAAAGCTTGATCCCTAATCTAGAAAATAACTCCCTTGCTTCTTCGGCATCCTGTTCACCTCGATCTGCAGTGATTTTTCCCACACAACCATAACGGCAAATCACCTCATCAAGAAGGAATTTGCACACAGCTTCTGTGGTCTTAGCTCTTAATGCTCTTCCTTCAACCTGGTTAGTTAGGTCCTCTCGTGCAAGAACCAAGTATCTCATCTGCCAGAGTCCTAAAGGCATCGTGACTAGATCCACAACCCATTTATAGTGCATGGCTAGTGGATATGTAGGGTGCAATCCATCACGATGTCGAACATTTGAATACATTTGACAAGTTACACATGACTTTACAAACTGAGATACATCTTTATACATACCCTTCCACCAGTATTTTTCTTTCAACTTGGAGAAGGTTGCCCACACACCCCTGTGTCCAGCCCATAGACTCTCATGAAACTCTTGCATGAGCTTTACTTGAGTCTCTTTTTTACATATAACCCGTTGTGGTGTAGCACCCTTTTGTTTAGGATGCTTCCACAAGTAACCATCCCTCAAAAAGTACCCATATGATTTCCTGCGTATCCTCTTGAATTCTTGTTCATACCAATCATCCTGTTTTGTTAGAGTACTCAAGTACCTTCCAATAGAAAGCCAATCACCTTCATAAAGATCTTTCAAGAACAATTCAAGTGAATTAGTCATGCAGACATTGTTACCTTTGACATGAGAGATAGAATAGAATTTTGTGCCTACATCATCTCCCTCATCAATCATTTGTGACTCATCTTCATACCTTGCCCTTGATAGCATATCTGCCACTGTATTGTCTTTACCTGCAATGTGCTTAAACTCGGGATTTAAGGACTTAATGTGGGCAATCCACCGCAACATAGCAATGTCTGGTGTTGAGCAGCTTGTAATCATCCCAAGAAGTGGTAGACAATCTGTTTCTACAACCACACATGCACCAATTAGGTACTCTTTCCCACTTTTCAAGGTTGTAACCATACCCCATAACTCTCTCTTTATCTGTGGATAGTTTCTTTGGCGAGCACTTAGTACCTTTGCTCCAAATCTTACCACATACCTGTGTCCTTCTTTGTCATCTTGCCCTATTGCCCATCCAATCCCTGTAGGAATGGTATCTACTGTCACAATCACTGGCCTTTGACACTCATAGTCTACCTTTCTCAAAGTCGTTGATGACTGGAGTAACTCCTTTAGCTTTTTCATGGATTTTACATGTGCTTCTTTCCATTTAAACTTTTGATTCTTTCTAAGCAGCCGATAAAGAGGATCAGCTACATGTGCATAATGTGGAATCCAAATAACATAGAAGACACATGCTCCCAGAAACCTTCTAACCTCAGTGATGCTAGTGCATGTTTCTTTCATTCTTTGGATGGCATCTACCTTTGATGGACAAGGTTTCCTACCATATGGCCCGCACATGTGCCCCACAATGAGCACTTCTTTGACACCAAACATAGACTTTTTCCCTGACAATGTAAGATTCACTTCTTCCAACCTAGACAAAATTTTATCACAATCATTTATGTGATTTACCACAAACCTGCGACATCCCTTGAGATCCAAAGCTTCATCTTTGTCACTTTCTTCACATCCTTTGATAGGCAAATCATCAATGAAAGGCATTGTGATTTGAGGAATAAAGTCACGTAAGACCTTATTCATCCCATTCATCATATGTGCAACCGAGTTGGTTGCTCCCTGTGGCAAGGTACACATCCTTACCAAACCCAAAGGTGTCCTCATGGTTGTCAAGTCTCTGCTTTCGATTGCAAGCTGAAATTGATCATACCCTGAGTAGAGATCCCCCATTGAGTAGATTGCCCTCCCTGCAAACACCTCTGCAAATTCATGCACAATTGGACCTGTACCTACATTTCTAATTGTCACCTTGTTCACTGGTTGCATATCTTGGATGAAGCGTAGAGAACCATTCTTCTTTGGAACTGTGAACCACCTATTTGAGTATGGAGCACAAGAAGGCTCCAAGATTCCCATTTTGATTTTCTCATTCAGTAGCTCTACTAACTTTGGCAAATGAGCCTTTGGAACCGGAATAGGCCGCAGATTCCAAGGCACATGAGGTATTGTGAAAATTACCATAGGAGCTACAATATAAGGATCAACACATCCTATCTCATGTGGCTCAAATGCAAAAGCCTTACCATGCTTTGAAAGCATTTCTTTGAAGCACTTTGTCTCCTCCTGTGTTAGAAACTCCTCGCAACCAATCTGCAACTCTTGAAAAGACTCCTTTGTGAAGGTATGCCCGATCTTTTTAGGATTCCGCAAACTTGGTTGTAAAGAAGCCTGTTCAATCTTTTCCCCGTTGTTGGGTGGTAAGGGTGAAGCTACTGGTTTCACCTTCTTTGCTACACTCTTGTGTTTAGTTTCAACATGGACTTCTGGGCCAACTGTTTGGCTTTCTTTAAAGGCTTCTATTACTTGATACATTTCCATAGAGCAAACTTCCACAACTTCATTTTCAAGATGCAAACTAGACCTCATTATAGCATCAAGCTCACCCATAGTATCTACAAAAGAAACTTGTTCACACAAACCCAAAACATTTTCAGTAGGCTTTAGCAACCCACTCTTTTTCATGCCTATTTGTACATTATGCACATATTGCCTCTCACATCTCTTCAAATCTTCAAGTTTTGTAAAACATACTGATCCATTCTTTGTTACCAAGGAGCTCGTTGAAAATGCTTCACCTATTTTTGGATCAGGCGAGACCCTTTTTCTTTCTGTACCACTGCAATCCCGCTTTACAATGGTACTTGGCCAAAACCCATCATTTCTCTATGATCATGAAACTCTTTGCTCACCTTTGGTAGAGGATGTTCTCTGAGGTTGTCACGATTTCTTTCATGGTTTACACAAACTGTGAGAAATTGGACAGCACGTTTACCATCTTTGCTACGTATCCTAGCATATGCTGAACCATTGTCCATTACCTTTGTTTCCATTCGAACTCCCACAATGTAGGGCTGTCCAAGGATGAGATGATATGAAGATGTATCCTGTACAAAGAAGTTTTGGTCAATCTTTACATCACCTATTGTTACCTTCACACCTGGACATGCTGCATACAATTCACCGGATGAATTGTTTGCCACTTTTACCATCCAGCCATGATCTGTGTCCATCGGCCATTTGCACTTGTTGTAGAGACTCTTTGACATTATGTTTATTTCTGAACCATGGTCAATCAAGGCAACAAATGGCTCTTCAAGATCACCTACCTTGACCAAAGTTTCTGCAGTAGCCCTTGCCCAATGACTTCGTGAATAGTAACTCCTAGGAATATCTTCAACTTCTTCATCATCATTTGAGAAATACACTTGCTTCACTCTCCCACTAGATTGGTAGCATCCTACCATATCTCCATCATTCTCCTTATTTTGCAGTTGCATCCCTTGTGTCTTCGAGGTTTCCCCTTCAACCTGTGGACGAGAAACTTCAGCAAGGGTTTGCATCTTCCTCTTGATGATGTCAATGATCTCCTCATGGAATTCACGCTTTGCAATGCCAAGAACTTCTCCCAGAGTGAACTCGATCTTGCTATTCAAGATCCTTTCCTCCAAGACTTTCTTTAAATCTGTAGCAACCTCAATATCAGATTGTAGTTTATAAGTTGGGCCTTTTTTCTTACCTTTCGTTGGCTCTTTCTTCTTTCCTGTTGTAGACTCCTCCATGAGTACTTCAGGTGGAGATGCTCCTTGTGTTGAGGGTGTTTGAGAAGGCATTGAGTCGCTTCTTCCCCCACTTCTAGAATCTCTTTTTGATGGTCCTTCATCAGCATTCTCACGTCTGCGCTTCTCCTCTACAATTGTCTCATTTTGTTGGCATTTTGTAATGTAGGCATGCACTGACAATGAGTCCACTGGATCATTCCATCCTGTTTCTAGACGTATGCAATCACTTGCTTCATGTAGAATCTCTTTTGTAAGCTTTCCCTTTTTAGCTAATTGCATGACATTTGGCCAAATTTGACCATGATGGTCACTCACCTCTTCATCACAAAAATGTTCAATTTTTACTCCATAAGTATCTGCCTCAACGGAAGAGGTGGCATGATTGGTTGCCATATCTTCAACTAAGGTTTGCATTCCCCCCTTCCCAAAGTTAGTTCTCAAGGGTAGACCTGTTTCTCTTAAGCGGATTTTACCATCCTTAAAAAAGAAAACATCTTTTGACAAAGCATCACTAAAATCATCACAATCCCTTCTTACATGGTCTGTACTATCACACCAAATACATCTATTAACAAACCTTTCTTTGGGCTGTTGTCTTTGCCTAGGAAGTGGCCCTGATGGTTGGCCTTTTTCTTCAAGCTTTGCAAACTTCACCTTCAAGTCACGCATTCCCTTCACAAGCTCATCTAGCATGGATTCATCAAACTTAGGAGCGATAAAAGTAGGCTTTACCATTTTGTCAGAAGTTGAGGTGGAAGGACTTGTAGTGTTTACTACCATCTTGTCCCTTCTTCTTTGTCGTTTGGCAAGCAGTGAGATAGCACCTTCAACCTCATTCCAGTCGGTCTTTAGTCCTTGCTCAGCATCTTTATCTTCAAGAAGAAGCTCCAAATTTTCTTGAAACTCTTTACCTGCAGCTTGTAAGAAAAGATCTGTCTTCTCTACATCTAGTGTGGCCCTTTCTGTCCTAGTGAGTTGTGCATAGCGCCGCTCAAATTCCCTAAGTAGCTCTGTTATTGATAGTCCTTGCTTTGGCTTGACTACCCATTCTAAGAATGTCCTTTTGGTCACTCTCTCCGAGTCCTCCATGAAATATTCCTCCTTTAAAGCTACTTTGAGTTCTTCCCAATTTCTCCCATGCCCATCTTTAATTGCCCTAACATGCTCCCTAATTTCTGGAGCAACAACTAGCTCAAACCTTTGAATCATCTCACCTTCTGACATGCGATGCAGCTCCATCTCCTTCACATACTCGCGTAAGTACTTGGTTACATCTTTGCCATTAAACTGATCCATTCTGTTGACAACCGCTTGTATGGCCTTCATTGCTGAAATCTCCCTTCTTTCAGTAGCATGTTGTTGTTGTATGAACATTGCAAATGCTTGAAACATTTGCATTGTTGATGGGTCAAAATGCATACCCTGTTGCTCAACATGATCACCCATGGTTACCTACAAACTCTCACCCTAGCAGATTCGTGTCGGGTTCACCAAAAATATGTCAAGAAATTTGCGGTCTTGCCAGCAAAGCACCGGGCCTATGGCTGTGAGAGTTTGTGAGAGAACTCAACAAAAACTATATGAAGGAGTTAAACCATAGATGCCATGAAGACTAGGGTTTGGAAAGAAGTGCAATCAAAGAAGACTCAATCTTTCTCTCTTGCATTCACACACACAAAGAAGGAACGCAAAAGAGAATGTCAAAACAATACGAAGATGAAAACATCAAGGCTATGGTCATATCATATCATGAGTAATATGAAAGGGTTAATGGATGAGTTAATGGCATTCAATCTTGGCTGACCAAATAGGCTACGAATTGTTCTTTGGAATTGTAGTTTTGTGCTTACCATAATATATATATTTTGTTTAGTGATTGGGATTAATTGTGTGTACAAATCCTCTTGGTTCATAGCAAGATAACTACGCTTACATCAAAAGAAAAATTATAGTCTATGAGAGGTAGTATGATGGGATCTAGTGATAGAAGTATTTCATTGAGCCTTTCAGGGCCGAAGAGAAACACTATACGTTGTTTAAAGTGTATTTTACGGCTAATCCATACGTTAATTCTAATAGATCGTACAGAGTGAAAGCGATAGAAAAGATCATCATGTGGGTTATTCATCTAGGATAGTATGTGAGAAATGTAGATGTGAGAGAAGTGAAGAGATGAGAAGTTTCCCTCCCAAACCCTATTCTTGTCCGTAGGCAATAAGGATACTGCGGGGAGAGATGTACCTATAGCAAAGAGAACCTAGAGAGGATGAATTACTAAGAATGAGAGAGATAGGTTTGGTTAAGGAGATGAGATTAGATACATATATATATGTTGGATTAGAGATGAAAATGAAAACAACAAGAAATCAAGAAAACATCAATGTAGAACACATCTTACTTGAAACCCTTCGGCACCATTATTGATGGGAGAGAGAACAAGAGTGGATAATTCCACTTTGATTGATACACCAAGTGCAAGACCTTCTTTGATTAGAGTTGATCTTCCAAGGTTAGCTTGTTGCAAGAATGGCTAGTCTCCCTCTAGGAGAAAGTGTAGGCTTGGGCTTATGTTAATGGCTAAGTACAATTAGGCATTACTACTCACTCCCTCGAGAATTCCTCTCATCAATGGCTTGAATGCTTGAGTTCCTTCCAAGGAATAAGAGGTCCCCTTTTATAGGTGAAGGGAACCCCCAAGGGTTTACACAAGAAGAGAGGAGCCAGTGTGAACAGGAATTGGAAAAGTTGGAAATGAGCTGCCCCTGCATGATGTGGGCAGACTGGGGTCCAGTATTTTGATCATATCTCCTCAACCGTGGCTCCAAATAAAAAAGTAAAAATATGGGCAAAAACTTCAGCTCATTAGTTACGATTTTCAGTTTAAAATCGTTTTCCAATTTGGATTGGAACCTTGTGTAAAAAATTCATCAAAATAGGGTCCATTTATGGCAGCAAAAGTCTTCATGTGGTCTCCTTAGCCTAGACTTTCATTTAATTCCAAAGGACACCTCATGCCATATGAAAGCATGACATTGCTCCTTGACAAATTTTTGTAATCATGCTTGCAATAATGTATTAAAATAAGTGTATCTTTGAAATCATGCCACCTAGTGTCCCACTAGGATTTGATTCTCTCCTAGTAGCTATTTAAAAAGAAATATAAGAAAAGTATAAAAAATACATAGAATATATATATATTGGATTTTACCCTAGATATAGGATCTAGCTAGGGTGTGAGATGATAATGAAATAGTAGAAATAAAGAATCAATGCTTTTTGCCCCAAGTTAAAGAGGCGGAGCTATTGATGCTTTTCCCATAATATTTTCTAATGGTAAAGTAAGAATATGTTACCCTTGAGAAAAATAATAGGATGAGATAGAAGGCTTATTATTATACTTAAATATGCATATGTACACTATAGGAAATATAATTATGTATCTAAAAAAATACAAGATAGATCTTGTAGCATGCGTTCCCACTATGTACGTGTCACAGCACAACAGCGTTGAATCACATTCACAAGCCTTGCATGTATCAACATTTCATAGGCCTTGCCTGAACCTAACATTGCGGCGAACCATGTCTGAGATAAAATTCCAACCCAAAAAGGAATATTTTACCATAACTGCAGACTGGTAATGGTAGAAGTCCTAGGGCCAACGACTGTTCTCATAGCTGTTTAACATAGCATATTCCATGCATGAAAAACATTCACGTGCCGAACATCATTGAGCAGCTCGATGATTGAAAATCCCAATGTACGGATGCTTCGAACAATGCTGACAAGCCCTCTTTGAGCGGTGAAACCATGTTGGCATATTCTGGATGGCCTTGTTAGCAACATCTGACGCGGTGTATGATCACATAGAGTGGCACTTTCTGGACACAACTGCAAGCTATTGGCACCGAAAATAGAGCCGAGACCAATGTCGTGCCTTTACATGATCTCGAAGTTGTAGAAAACATGTCGGAGATTTGCCTTGATGGATGCATCAGGCATACACCTCCACTATTGCCTGCTTGCCCTGGTCTTCCACATTGTCCTTAGCCCTTTGTCGTGCACCTGCTAGCACCCTTTGCTTTGCATAGATCACTCCCTTGCATCAACCAGCTTTGGTTGCACCATCATTGCCCAATCCCTAGTTGAACAATTATGTTCAACCACACACAAGCTTATTTCACCAAAGGAAACTACCATCCAAATAGACACTATGTACTGAGGCGGTCAGGGGCGGGCAACAAGAAGAGCGGCCTCTAAACACCCTTCGAGGCTCCCGTGCTGCTCAAATGGGGCTGGGGAAAGCACAATCAGAGACAACAACAACCCACAGCCAGAAACCAAACAAGAAAAGGGGCACCACCTAGTTGTAGATGCGAACTAGGACGCACGTGATATCTCCTTGTACTCAAACCCACAAAGAGAGGGGAATGCAAGATAGCCACACACACCAAACACAAACATTCACCACGCCAGAGAGAGGTAAAGAGCACAAATCAACTTGAGCAACTCAGTCTTAGCCTTAAAGACTAGATGTTACGTCTTCTCCAAATTTGTTTGAAGAGTGATGCACGAGCTTGGTCCAAAGCATTTGAAGAGGAGTTGCATGTGGCTGATCCACCTGTAAGGTTGAGTTGGGATAATCTACGACATGGGTTGGAAGTGGAGTTTGTGAAGATAGAAGATCCTGACAAAGTGTGGCAAGAAGTACAGGCTTTGGTGCAAAAGGAAGGTGAGCCAGTAGATGCGTACATACGTTAGTTTTCATTGGCATGGGAGCGAATGTGCAAGGCCTTAGCACCACAGGTACCCCCACCTGACATGATGAAGAAGGACAGGTTCTTAGCTGGTCTTTGGGAGAATATACGTTGGAGAGTGGAGCTAAAGAAGCCTAGGACATATGAAGATGCACTAGAGGTAGCAAGGAACAAAGAGTGGAAGCTGAGGAAAATGAGGCAGTTAGGGGTGGAGTCTTTGCCCATGAGGTCTGAATTTCAGCCTATGGACTCTTTACAAGGTCGTATGTCAGGGGTTCATCATGAACCAGTGGTTCCTGTTACTACTCAGGTTATGCCAACAGTGGTCACTACAGCAGTGCAAGATGATGGCCTAAGTCAAGACATGAGGCAAGTGGTTGATTTGATGAAGAATCTCAACCTAAACATGCTAGGTCAAGTGGGAAATAATCGAGGTCGAGGGCGGTTTGCAAATCAGCCATGAGGTGAAGAAAGGCCTAGGAATGGTGTTGGACAAAGCAATGGTAGGTTTTGGAGGCAGACGCCCACATGTTATATTTGTGGAGAGTTGGGTCACATCAGCCCGCAATGTGATAAGCCACCAAGGATGGGGGGAGACATGTATCCATTTCCAAGACAGGTGCTAACTAGGTCAAATGATTATGGCATCGAAATTAAGGGAGACGAAGGAACCAGTGGACTGACCCAGGAGGAAAAAGGGAAGACAAAAGTGCTAAGTGTAGTCACCTTGGAGAAGGCATCAAAGCTAGAGGATACATTAGTGATGCCTATTGGGAAGAGGACCACAGAGGAAAAGGAAGGAAGAAGTGCCCCAGGTCCTAGTAAGAAGAAAGGAAAGAGCCATGAAGGCGAGGATGTCAAGGCCAAGAGGAAAAGGAGAGCTAGTCGAAAGCTTCATGTTTCAGATTTTCCACTAGGGGATGGGCAATTAAGCTATGACTTGAAGGAGGATCTGACGAGCAGGAAGGCAGATGTTACTTTTGGGCAGCTTATAGAGATGGTGCCTAAGCTAAAGCGACAGTGGAAGAGGATGGTTAACCCAATGGAGAAAGAGCCAGAGAGAGGTTCAGTGAAGGTGTTGGCAATGGATGAGCTACCAGACATTTGTCCAATAGTAGATGTGTGGCATAAAAGGAAAAATTTGGGACAAGGTTATGTGGATGGCGGAGCCCAAATATGCGTCATAACACACTCATGCGTTGAGAAGATGGGTCTCATAGTGGCTGGGGTGTCAGGTTTTCGGATCAGATTGGCAAACCATCAAAAAGTAAAATGCTTGGGTGTTGTAAAGAGCTTAGAAGTGGAGGCATATGATGCAAAGGCCGTGGTTGATTTTCATGTGATGCCAGCAGGGTTGGGAGCATATCCTATTATACTAGGCAGACCATGGTTACATGCAGTGGGAGCTGTTCAAGATTGGCGACATGCTACGATTAGCCTCTATGGAAAGACAGGTACCAAGAAGCTTTATAATATGGACACAAGGAAACAATTAGAGGAGCTTTATGAAGATGAGGATGAGTCTAGTGATGAAGACTCTTCCACGGTGACAGATGAGGACAGTGATAGCACTACCAGCAGTGATGAGGATGCTGATGTTGCATTTCTTTTGATGGATAAAGAAATCCAGGAGTGTGGTTTAGTCGCATTTGCGAATGAAGTTGAAGATGAAAGTGAAGGGCCTTATGAAGTGATTGAAGGGCTGATGCAAACCAAGGTTGAGTTGTCAAAGAAGCAGGAATTAATGACGCAAATGATTAGTGGAGACCTCTCAGCTATGGAGAAGGATATATATTTGCATATGCTGGCTAGTTTTCCTGATTTGTTCATTACTTCATATGAAGAGATCAGAGGGTTCAAGGGTGAAGAGATGCATATAGAGCTGAAAGAAGGTGCTAAGCCAGTGCGGCAAAGGCTAAGAAGGATGGGTCAAGAGCAAATGGAAGCCTTGCGAGAAGAGGTGGACAAGTTGTTGAAGGCAGGGTTCATAGTCCCTGTGGAGACCACAGAATGGGTGAGCCCAGTAGTAGTCAGTCCAAAGAAGGATGGGAAGTGGAGGATTTGTGTAGATTTTAAACCCTTAAATGCAGCCACTAAGAAGAACCCATATCCTCTTCCATTCATCGATCAGATCTTGGATTCAGTGGCAGGTTATGAGAGGTACAGTGTGTGTGATGGTTTTTCAGGCTATTTTCAATTGAAGATTGCTCTTAAAGACCGCACAAAGACAACTTTTATTACGCCATGGGGCTGCTATTGCTACACAGTATTGCCATTTGGGTTGTCAAATGGACCTTCCTTTTATCAAGAGAGAGCAAATTGGGTGTTGGAACCATTCATTGGTAGTTGTGTTAAACCTTTTATGGATGACTTTTGTGTCTATATCAGTAGGGCTGATCACCATGAGAAGCTACAGATGGTATTCGCTCGATATGATGAATGTGGAGGACAACTAAATCCAAAGAAATGTCATCTAGCACGGCCAAGGGTGAAGTTATTGGGCCATATGGTGTCAGAAAATGGCATTGAGGCTGATCCAGACAAGGTTAAGTCTATTATTCTTCTTCCATCACCTACGAGTACGAAGCAATTGGCAACCTTTATACACAAAGTGAAGTACATGGCAATTTTTATTCCACTGTCTTCTCAGATTCTTTATCCATTACAGCAAGTGGCAAAGCATGATCCATTGCAATGGGATGACAAGTGTGAAGAAGTGTTTCAAGAGGTGAAAGAGGTGTTAGGGGGGTTGTCAGCCATGCAGGCTCCTGATTGGGAGAAAGTTTTTTATGTAAATCCATCAGTAGGGGATGATGCCATTGGAGCTATGCTATTGCAAAAGGGGAAGGGCAGCCATTATATGAGGCTAGTGTATTGTGCAAGCCGAGTGAAGTTGGTAGCGGAGAGAAAGTTATCGGAAGTAGAGCTAGTGATGGCCAGTGTAATATTTGCTTATCAACGATTTCGTCATTACTTGCTACCACAGCCTTTTGTTTTCTTGACGAGTTATGCCTTTTTGCCACAGTTAATTAATGGTACTAACATGTCAAATGTGGTGAAGAAATGGGTAATTGAGCTGCAAGAGTTTGAGTTCTCTTTTCTAGTGGAAGATAGTACAAGGGCTACCCTAGCTGATTTGTTGACCTACAAGGAGAATCCCCTTATTGTTAAGGAAGAGGTGGTGAGAAAGGTAGTTGAAGAAGTGCCACAGATCAGCAATGCACATGTGTTGCTCTTTGATGGTTCATACAGAAAGAGACATGATGCAGCTTCAGGGGGTATAGCACTTTATGATCCAGACGGGAAGCTAGTATGCAAGAGAGGGTTCAAATTGGATGCGCATAGTAACAATGAGGCTGAATATGCTACATTGGAAGCCGGATTACACATTTGTTTGAAGCATGGGGTTCAAAGGTTGAGCATAAAAGGTGATGCCTTGTTAGTGGTGAAGCAAGTGCTGGGTGTGTGGAAGAGCAAGAACACCTCATTGAAGGAAATGTGCTTCAGAATTAAAGGCCTGTTAAAAAAGTTCGAAGCATGGTCATCAGACACATTGAACGTGCTCTAAATGGAGAGGCACATGAAGCAGCTCAAGGCATGATTGGGGAGCTATTCGTGTTGAGGACCAATTTACCTCTTTATCATGGCCGGGAAAGTTTGGCTCAAGAAGAGGAGTTTTTGCTAACAGGAATCATTCCAAACGAGATTCAGAAGTCTAAGAAGTATGGCTTTGTGCGTAGAGCATACAGGTACAAATTGATTGGTGATGTCTTATACATAAAAGGGGCTGATCTCGTGTTGAGACGTGTACCTTGGCGGGAGGAGCTTTACAGAGTGTTGGAAGAGAATCATGAAGGCGCATGTGGTGGCCATTTTGCTCTAAAGATCACCTTGCATAAGATTTTGCAAGAGGGGTATGTATGGCCTAGTTTGCACAAGGATGTTCACCATTGGTGTAGGTCTTGCAATAGGTGTCAAGCATTTGGGAAGAGAGTGTTGAAGCGAGAGCTACGAAAAACCATTATGGCGTTTGATGTGTTTGAAAAGTGGGGGATTGATGCAATAGGCCCGTTACCTATCACAAGCAGGGGCAAAAGCTATATCTTGACGGCAGTGGACTATCTCTCTAGATGGGCAGAGGCTATAGCAGTAAAACAGATCACTCCAAAGGATGTGGCAAAATTTGTGTATGATGAAATATGTTGCAAGTTTGGGGTGCCATTAGGGCTACTTTCAGATAAGGGGCCAGGATTTAGAGCTAAACTGCTAGACTTCTTATGCACAAAGATGAAGATTAGGCACCAGCATACCACTCCTTATTACCCACAGTGTAATGGCTTAAATGAAAGATTCAATGGTGAGTTGGTACAAATTCTTTCTAAAGTGACAGAGCACCAAGGAAAGAATTGAGATTTGGAATTGCCTAGTGCATTATGGGCTTACCGTACTTCAGTGAAGACAGGTACAGGGTTTACTCCATTTCATTTGGTGTATGGAAAGGAAGCACTATTGCCTGTGGAGGTAGAGTTGCCTGCGGTCAAGATGTTAGAGAAATTGCTTGGGTCGCCTAGTGATGCATTCAAAGAGAGGCTCTTGTAGTTACAAGAGGTCCAGTTGGATAGGATGAGCGCATTGGAGCATTATGGGCAGATGTAGGATAAGGCTTTGGCAAAGATACATGAAAAGGTTAAAAGTAAGGGTATCAAGAAACATGACTTGGTTTTGCGCTACAATAGTAAGCTGGACAACACCTTCCAAAAGAAGTTTCAAATTAAGTGGGAAGGCCCTTTCAAGGTAGTGGAGTGTTTTCCAAATGGCACATATCAGCTGGCTAACCTGGATGGTGTTCTACATAAGTCAAGGGTAAATGGGTTGCGTCTTAAATTGTATCATGCTAGATTGATGATGGTTGTTAAGGTGGTTACGCCGCTAGCGGAAGCTAAATAGCGAGAGCTCAACCAGCAACAGAATTTGTTAGACGAGGACGGAGCTTGACCCGCAGGCGCATGGAAACAACTAGGTGGGTGTCAAATCACCTACTCGACCTTCTAATGACAATCACTACTAAGGAAATCAAATCTAAGTTCTAAAATACGCAAGTGACTGAAATCCGTACTACGAACGAATGCTATACGAAACAGGATCTAGAATCATTGAATCGATCTCAAACTCAAGGGGAAGTCTATACACTAGGTAAGAACAACACCCTAAAGACTTGAACTGCAAAATCAACCTATAATCACTCTGTGCGGTAAACGCATATGAATACAGGCCGAAAAATACAGGTGACCGAAACTTGACCCCGATGGTACTAATGTGTAGCTCTACTCGTTGTGGTTCTATAGATATGCTGCACGCTCTATTCCGACACACGAGTTGGAAGAAAACTCACACTGAAGCTCGTAGGAACTTACCACACATAGAAGCCGATAGCGCGCACTCTTGGTATCAGTGCGTTGCTCTCGCCGTTGCTAACACAATGGCGGTGTCGCTTCTCCAATGGCGGCTCCGTAGCTCACGTAGCAAGTAGATAAGACTCTCTCTCTCTCTCTCTCTCTCTCTCTCTCTCTCTCTCTCTCTCTCTCTCTCTCTCTCTCTCTCTCAGACACAGTCACGGCGCTCAAAAACTCACCTTGATTAATAAAACTCCCTCCTAGGTTACAAAACTTTGGCTTATATACCTCAGCCTTGGAGGTGAGAACATCTCTAACTAATTACATCAGCAAGTGAAATTACTTCGGAATTACAAGCTGGAAACTCAATTGAGTCCCGTTACTTAATGAATGGCTCCAATCAAAATCAATGTCGGAAAGACATTTATTACAATCAATGGTTACAAAAATGATGAGTGTGAGCAAAAATGTGGGTGTGATCCTCTGCTAGCTCAACACTCCCCCCCTCCGCGTTCATGTCGTCCCTGACATGACTTTTATGCTTGGTCAATAAAGTCCTGTCGTCTTGAGCATCTGCAAATGTGATTCGTATCGTAGGTTGCCGATGGTCAAGGTTGGGCCGAATATTTTGCTTTCGTGGGTGAAAAAGCCGGTGTAGAAAGCTTCTTCGAATGTTTGCATGTGGAAGCTAGGCAAAAACATAATCCTCTGGTATAGGAGGTGCAACACTTTTGGAGAAGGCTGCAATGAAAGATCATACATCATATCAGTCACTGTGTCGGCCGTCGATAGTAGACTCGAGGTCGTGGCTTTATCTGGCGCGAACACTTCAATGCAAGCTAAGAGAGTCCTGCAGATTTTCTTGAGCATCTGACACGAAAGGTCAGGAGAGCCAGTAAAGAGCTTGATGGTGCCCGTTAGGGTTTTCACCATGTAGGCTTTACCTATTCTCTCTCCTGCCTTTGGTCCTGGCATCCTGGGGTAATTAAGCCAATTTGGCTTCTTTTCTGCAATCCTGCCATGCTCTTTCCAGCTTCTGACTCTTGGCACCGGGCAGAAGGTTGCATCCTCCCGAATCTCCTTTGGTGCCTCTACCAAGTAGATGAGGTAGGCTGGGTATTTGTTCAACCAACCTTTCCTCCATCTAGGCTGCGAATCTACAATCTTCTTTGATTGTTCCTCTTTTGTGATGTCGCCTTCGTAAAGAGCGACATACTGCTCCTCCTCTATTCTCTTTTTCGTTTTTATCACTTCAAACTTCATCAAAGGGAAAGGCAGGCTGGGTTGCATCCACTCTTCATGGAGCACTTTTGTGTCTAGTCCCAGAAGTCTAATGGAGATTAAGAGTCTCCTCTCCCATTCCATTTCCGCCTTGGCACTCTCCTCTGTTGACTTTTCTATTTGGTCATGGAGCCTTTGTTCTTCTTCTTCAGAGATTCCTGAAGTTGAGGCCACCTCTTGAACTGGGGCTGGATCTTCAATTGTGGTTGCCTCTCCAGTTTCTGGTAGCTCTATGGCTGCTCCACCTGATCCTTCTTGTGGTGTCTCTGTCTCTCTTCTTTGTTGCTCTTGTAGATCTTGGAGCTGTTTGCGGAGGGTCTCATTCTCTGTTCTTAGTGTTTGATTTTCTAAAGTGAGCCTCTCCTCTGCTGCCAATGATCCCTCCGCAATGTGCAACCTTTGCACTTGCTCTAATCTTAGCTCTCTTTGTAAGCTTCGAACCTGGTCTTCCAGAGCTGGTACAAGAGCTCCCTCTTGTTCGGTTCCTGCTCTGCTAGCTCTAGGGGTAGTCCTGAGTCTAGTGATTGTTCTTTCTTGGAGCTCCACTCTTTCCCTTAGCTCAATGAGCTCATCTTTAGCCGCCTCCAAGTCGTCTTCCATCCGCTCCCTTGCTTCCTGTGCACTTGTTACTTCTCTTGAAGCCTCGGCTAGCTAGAGTATCAAGCCGTCTCTCTCGTTTTCCGCATCGTAGAGTGATGCTTTATGACTTTCAGATTCAATCATAGCATTCTCTAATTTCCTCTGCAACTCGGCTTCCCTTTGTTTGGCTGTCTCTATCTCCACTTCCTTTGCCTTGGATCTTTCTTTGATCTTGCTGAGCAGTTCATGCACCATGTGCATGTCTTTTTCATCTTCATCTGTCAACTCTAAAGCTTTTTCTGCCACCACCTCCACTGGCTTCGGCTCTTCTAGTACGTTCTGCTCGTCCAGTTTCTCTTCACTCTCTTTTGTACTCTTTATTTTTTCCTCTGTCCCTCTCTGATCATCTTGTTTTTGTAGGGGGGTCCCATAGACTGCCTCAAGGGCCTCTTCTTCAGTGTACCCTATCGCTACCAGATCCTCATAATCGTTTTTCTTTTGCTGAATTGGATCTATCTCCTTTTCCTTGGTCCCGGCCTCCGGCTTTTCCATACCAGTCGTGTCCATCTCTACTGTGGTCTCTTCCACAATGATTTCTGTCTTCTTCGGGCTTGGTACATCAGTAAAGGAGGGCTGATTGTCCTCAGTCATCTTGGCTTTCCCTTTGTTTGCTTGCCCGTCTTTCTCTTGAGGTTCAGTAGACTCATCTACTTTCTTCTTCCCCTTGTCGTCCTTTTTCAGCTTAGCTTTTAAAAGCTGTACTTCCTCTTCAGTGTATGGCTCGACAGGTTGCTGCTCCAGTATAGCCTCTGACTCCTCATAAGCTCTAATATATTGATCATATTGATCAACATGTGAACTGGCTGAGCTAGTTCCGACTTTAGTGGGGTTTGGCACCCACTTTTCTTCAAAGTCCCCCTTTAGAGCTCTTTCCGCTCTAAACTGCTCCACCAGTCTTTCCATTCTTGCCGCTTTCTGACTTTTGGTTTGCTTGGGAGCAACCTTCTTCTTTGCTTTCTTCATAAGCGGCTCATCCACATCCTCTTCAGGTTCTGAAACTATTTCTAGTTTCCTGCGTGCTCTTGTGGACGCCCTCTTGGATACTTCAGGCTGTTCTTCCTCCTCATCGGCTTTTCTAAGCCACTCATTCTGGGAGGGAACCTTTGGCCATTGATCTCTGGCTCCAATAGCTTCATAAGCTATTCTTGTCAGAACTTCAGCTCCTCCTATATACTTTGGCTTCTCATTATGCATGGCAATTACTTGCTCGTGGATGTGTTGAGCGTAATTCACCTCTTTTGGCATATTGCTCTTCAATGCCCATGTGATGGTAGTTGCAATGGCATGGGGTGGTGTCGTATACTTTTGCAGTCTTTTACTGCAAATATGGAGAAACTGGTTGTACAGTCGGCAAAGGGTTGCCACTCTTTGGTCTGCCATATCTCCATAGGTTGCATTCTGTTTCTTGGACCCATAAACCTCTATAGCCTCCCTTCTTTCCCTGACAGAGCTCCCTTTGTTGTGCAGCTTCAATGCATCTGCAATGAGCTGTGGAGTGATCTGTACCTCTACTTTCTCTCCATCTATTGTTGTCAATGTGGCTTTCCCATCCTTCTGAATGGAGGTTGCCAACTCCTACACTCTTCTTGTATCTACACCTGATGGTCTCGAGGTGAAGAATCTGTGCAAGTCTGCCCTTTCCAGGTACCTGTTGATGTTCTCTGACCTGCTATAATCCACCAATTCTTGTGGGATCATCGGTATATCCACCGCTTGCCCTTGAGGATCTCTGAAAGTCCCCTGGTAGATCTTTATTCCCTCTTGTTCCAGTACTGCTTCCTCCACCCAAGTTTTGGTTGGCTTGAGGGTTTTTGCTGGAATGTCAAAGGGTTCTGCTTCTGCAAGAGCATCCTTGATTGTCGGTCTTTTTCTCTTTGTTGCTGATGACTTGGCGGAATCCATGGATCCTGTAACTCCAATTTCAGAAGTTAGCGTCTTTTTAGTACTGAAAGCCGAAATGAAGCTTTTAACTATTCAAATGACTTGAAAATTGAAACATGAGCTATTTAGGGCCTAAGGATGTAGGGTAGGTGAAAAAATATGCAAACTGGGCTCAAAATCATGCTGGAGACATCATACGCATATGATGTCTTTTGTGTCAAAATGACTTCATATTGGTTGTGCTTGTAGCTGATAGTGTATACATGAGTATCATATGCTTGGATTTGAGTTTGGATCCCATTTGGTCAAGTTTTGGCCAGTTTAGTCCAGTTCTGACTCTTGGCAAAATTTTGAAAGGGGATTGGATTTTATGATCCAAATTGGATAAAACTTGGTGGTTCACATTCAAATGGCATGTAGATCACTTCTGTTTGGTGGTTGAAGCCCTGAGGTGCCAAAATCACATAGTGAGACATCATACGCGTATGATGTCTTTTAGTGTATTTTTGGACCAAATTTCTCTATAAGCTTGGATTTGGCTTTAGATAGGCTTATTCAGTGGATTTATGAAGTTTGGATAGATTTTGGGCTAAAAATGGCTCTGGAGACATCATACACGTATGATGTCTTTTTCCTCGATTTTTCATGGGATTGGTTCTGTGGACTCCCCATGTACTAGTGAAGGACTGTCCCTACTCAAATCTTGGTTTGGACTTGAGTATGTTGGATTTGGGCTAAAATAGGCTTTATGTGAAGGATTTTCCCTCAATTGGGCTAATGGGGTGATCCACTTGACCAAATGGTTCCAAACTTCATATGTAGCATGTATTAGATATATATAATGGATGTATGATGTCAAATGAGCAGTTTTGGCTCTATAAGTGCAAATAGACATTATACGTGTATGATGTCTTTTGTGTCAAAATGGTGCTTTTTGGCTACAGATAGCTTGTAGATGTGTTAATCAACAATCCTACAAAGTTTCAATGAGTTTGGAGTTATTTTGACAAAATTAGGACCAAGAATCAATTTTATGGCCTACTTTGCGTCTTTTTGGTTTTCCTTGGGTTTTCTAACTCCAATTCTCATGATACTTGGTTCATAGGATGTGATTAACATGTGGAATGAGGCTATGCACTCAAATGTTAAAATGGATGTGAAAATCATGCTGTGAGACATTATACGCGTATGATGTCTTTTCTTGAAATGTTGGTCTTTTTGTGCAAAGAATGCTTTATGCTAGTGTCCTAAGCCCTGCTAACTAGTTTTCAACTTAAAAAGTCATCAGTTTAGCTAAAAAGCCCCCTTATAGGCATTTCAGTCTCCGAAGTCGTCTCTTTGCCTTGGAGTTGAATTTCTTCAACTTTTCTTCTCGAGAGTTGCATTTCCAGCTCATTGGATATGTTGTGAAGCCATCTATTTGGTTGGACTTGACTTTGGCTCCCCGTTCTCCATCTTTCTCCATTTGGTTGCCCGAAAGCGTCTTTTTCACCATCGGTAAGTGAATCAGCTTTCTTTTGGGTTTTGCTTGCAAACATAAGTCATCCATGTATATTTGAAGCTGCTTGTGAAGTTTCATGTCATTTGGTCGTCAATTTCAGCCGTTATGCCAAAATGACGCTTTGTGTGTCTGTCGTCGAATCGGTTGTTTTGACCCACTTTTGGTGGTCCAAACCGGGAGATACTCCATGGTTGCATTGCCGTTGATGTTGTTAAGCTTTCTGAGAAGTTTTGTGTCGTTTCGACAACTTTTTCCTGTTTGCCTCTTGCAGGCTCTGTTGACCTAGGGTTTTTCAAGTCGTTCTTTCTCGAGCTTTGAGTGTTAGAAACCCATCTTCTATGCTAGGGTAACCCACCTCTAAGTTCTTGCAAGGTTTGGTTAGGCGGTTGTGCCCCTACCTAGCGTTCTTCCCCATTCCCCGTCTGCTCTTGTTTCTTGGTTTTGGTCAGTTTTCGCGACAAAAGTTAACGATAAGCATCAAAAGCTTATGGCAACGAGTCTACCTCTCATGTCTGGTGTCCTCTGAGCTCTCGTAGCCGTCGTAGAAGGCGGTAGAAGGTCGGATGCTCCTGTGTGCTCTTTGCTCTCTCCAAGAAGGTAATAGCGGAAATGAGCTTGAAACTGAAGTGAAAAATACTTAACTTCGGACTTCCCGGATCACTTGTTACCAAATTTGACATGTGCTCCTATCTTGTCGTGAAATGCACTTTAGGATTTGAAATTTCTCAATTTGGACTCCGTTTGACCTGTTTCTGAGAAATCTGTCCACTTTGCCAAAATTCTGTCATTTCGGGCTTCCCGCAACTTTTTCAGAATTGTACCCAATTTTTACCATGGGTTGCCCTTGTCATTAGGACCATCACCATCTATTCTTTTCTTTTTTCTGATCTCGTTTCACCTGCTTTTTTTATTTTTCTTTTACTTTTATTAAGAAAATCATTAAAAATAAAGGAAAATAGCAAATTGAAGCCAAAAAATTCCAAACATACACAATAAATAGCTGGTAACCCTGTGTATATGAATATACACTTATTTGTGATTTCTGGACTTGGATTACCACTTTTATCCACTTTTTAGCTCCAAACACACTCTTATTTAGTGATATTTACACGTCTAGAGACCCAAATTCATCATTTGATCTCTTCTTGTTGCAAAACAAGGTATATAAGGGCATAAATATTATCAATATCCGCAATCAAACATAAAAATTACAAAATCATGTAAGACACTGCCCTTGTAATATAATTTTTGTTTTTCTTTGTTTTTTTCGCTTGTAGCTGCTTTGTAGCTCCTGTATACCTGTATACCTCCCCCCCTCCTAGTCTGAGTCCTCCCGGACGACTATGAAGTGTCTGTGGGCGAAGCATTGTAGTTGTTTTGGTCATAAGTTCCAAATGCAATTGTAGAGCGACGATACAACAGTCTTTCCAATAAAGCTGCTCTTTGTTTGATTGAAAGATTGTTGGTCGGGTTTCGGGTTGGTTTTGGCACTTCGGTAGTAGAATCAGTAGATGGATTCTTCTTTACCTTGTTGTTCTTTTTCACAATCCAAATCTGCTTCCGCTTTGCTTGTGTTTGCCACAAACTCTTTGCGACCCAAACCTGCTTTTTTTTTTGTGTTGATTTCCTCGCCTTGAAATACCTAGGAGTTTCCGTTGATTGTACTGAAGGGAGTTCCTGTTTACAAATCTTTGGGATCCAAATTTGCTTGCTATGGCTTTGTGCCGTCATGAATTTCTTTGGAATCCAGATCTGTTTCACTGTCCTTGATTGTCTGGAATCACTCTGTTGTCTGGTATTGAAGACTCTGTTTTCCACCTTTGTTTTCTCTGGCACCACCTTTTTTGGTCTCCATATCAACTTTGATTCCTTTTTTTTCCAAGGTTGAGCTGTTATATTATTGCTTGTCTTTCTTATCCACTGTTGAGAGTTCCTCGTCGAAGAGCAATCCAGTTGTGTAGAAACTTTTGGTTGGCATTGCTTCTTCTTTTTCTCTGGTTGTTGTTTGCCCTTGTTCGTGGATTCTTCCTTTGGAGTTGGCTCTGCTCCTTTGGTGAACTTAACTGATTGACTTTCACCTTCGTATTTGATAAGCACTGATTCAGAACTCCAGTCAATCATTGCATTGTATTGCTTCTGCCATGGTTGTCCTAGCAATAATGGATGTTGTGTAGCTTGTTCTTCAACCACGTAAAACATATGAGGATACACATACTGGTTAATTTGGATATGTAAAATTGTGCATCCGACAGTTTTGATTGAATTCTCAGAGTAACTCTTTAACTCTTGCTTGGCAGTTTGTAGTTTAGTGTCATTTGTCAATTGTCTATACAAACTGAGTGAAAGTAGGTTAGCTTGAGCTCCTGAATCCAATAGTGCTCTGGCTTTGATTTGGTTGGTTCCTACTTTGCATTCAATGATGGGTTCGTCTTTGTCATTATCCCTTTCTGTTATACTGACTGCGTTTATTCGTATTGCTCCTTCATTGCGCTGTTTCTGACGCAGTAGTCTTCTTTTCTCCATTCTTTCCTTCGCCTCGGCTTGCGCTTCCTCCACAATCTTTTTCTTTTTCTGGACACACAGCTTTTCTTGATGTATTTTGAGAAGCATGTCTTGGGTTAGCGGCAAAAGATACTTTTTCACTCTGCATCCACTAATCCAATTGGGCATTTCTTCTCCGTCTAATGTAGCAAGCTTGACGGCTCCACTTGGTGATAGATCTTTAATCACCAAAGGTCCCATCCCTCGCTTTTTAAGCTTCTTAGCATGCTGTTTCAGAGTGTAAACTAGGACATAGTCCCCAACCTTAAACTCTTTAGTCCGCACATGCTTATCAAAAAATTCCTTTTGTCGCCTTTTTTGAGCATAGATAGAAGCTACTGCTTTTAGGCGAAGCTCGTCTAGCTTTTCCAGGTCATCTATTCTATCAGAAAGCTCGTGCCCTGTCCACTCTAGATCCTTAGCCACCCTTAAGGTTGAAATCAAGAATTCTATTGGTAAGATAGCATTTAGCCCAAAAACTATGTTATATGGGGTCGTTCCTATTGATGTTTTATATGCTACCCTATATGCCCATAATGTTGAATGCAACTTCTGGTCCCAGTCAGTTCTCGACTCAGATACAATCTTCGTGAGGACCGTGCATATGGTTTTGTTTGTTGCTTCAGCTTGTCCGTTTGCTTGTGGATGATACGGGGCTGATTTCCTATGGATTACCATAAATTCATCTAGAAGGATCTCTATCACTTCATTTATAAAATGTGTGCCTCGATCACTCACAATTTCTATTGGCAATCCATATCGTACAAAGACGTATTCATATAGAAATTGTGTCGTGGCCCTGGCATCTGCTTTTTGAGTTGCCTTTGCTTCGATCCACTTTGTTAGATAGTCTATAGCCACAACGATGTATTGTGCATGAGTCTTATATGCAGGAGGTGAAATGGGTCCGACATAATCAATCCCCCATTTTGCAAAAGCTCTTGCCCCCATCATTGGTCTAAGCGGCATATCATCTCTTTTAAGTGGTACTTTGGTCCGCTGACAGTCATCGCACCGTTTAACGTATTCCTCAGCGTCCATATGTAATGTTGGCCACCATATTCCTGCGGCTAAGACAAGTTTTGTTGTCTTATCACTTGAGAAATGGCCTCCACCTACTCCTCCATGAGCTTGCTCTAGTATTATCACATACTCAGTCTCTGATGCGCAAATCCTAAGCTGGTTGTCTTTATCTCTCTTATAGAGTTGATCTCCTATTAAAGCGTAATCTCTAGCTTCTGTCTCTACAGATTTCTGATGAGCTTTTGACGTTCCTTCTGGGAAAGTTCTATTTGTGAGATATTCAACAATATACTGACTCCATTCTGGAGCGATCATTATCTAATATAATGTCGAATACTCTGCTGGCGGTTTTGATGAACATACAATACATACAGTGACATATTCATGTACGCTTTCTTTCATTCCTGGCCAATAGACTCCCAATTGTAACAAATTCCTATATGTGTTCCTTCTTGAACAATGAAATGCACATTCCTGAACATGTGCTTCGCGCAGATATATATTATATTCCTCAGGATTGATGCATAGTCGTAAAACATGATCATTTCCCAATTGATACAACCTTCCTGCAACCAATTGAAGATTCTTGGATTGCCGAATAGCACTATGTTTCTGGTTGTATTCTCTTCTATCGAACTCTCCTCCATAGGTTAATAGGTTAACGACATTTTGAGACCACTTCGGTATCATTTCTATGTTGAACAAGTACGCGTCTAGCATGTTGTCATCTACTCCTATAGGGTCTTCTCCATTCGTCAATCGCGAAAGATGATCAGCTGTAAGATGTGTTTTTCCTTTCTTTACTACTACCGTGAAGTCGAATTCCAGTAAGATAATGAACCATCTCACTATTCTCCCGATATTGCATGGTTTATTCACTAGGTAGAGCAAGGCTTGGTGATCCGTAAAAAACACAAACTTGTTGGCTAGAAGATAATGCCAAAATTTCTTCACAGCATATATCATTCCTAATCCTTCTCGCTCTGTTGTGGTATAATTCTTCTCTGCATTGTTGAGCTGTTGACTGGCGTAACAGATAGGAAAATCCATGTTTCCTTCTTCTGGCTGAGCCAGAATGCAGCCTATTGCATATGCCGAAGCATCTATATGCACATGGAATATCTTCTCCCAATCTGGTGATTTCAAGACTGGAGCAGTAATGAGTGCCTCTTTCAAGTTCTTGAACGATTCCTCACACTCCTCTGTCCACTATTAGCCTGTAAAGTGGTTGGCCTATTATAGCGTACATGTAAATGAATCGTCTATAATATCCGCAATGTCCCATAAAGCTCTGTACTTTTTTCGCATTGGTTGGTCTAGGCATATCCACTATAACTTTTATCTTCTCTAAATCCGTGGATATTCCGTTTTGTGAGACAATATGTCCCAGAATTCTGCCCTGTCAGACCATATACACACATTTCTCAGGATTGAGACAAATGCGATATGTCCTACATTTCTCAAATACTTTTCTTAGGTGTTCTAGATGCTCCTCTCTCAGAAGAGAATGTACACATAAGTCATCCATGTATATTTCTAGAAACAACCTTAAGTATTCTTTGAAAGCATGCGTCATCAGCCTCTGGAAGGTTGCGGGAGCATTGGTTAGACCAAAGGGTATAACCCGATAAGCATAAATTCCCCACTCCGTTGCAAAAGTTGTTTTATGTTGATCTTCCAGTGCTATGGCTAGCTGGTTATATCCTGAAAAACCATCAAGAAAAGAGTATGTTGTTTTCCCTGATACACGCTCTAGAACATGATCAGTTATCGGCAGGGGATAATTGTCCCTGATTGTTGCAGCATTCACTTTCTTTAAGTTGACACACACTCGGAGTTTTCCGTTCTTCTTGGGTACTACCACAATTGGAGATACCCAATCGGTGTGTTCAATCTCGTATATGAATTCAGCTTCCATTAGCTTATCTATCTCTTCTTTGATTCGCTTAGAAAATGTATCATTATATGTGTATGGTCTCTGTCTGCTAGGCTTTGCGTCTTGTTTCAGCGGGATTGTGTGTTGGCATATCGATGGGTCAACTCCCTTTAAGTCCTTATAAGACCATGCAAACACATCCCTATACTCTCTGAGAAGACTCAAAATTCTCTCTTCCTCGCCTGGAGACAAATCTGTGGCTATGTACACCGGTCTAGGTGTCTCACCTGGAGCTGCTAAATCAACTTTTTTTGCATCCTCCGGTCCGTCATAAGATTCGTTTCCCTTTCTCTCTCGAATAGGTGGGGTTAATACCACCTTCCTATCCTCTATTGTGAATTTCCTATAGTGAGAGGGAACATCCATGTTTTCCTTGATTTTGGCATTTTCGTCCTCTCCTCTCTCAAATTCTATCGTCCAAACTTCTTTCAGAGTTTTCTTGAGCTCTCTGTACTTGTTTCTACGTTCTAACTTGGACTCCGTGTGTTCTCTGTTGCGCTTGTTCTTTTCTGATTTTTCTGTTTCTGTTTTCGTTCCATTCCTTTGAACTTGATTTCTTGAGCCTCTTTTGTCTTTTCGTAAGCTCTTTTGATCATTGCCTCTCATTCTTCCAGAAATCTTGTCCTTAACATAATCTTCCGCCTTTACTAGCATTAGGAATTGATTTTTACCTCTTATTCTAGGCATCGGATTGGTTCTAACCCCCTTTGTGTTTCTTTGCTCTATAGCGTTTCTGGCGTTGTTTAGTTTGGTTCGGAAAATCATAAAATCGGACATCCGTTATAGTTTCTTCGTTTCCGCTTGAATTGTCCGTTGACTCGTTGTCTGCTTCATTTCCCCACTCAGGATGATCGGGAATGTCGTGAAACACCTCCTCTTCATCTTCCTTTTCCAGTGTATCGTTCTTTTCAGTTTCTTTTTCGAGTACAGTTCTCAACATGAAGTACGGAACCACGTCGTACCCGTCCTTGTCGCAAAATTTCATTGTGGGACCATCCGGAATTGCACAAACATCTAGGGTTGCTAGATTGTGTGTCCATTCTAATGGTTCAAGTGTGTCCTCTGGAAAGGGTTCTCCTATATAAGTTTCGTCTTCGATAGCCCTTTCTAAAACATATTCTTCTCGCCTCAGACTTCCACATTTCGAGGCTCCACACATCCATAACTCCTTTGGCTTACCTAACCAAGCTGGAAATTCGGATCCTGCCAAAGTAGCTGAATCAAACTCCTCTACCGGTGTTCGGTTCACATCTTTGTAGCTATGGTCTCTCAGGTTCACACGTGTAGTGGTTTCCATATTTCTCAGGTATATGTGATCGTAGCCCCAATCTTGGACCATTTTCAATTGTCTCATGAATGGTCTTCCCAATATGATATCATAGTTATTCTCCTTGCCAAAATCGACAATAGCAAAAGTATGTTCGTATTCAATGCCGCAAGAAGTCACTACGACTTTCTCTAATAACCCCATAGGTTTCTCCATGTGTCCATCTGCTAATTGGAGTTTCAACCTAGTCTTCCTTATTGCTGGTTTCCCCCATTTTTTCCAGATTTCTTTTGTAGCAATGGCTACCCCAGCTCCGCTGTCCAGTATTGCCATCGTGTTCACTCCTTGGAATTCAACTGGTAAGGTTGTATTCCCCTCTTCACCTTTGCAATACTCTCCGACACCGTTCTTTTGTGGTTTACTCAGCTCTTGTATACCCTCTTGCAATCTCGATGTTGGGTCTTTTATCCCAAATTTCTCCAAGCATTTTCCTACAGTGGTCCACATATGTGGTCTTAGCCTCAAAAGCTCAGCTAGAGTGATAGTGCATGTCACTGGTGTTGACAAGATCTCTATCAATCCTTGCGAGTCCATGACTTTTTCTGATGAGATTCTTCGTGAGGGAAGTGCTCTAGTCTCGGATTTTGCTTCATACTCTCCTAAGTATGAAGGTAAGGTATTCAGTGAGTGAGGTTTGCTCTCCATTGTTCTAACAGAGCCCCCATCTCCACAGTAAGATTGCAGATCCAAGTCCACTTGAGATCCTGCCTCAAATTCCACTATGGGAGGATTCCTGATGTCCTTTTCCCAATTTGTCTGATTAGCTTGGCAACTTAGCTCGTTTGCAAAGTTTGCCTCTCTCACTTGTTTCCAAAATTCATTGTAATCCTCATCTCTTCCGTAAGACCTCTGTATGACTGGATGAAAACTCTCTATCTCCTGATCGGTTGTGTTCAATACTATGCGGTCATCCTTGTGTGTATTTTCAGGCTTTTGTGCACTGGGAGTCTTTTCAGCTACCCGTGAAACGATAGTCTCTTGCTGAATTGGGTTTTCCGTTCCACAATTCATTGTTTCTTTTGGTGGTTCTAATAAGGCTTGTGCAGTCTCGATCATTCTCTGGCACATTTCAAGTCTCTGCTTTTCCAATTCCGCGTTTGGGTATGTCATCCACCTCTGTTCTTGTGTTTGGTTGTTCTTTAACCTAGCTTCGTAAGCTTTCATCAGTGCGTCCAATGGTTCGTGTACTTTGTCGACTAGCACTGATCCCCCTGAGCTTAAGCTCGTTGTTTCTTTGATACTCTTTTGTTTCGTTCTTTCCGGGCTCATCTCTCGTTTCCCGTTTTGACTCTCAAGTTTTTCTAATCTATCTTTCGTTCGCTTTAGTTCCTCAGCTAGAATAGCGTCTTCACGTTCTTTTCTCAACTTCATGCGTGCTTTTCTAGCTTTCCATGTGTTTTTCTGACTCCGCGGTCCTTGACTAACCATTTCAGTCGCTAACTTTCCATTCTCAGGTTCTCTAGTGGTTTTCTTAGCTTGAGCTCTAGTAACAACTTGCGTTGGTATCAGAGTTTCATTTTCAGACCCACTGCTGGTAGGAATAGTTTCTAGCATATTCAGTGTCGTCTTTTGCACTTTGTTTGGATTCTTTGGACAATCCTCAATGAAGTGAGTAACCCCACACTCAGTGCAATAAGCGTTAATTCTAATTATTTCCGTATGTGGACAAACATTCATCAGATGTCACCTCCACACTTGTAACAGGGTCCTAGTGCTGGTCTTGGTCCCATTTGATTCGTCCTTTGTGGATAGGATGGTCTTTGTCATGTTAACCCTCCATGAGCTATGAACATCAATGTTCTTGCGTCCAAACTGTATCTCTCTTCATCAAAAGCACTTATAACTGTTAGTATTCCAACATTCCCAATCATGCCCCATGGTTCTGGTTGTTTGGGTTCTTCTGGTGGGTAATACACAGTTGGAGACATGTGTGCACCAGATTCTTCATAATAGGCTTGAACAGGCACTAAGGCTTGTTCTTCCTGATTCTCTAAGGTTGGTGCATATCTAATGCCCACTGTTCTTGCTCCTGGTAAAGGTGGTTGTTGTCCCAATACCGGTTGCGGTCTTTCTATCCCCATAGGTCCTGGTACATTTCCCGTTGGGTATCGAGGTACTGGATGTACTTGAGGTGGTGCTAATTGAGCAGGAGGTGCATACTGACGCTCCCTTACATACCCTTTGTTTTAATAGCACTCCTCTATTGGATGGTTTGTCCATTTTTTCTCAATAGCACACCATTTCAGTATTTTTGGCAATGGTTTTTGGTATGGTGCCATCCTTTTTAGAGCATCTTCTATCATTTGCTCTACATTTGGCATGGTTGTTGTTTGAACATTCTTTTTAGTGGTAGTCTCGCTCGCTACGGAGGAGGAGCTACTGGATGCAAAATTTGTATCCGCTGACACCTCTCCATAAATCGTACAGTTATCCACTAAGTACAATGCCTCTCTCGTTACTTGCTCGAAACTTGTACAAGCTTTCAAGTGCAAGTCCTTCTTGAGAGTGTCGTTTCTTAGTCCCTCAATAAAGAGAACAGATAGTCTGTCATCTTGTGGTCGTTCACGTACTGGACATCTCTCAATGTATTGTTTGAAGCGAAGTGAAGCGAAGTGAAGCTTCCTTCACTTTTTCGTGTTCTCTCTGTTTAAAAGCATATATTTGTGAGACCGTATTGTGCTTAATCCCTCGTTTTGAGAATTCCTTAGCAAACTCTCTTAGCAAATGGTCAATGTTATGGAATCCCCCTATGTTCAGTGGTTGAAACCATGTCAATGCCGTACCTTCTAGAGTAAGACCAAATCCCTCGTATTGTGTATGGAAATCTGTTATCTGCTCAGCTCTTAAGACTTGCTTAAAGAGTGACACATGTGCATACGGATCTCCTGAACCACCATACTTCTTTGGCATACACTTTGCTACTTGAGATGGTCTCATACGTCTATGGTCTGCTACCAATCTCATTGCTCCTGTCTCCCGGCTAAAGCTTTCTCTAGCATCATGGACTTCATGGGTTACCCTTGTCGGTTCCCCTGCCCTGAATCTACTACTAGGAGGTAAATGTGATGGTTCCGCTTCGAACCTTGGACCTAGAGTGGTATATGTGGGGATTGGAACTGCACTACCTCGATTCGTATCCATTGACTCTCTGGAATGTAATGATCCCATTGGTCCGGGCTTCGAGTACTGAGGTTGACTGAAAGAGTCAGCAACCTGAGTTCTTTGTCCTCCTGTCGTCATTGGGTTTTGCCCTCCATTTGTTGGTGTTGGTCTTTGTGAGCTAGAAGTAACATAATACTGATGTAGTGGTCCCCCAAAGTATGTATATCCTTCTAATTCTTTCTTGCCCATTGTTGAGTATTGCCTCCCATACTTGTCGTAAGCAGCAATTTTCACTTCCGATCCCTCTGTGTAGGTAAAAACATAAAGTCTTTTTTGGTCTGTCAACTCTCCGGTGTAGGGTTCTTCACATCTATAATAGAGATCTTGCTCCCCATTATTATATTTGTATAGCCCCACATAGATGTTATCAGTGTTGATCCTTGTAGTTTCATTCTCTCTTCTTAACCTCGCATCAGGGAAGTTCATTATTGGTGCTTTCTCCTCAAGTTCTTCATCTACTTTGGCTTTGGTGCCCATCAATCCCCACTTGTCCACAATGTTAGGGTTTAGGACTACCAAGTACATGGTACCCTCGTCATCTAGATATCTATCTCCGCTATAGCTCACAGGCACTAAGTCCTTGAACTCACTAGGTCTCTCCTCTATCTTTACACAATAGCGGTCCATTCCATCTTTGTAGATCCTGGCACCTTGCTCATTGTCGTACTGGTATTTTATGAACAATAGCTTCATTGTGGCGGAAGGGTTTGATGATCCTGCTGCCATATTTTCTCTGTTGTTCAGGTTCAAGTGTTCCAAGTGTTCGGTGAAAATCTCGTAAGATCTCTCCGAAGAAGTATCAGAAACACTTCCTTCAAAGATCGGCTCTAATGGTTGCACCCAACTTTGGTTTACACTTCCCTTGGTTGATATGACACTTGCTTGTTCCCCTTGTTTTGGTTGGTTATTCTGGAGGTTCCTGCCCGATCTCAAATTCATCAATTCCCCTAAAGGACTTTAACTTTTCCGTCTCGGCAATTTGTTTTCCCAAGTTTTTGTGGTCAGAATTGATCCAAACTGATTGATACTTGGTCAATTGTTTAATATTGTCAGTTGGACAACTTCTGTTTCATCAAGTGAGAATTTTGTTGCAGTTATGCTAAAAAAGACATTATACGCATATGATGTCTTTTTTCACAGATTTAGACTATTTTGGTTATGCTCACTCTCAGTAGCCCCCTTATGCTCTTTCCACTCACAAAATTCAGTTTGAACTCTGTTTGAGCAAGTTATGGCTAATTTAGGCTTTTCTTGGCAATTTTCCGCTTTTGACTTGTTTTGGGTCAATTGTGATCCAAATGGGATGAAACTTGAAATATAACCTCTAGACAGCTATTACAATGAATCTGTGTTGGCAAAGTATCAAAATATGTCCAAAATTAGGTCAAAGACATCATACGCGTATGATGTCTTTTTCATCAATTTGGGTCAAGACTTGATATTTTTGCTTTCTACAGTGTTTGTAACAATCTTGTCAGGTCAGATATCAAAAATAAGTAGTGGATGTGCTAAAAGACATAATACGCGTATGATGTCTTTTTTCCCAGATTTTGACTATTTTTGGTTTTAAGCCTTCTCCAATGTTTATAATTGAGTTTCAAGTGTTTTTGTCAGGTTTGAATGTAAAAACAAGATCTGAATCCAAAATTTCCTATTCTTTGCGTTTCTTGGACTCCGACTTGTCTTTTTGGGTTTCTTTGAGTGTTAATGCTCTTGTTTTAAGTTGAAATTAGGGTATAACTCCCCTTTTGAACACTCTGGTAAAGTCAAAATTTCTGTTTTGGTCTCTGTTTGGTCATTTAGACATCATACGCGTATGATGTCTAAAGTTGCAGATTTCCAGTTTTTTGGCACAGAATCCTTCCTAAAGCTTCCTCTAGTGCTCAGCAACTCCCAGATACACAGAAAATTTCTCTGACTTTTGTTTATTGCAAGTTTCACTACTAACTCGACGGTTTAGTGATCTAACATGCAATCAACCATATCAAGCAAATACTCCAATGATTGCTAGCTCTAGATCAGGATCAAATGAAGTCCTACCTAAGCTATTCCTAATCATAAATGGGTTTGGTAATTGTGATTTTAAAGAGATCCACTGCCACTCACGGACTAGCAAATTCTTCTTCTATCAACAACTACTCAACACCAACAAAACAACAAACAAATCTAAGCTAAACTAAAAATACTGTCAACACGGAAGACCCAGGAATACCCCACTTCCTAGTATCTCTCGAGATCTTCGGAGTCCACCACTCCTAGATCTTTTCTAACTAAAGTATACAAAGTAGTTTATACGACTCACCTCGTAGGATTAGTCTAAGGTCACCTACTTAGGGCTCTCGTCCCCGGCAACGGCGCCAAATGTTAAGGCGGTTACGCCGCTAGCGGAAGCTAAATAGCGAGAGCTCAACCAACAACAGAATTTGTCAGACGAGGACGGAGCTTGACCCGCAGGCGCATGGAAACAACTAGGTGGGTGTCAAATCACCTACTCGACCTTCTAATGACAATCACTACTAAGGAAATCAAATCTAAGTTCTAAAATACGCAAGTGACTGAAAATACTACGAACGAATGCTATACGAAACAGGATCTAGAATCATTGAATCGATTTCAAACTCAAGGGGAAGTCTATACACTAGGTAAGAACAACACCCTAAAGACTTGAACTGCAAAATCAACCTATAATCACTCCGTGCGGTAAACGCATATGAAGACAGGCCGAAAAATACAGGTGACCAAAACTTGACCCCGATGGTACTAATGTGTAGCTCTACTTGTTGTGGTTCTATAGATATGCTGCACGCTCTATTCCGACACACGAGTTGGAAGAAAACTCACACCGAAGCTCGTAGGAACTTACCACACATAGAAGCCGATAGCGCGCACTCTTGGTATCAGTGCGTTGCTCTCGCCATTGCTAACACAATGGCGGTGTTGCTTCTCCAATGGCGGCTCCGTAGCTCGCGTAGCAAGTAGATAAGACTCTCTCTCTCTCTCTCTCTCTCTCTCTCTCTCTCTCTCTCTCTCTCTCTCTCTCTTAGACACAGTCACGGCGCTCAAAAACTCACCTTGATTAATAAAACTCCCTCCTAGGTTACAAAACTTTGGCTTATATACCTCAGCCTTGGAGGTGAGAACATCTCTAACTAATTACATCAGCAAGTGAAATTACTTCGGAATTACAAGCTGGAAACTCAATTGAGTCCCGTTACTTAATGAATGGCTCCAATCAAAATCAATGTCGGAAAGACATTTATTACAATCAATGGTTACAAAAATGATGAGTGTGAGCAAAAATGTGGGTGTGATCCTCTGCTGGCTCAACAATGGTGGAGCAAGATGAGCTGTCTGTGGATCAAGCAGTGTTGGTGAGGGATGAGGAGACCTGTGATGCGGCGAGTCTCATATCTCTCTTTGCTGCTGCTGATCATGAATGATCTAGCAGGCTAGGGGATGAGCAAATTATGTCAGGAGTTTTTTGGAGCAAGGGATTGCGCATATGTACATACACATGCATGGTGCATCAAATAAAGGATTGCCCATTTTCCTTAGCCAGGTGGTTATGTGGGGCCCACATGTGTACAGGTAGGACAGTGTGTACATAGTGCATCGATTTTCACTATCACCAGTACCAGTATGTTTTTTCTACAATAACGAGGAGTTTATAGCGCGTAAAACTTCTCGAGGAAGCTATCCGCGGGCCGACGACGTGAGGTCAGCAGGTGCGTCTGATGGCATCTAGTGGCGTCAGGAGGGCGAACGGGGTCAATATTTGCACGTGGATGAATACGGACACAAAGTGGTGTTTTCTTGTGAGAGTTATGCAGAAAGGTCATCATTAGGATCTTTTTTTGGGGCCACTTCACGTGGTGGCGAGATGAATTATTGGAAAAAAGCTGAGTGCCAAGTGTGCGAATGATGCAAAAAGGTGACAACTATGCACTGCGAGGTCAGTTTTTGGCCTGTTCGGGGTCCGTTTGAGGTCATCTAAAAGGCCAAGGGTGCCCAACTAATAAATCTAAGTGTGGGAACTGAAAAAACTGAGAGAAGACCAGAAAAAACGTGGAGAAGAGAGGAGGAACAGCCGCAGCTGTGTTTTTGCTCATTTTGGAGCCTGTTTTGGCCGTAAACTGCTCATCCGAGGTCGGATTTGAGCACTTTGACATTGTAGACTGGGGTTTTGGGCCGTTCCGGACACGATGGCACTGTCCATTTTGCCAAATTCCTCACTCTTTTTCTGCTGTTTTTTTGTGTAATCTTCTCCGGTGAGTGAAGCTTCTTCTCCAATTTGTGATTGTATCTGGTATCTTTTACCCATATTGTGTGAGCTGTTTGCCCCATTGGTGTTGGCCCAAGCTCATTTGTATCTAAACATCAGAAGTTATCCTTTTTTGAGCTGAGTTTTTGTGTGTGTGTGTGTGTGTGTGTGTGTCTCTGTGTGGAGTGGGCAAGTGGATAGTCTCTCTCCTCTCACTCCAGAGGTGTGTTTCCTGTCTCGGCCAGGTGTGTTGTGTAAGCCGAGTGGTGCCCCATAGTGTGTGTGTGTGTGTGTATCTTCCCAAGAGTGTGTGTCGGGTCGTTATAGAGGCGCTGTGTGTGTTTTCATCCCGCTCACAACGTGTAACAATACTGCAATGGGGCCGAGTGAACTGTGGTGTCAAATCTATGATCAATTATAAACCTGTTTCCTAGGGGATGTGCTCGACCAGTTACAAGATCCACTCAAATGACAGAATCTTGGAACTGCAAGTAGACATGGTTTTTAGACCAGTCATGCACCATTTTTTCTTCCCTCATGAAAGGACGTCCTAAGATCATCTCCGATGCCATAGTGTGTTTGGAAAAATCCATAACAATGAAGGTAATCCTTATTTTATGTCCAAAGACCTTGATCTTGAGATCTTCTAGCATCCCAATAGGTTTAACAATAGACCCATTGGCCATCTTCACTACTATGGTTGTGGTCGCAAGGTGAGGTCTTCCCATAGTTTCCCAGCAATTTTTAGTCACAATGATAACCCCAACGCCACCATCAAGGATTCCCTTCACAATTAATCCCTTAGTAGTGATTGGTATGGTCGCATTGGATTCATCACCCTCAAAGAACCAACTTGTTAATATGTATTTCTATAACAAAGTTCTCATCTAGCTTGGGTTGTGGATCTAAGTGTTCCTCCTCTGTTGGGATCTCCCAAGCTCCATCCATCTGTGCAAATTGTGGTAGCCCAAACTTTAGTTCTCCATTGAGGAAGGCTCGAAGAGCTGAGACTAGCTCAGGGTCTTTATATAGTTTGGACATGATGGTGGTTCTAACTTCTGAAGAGATGAAATCCATCAATTTGGCAATGTTTAACGGCACCTTTTGGACTTAAGTCCCTTGATGTGGGGAAGATGGGATCTCCATTTCTACAATAGGATCAGGTAGTCCCTCTGTAAACATTTCTTCCATCAAGAAGTTAGTACGCCCACTTTCCCATGACTTTAAGTCACTTTCTTCTTGGATGACACTAGGTATGGCTAAGGGTCTATGGACTTGGTGAGGTTCTTGTTGCGTAGGGAACACGGTGTCTGTAATCTGGATCTGCCTAGGTGCTGGTTCTAGATCCCTTTGGGTATCTTCTACCAAACTCCTTAATTGCTTGACTCGCTCAATCTCCTCTGTAGGGTTTGGGTAAGTTCTTATCTTCTTCTTGGATCTTGGCCATTGTGGCTCATGAAGATCTTCCTTGTTGGTTTCTATCTTAGTGGTCGTTTTGGTCTCCATGGTTTCACATGAATCAGAATCCTTTTCAGCGTCGTTCATATATACGGGGTTATCACCAGTCCCTATGTTGGTCTTTGAACTGGGGTCTGACTTCGCTGCTTTTCGCGATCTCTTCCTTCGTTTTTTCTTCTTTTTCTGAGATTGGGCAATTGGTGCCGTGTCTCTTTCTCAAGAATATAATTTTGTTTTGGAGCATCGATTGTGTGAGTACGTTTACTGGTACCACATGTGTACTTTGTGATGGCTCCTCGATAACTTCAATCAAGTTTAATGGCATGATCTTCGGTGCATTTGGATTATTTGGACATTGGGCAATCAATGATCTATTCCACATCGATTACACATGAGTATCGACATTGTAGACGTGCTCGCTTGACTGGTTTGCATTAGTGTGGCATTCTTTTGTAGCCTAATAGGACACTCGGCTACACGATGTGGACCTCCACACTCATAGCATTGAAGAGGTGGTCTCTTAGCAGTGTAATTGATATTTTGGCCTCTTGCAGCAAGAGAAGCTACTTGATATACAGGTTTGACTTGTCCCCAATAGTCCTCCATGTAGTATTGTGGAATTTCTTCAAGCACATCCATCCCATAGGCAATATTAGGATCTATATCTTCCTCACAGCCTTCCAAACAAGCAATAGATGACTCACAACCCACTTGATTCACAGAAGTGATTCTCGGATGTGGTGGTTGCGGTCCTAGCATTGGAGGTGGTAAGGGTGTTGTTTGAACAACATTTTGGGCCCTAGGGACCATGTGTTGTGTTGATTGTTCAAGAGGTGGGGCCGGCATCAATGCATGCACTCGAGGTTTGTCTATCCATGCTAAGGTTGGTCTATTGGCCATGGTCTATTGGCCATCGCGCACTTAAATACTATGCAATCCTTAGCTTGATGACCATACCTCCCACACGCATTGCAGTTCCCATTGAATTTTACTCTAAAAGTAGGGCATTCACTGGTACTATGCGGTCCATAGCATACTGAGCACCATTGTTTCTCCCTTCTTGGATACATATGATTGTTTTGCGGAGCACGATTGTCTCTAAGACTCTCTTGAATAGCCTTGGTGAGATCTGCTAAAGTCATCTCAGATATCTTTGGCTCCTTAGCAATAGGCTTTAGGGTCATTGTTGATGCCCCGATGCTTGCGAGCTAATAGATTTAGGCTCAACAGACACTCTTTCTCCTTGGATCATTAAATTATCCTCCAATTGGATCGCATTGGTGGTGATTGCTTCCCAAGTGGTGATACCTCTAATGACTAGGCCATTGTAGATATCCTCATGTTGTAATCCCCGAATGAATCTATCGAGCAATTGTTTATTGTTGAAGCGTTCATTTGGATTACAACGAGATTTCAAATGCTTCAAGCGACTAATAAAGTCTCTCACCGACTCTCCTTCCTCTCATTGGGCTTTTTGGAGCTGAGAGGCTACACCCCAAAGCACTCCCTCTTGTATGTATTCTTTCAAGAACAATCTCCTAAGAGTAGGGTAAATCATTTTTCTTCCACCCTTAGGGTTCTATACCAATCCCCTACCTTTCCACTTAAGGTTAGGCTTAAAGCATTACTCTTATGCAGGTCATTGTGTTCTCCTAGAGAATCGCATATTTGTTCAAACACTTTGATAGGCTTTCTCACATCCCCGTCTCCACTAAATTTTTGCATGAGCTTGGCTATTTGTACTGCCTTACTTGTAGGTTCTCTATCAGGCATGTTACGCATATTCTCAGCAATAGATCAACCAATAGCTTGAGCAAATGTTGCCAAGTCACCTAAGTGAGCAGGCACCGTGGGTGGAGGTGCTCCAGAGACTACATGTGGAGTAGGTATTGGCATTGGGCTTGGCGCATAGGAAGCCCTTGGGTTCCACGTTTGGTACGGTGTTGTGCCATGTGGTGGCCCAAAGTTCATGTGGGTGGCCCTAGGCATAGCAGACGTCGGATGTGACATGCTAATGCTAGCTGGTATAGTCCCATGGAAATAAGAACTTGGGTGTTGTGGTTGTGGAGCATAGGTAGTTGAAACAATAGGAGGGGTAGGGACTACATGAGTGCGATGACCCATAGGTGCATACGATTTGTACACACTTGTAGGTACTGTTGCAGACATTGAGCTACCATGTAGTGGTGCTTTACTAACAAATGAGGTCCATGGCGTTTTTCTTGGCATGCCCATCATTGGGGTAGGCATGGTAGCCATGGTGTCATCAAGGGAAAGATGAGCTAGACCTGGAAAGGTGAAGCTATCACATGTGGGCTCAGATTGCACTGAGATCCCTGGTGAAACAACATATGGAGGATCCATCGGACTTACCGAGGGAGTCTCCATTTGCCATAAGGTCGGTTGTTTAACCTTTCCTGTATCTAAGAATCTCATGAGACCCATTGAAGGCATGTTGATCCCCTTATTCTATCTCTCTAGCTCAATGACCCTATGAATGACCTCACAAACTCTTTGTTGTTGATCCTCCACACTAGTAGCACCCATTGTGGATTGTAAGACATCTAACCAACCCACCTGATAGGTGTGACCTGTGTATAGGTCGGTGAGAGTTTTCGTTTGTAGTTCGTACTCCCAGTTCTCATTTAAGAATACTCATCTAGGATTGAGGTGCTAGGGGTGTCCTTTGAGCTAGATGCAATGTTGCTTTCTAGGGGTTGGCCATTAGCGGTTGCTAAGTCAGGAGCACTCGATTTCCCTCTTAGCAAGGATAGTGACATAGGGGCTTTTGATTTTAACTCTCTTCATTGCTCCGCCTTACGTAAGCTCTCGAATTTCTTTTCCCTTGCTCCAAGGATATATCGCTCAACCTCTTGCACTTTGGCAAGGCTTCTACCATCGGGTAATATGACCTCGGAGGGAAATAACTCTGAAGAGCCAGGAGGTGCAGTGAATGAAGTATTCACATGCACATTCTCTAAGGGTATAGGGTCTACTTTGGTCATGAATGGAGAATTTACTTCCCCACCCCCCTCATTTACATCATTAGCTCCATGTTCGGAGCGAGTGGCTCTACTAAAGGTTTTCTTCAAGCGGCTAAGCACGCTCGGCCCAGACTGTGGACCCATGGCATGCATGTCATGGACCCATGCATCATTAACTCCATGTTCGGAGCGAGTGGCTCTACTAAAGGTTTTCTTCAAGCGGCTAAGCACGCTCGGCCCGGACCGTGGACCCATGGCATGCATGTCTTGGCTTGAGCTATCGGGATTAGGCATTGGGAAACCCTCCATGACGTCGTAGTCAGAGGAAGAGTCACTAGCCGCTATGTTCGGGTCTTGGTTTGTACTGCCTTGGATCCTCGCCGAGGGCTCGGAACCTAAAGTAGGTGGATATTGAGAACTCGTGTAAGTCAAAATTCTCTCTAGTTTCTCTGTCTCTAGCACACAACCAGAGCGCAGATGCATGTGCCTTTGGCACCCTACAAGCATCGGCGAATAACCTCGAAGGTTAACTGCTTACTTTTTTAAGCGTTCGTTTTCACTCGTGTTTTTTACGTTTTTAATGTTTTTTAATGATCGATTTTTTTTATTAAGGTGTGTGATAGCTCAAAACGAGTGTATCTCTCAGAGGGTTGCGGTGTGCTTTACAGTACAACGTTCGGTCAACTGAAGCTCCGTTGGTCCTCAAAAAAGTCGATTTTTAGCTACGTGTGAAGCTAAAATTCGTAATTTTAAAGGGCGATAGATGCCTAAGCCTGAGCATGAGCTTGGGCTTGGTTCTGGGAGATATTCCCAATCCGAGACCTACCTTTTTTTATTAAAAAATAAGTTTTTTTATTAAAAAATAAGTTTTTTTTTAAAAAAAATATTTTTATTTTTTTTAAAGGATAAGGTCGCCGCAGCTTGCGCGATAGCACATACACACTCTACCTACCTACTTCTAACTAATACACGTACTGTTACACACTAACACACTCTATTAGCTCTCACACATCTACTTCCTACTGACTGTACTTTATATTACAGAGAGCTAACCACCTTAATACTAACACCTTACACAGAGAAAAAACACAGTACCTTTGAAAACTCCATTAACAAAAAAAAATACACAGTAGTAACACAAAATCCTTCTTCTCAACATACACACCCTCCTTCCTTACCTTTCCTACAATTGAAATTGCACCACAAAAGAAGCACAGAGTGCCACTCAAGCTTAGTGTATGGCATTCCCCGGCAACGGCGCCAAAAATGTGAGCGTATGTCGCACGTGTCAATGCAAGGAACTTGCCGATACATTGTGTGCGAGCCACAAATGGCTCCAAGCATGCAACTAGCCTAAACTAGTAGGCTCAAATATGACGATGGTGTGTCACTCACAGCTCTACGCTTGCTGTCGTGGAGGATTCCTCGTCGCGAAGAAGAAGGAGACCCGGCTACCCCGTGCCGTCGTCGCAATGCTCGATCTCTCTCTCTCTCTCTCTCTCTCTCTCTCTCTCTCTCTCTCTCTCTCTCTCTCTCTCTCTCTCTCTCTCTCTCTCTCTCTCTCTCTCTCTCTCGCTCGCATACACACACACACACAAGGAGATGAAGAAGAAGAAGATGGAGATGGAGCAAGAGCACTCTTCAATTGCACAAATGAGAGAATGAGTGAACTTTAGGTTTAGTTGACTTTTATATGAGCTCGCCCCATTCACACTTAGGCACCCATGCTTAGCCAACTAATCCCTTGAATGTTCCAGTTAGAGTGCACCTCTCATCAGCGATCACTCTTACCCTTTTTCTATTTGACCGACAAGCCCAGTACCTGACTGTACCAAGTAAATAATACAACGTCCGTCGTAGGTGATATGGTGTCCGTGAGCCGTGAGGGTTAACAGAAGCAAAAGAAAAGAAGAGCAAGATGAACAAAGATGAGGGGAGGTAAACCCATGAGGTTAATCAAAGGAGAAAACAAGCAAAGAACCATAACAAGAACTATGAAATCATAAGCTATCGATGAGTTTGGCAGAACCCTTCAAGGGAAATAGAAGACAATCTGAGATCAGGTTTTACAGCTTTTTGGATGGCAGCTGAAGGCATCCAGAGGAGAAAATTCGTCGAACTTTTGAGAGCTGTTAAGAGTAGTTGAAGAAGATTAAGCGAGATGCAAGAATTTCCATCATCGACATCAGTCTTAGGTTGATTAATCATTGTCTTAACCTTGGTGTCGTTAACGGCCCGGTTAATCTTGTAAAAAAGGAGCTTAAGCTCCTAGTTAGCAGATGATCCAAGTGACGGTGCTGGTAACAGCTCGCCTTGGCTAAGGATTAAGTTGTACTCAAAGCATTATTCAATTAGTTGAGGATTACGGTGATTGCCCAAGCTTTCAGTGTTTGCTATTCTTTCTCTTTCACACCTCTCATAGCTAGAGGCCCGACCCCTACTCGGCTCACGTTTTGAACACATATCCCCCCACATCTTTGGTGAACCCGACGCGAAACGATTCCGGGTGGGAGCTAAAGATGGAGATTCCAGAACAATTGAAGCAGTTATTGACAATTTCAATTCCAATGGATTTGATAAAAATCTAGTGGTTGCAGATTTGCCAAATATGCGAGAATTAGTTCAGAGATGTCTGCAGGAAGCGAAAGCTATGCAGATAAAAAAGAAGATTGATGATGCAGTAGATATGGCACTTGATGTTGTATGGGAGTAGTATCGTGTTTTTCAAGGATATGCTCCAGAATGTTTTATTGCATGTTATGAAGCTAAGATGAAGAGCCGAGATGCTCCAAAAAATCGAATGATTGCAGCTTTTGAAGAGGTTGTAAACTCATATTTTAGAAGTCACGTTCAAGAACTGGCAGAAGCATATCCCACACGGTGGGACTATTTTGCAAAGGAATTTATTTGCAAAAGCTCAATGATTCTAGATCTAGAAACAAAAGAGACTACTGAACGAAACTAGGTTGTCTTCAATAAAGGTGAAGGGGATCAGATGCAGTTCCTCAACTATGATGAATTTTGGGAACACATTTCTGCAACAAGCAAAGCCAAAGAAAATGTGGAATTAAAAGTAGCAGATTCAATTTTAGAGGAGCATATTTTTAGCAATGTAGAAAAGGTAAACGATGAATTTACTGTTGAAACAAAATTATATGATTTTTTTCAAAGATTGCTTGCAACGGCGCTACCTCCAATAATGGTCCCAATGAAGACATAGACTGTACAACAAATGGTTCACAAGCTGTTGAGATTGACATGGATTATGTTGAAGGAGTTCATCAAGCAGATAAGCCTCTACAGGATATTACTAAAACTATCTGCACTATAGCCAAGCAGGACAACATGTTTGTTGCAGATGAGTGCGTAAATAAAGCTATTATATACTAAGTAGCTGATGAAGTGACCAAGATTGTGGGCCCAGCACAGGATGAGCCTGAGGATGTCAATGAACCTATGATTGCTACTAACAATATGTTTGCAAATGTTGTTATCATGGAAGAAGATGCCATAATTGATGCTTTCTTGGCTAGATCTGAAGGAGATGATCATGATAGTATAGAAGAGCTTTCTGATACGTGTACCTCTTCAGAGGGGATGCCAATTGAACCTTTGAAATGCTATTATGGATTGCTAAGTAACCTGGATGTAGATGAGGAAGCAGAGGATGATATTGATGAGTACGAAGATTGTCTAGATCATGTTGATTGTCGATAGGTTATCGACTTGGATTTTACATCTATGCTTGTACATGGTCTACAAGAGGAGATAACTCCTACAGTTTTGATGAATGTTGATACTTTGAAGAGTGATTTTCTCGAGGATGCTATGGATGAAAATTTACAAGCTAAATGTGTTTCCATGATCAAGCTAAAATTCCATGATGCTATGGATGAAGATTTACAAGCTAAAACTGTTTTTCATGATCAAGCTAAAATTCCCAACATATAAAGATTACTCTGATGATACAGGTCGAGAGACTCCCAAGGTTTTCCGTGATGGCTATGAAGCTAGAGGGGGGTGATGATGCTAAATCATCCTTGATACTGCAAAAAGTGCACAGGGTTTTTCATTTCCTTGGACAATGTGCCAAATGTGACTCGATTTGGACGCTATTCCTATTGATGCTTATGTCAGTGATGTCTTGGCTGCCAATAAATGGGAGTCAAAATTATTTAATGCTTTCTAGTAATGAGCTTAAGTTGCCAAAAATTTACAGGATGTGGGTGAAGATCTAGTATATTATGGAGCCCATTAATGCTATGTGATTTCATTAGTGTTTGATCCACGAGATTCTAAGGATATTCATAAGTAGATTCAATATGGATGAATACTGTTAAGTATGCATAGTAATTGCGTGCTATTTGTACCAGGGGTAGCATATTTGCACCATAAATTCTTGATGTTGATTGATATAGAAAATGTATGTTCATGTGGATATTATTATTCTCCAATGGGTGGGCAATTCCTTATTATTCCATTTGATCTCGGGGGCTATTAAAGTGCTAGTTGCAGATTTGAAGAGTACCAGTTATCTATTGTAGCATAGTACAAGGTTTTTGGTTTCTAGATTATGTTAAGGCAAAAGAGTTTTTGGTTATGCGTCAGTAAGATTACATGGCTGGCTTCCAGTTGACTTCTTTGGAAAATTGATGAAGTATTTTCACATCTTTTGAGTTGGTTATGCTACCAGAACTTAAAGTAAAGGACTTGACGGCCATTCCGTGTGTAGCACACAGAGTAAGGCATACTTGAGCTTGACAGGGTTCCCTAAACCGAGCTTAATGTTCAAGCCGTGTGAATCATTAACTGGAGAACTTGAGTCTGGTGGGCTTCAGTGAACGGGTTTCCATAATTGAATGCTTTGAAGATACGGCAGATATAGTTCAAAGATTTTTTATGGGCAGCTACCTAATGATTAAGCTAACTACAGGCGATGCAGAGCATTTATGAACAAATAGAAGCTATTATGGGTAGTGTCAATGAAGAAGAACTAGCTGAAGATGAATGGGGAAGCATAGGCGACAACAATGAGCTTCCGAGACGGGTAAAGCATGTCAGATTCCATGAGGATGAGTATAAAGAATATGTACCTCGTAGTCATTTTACACAGAATCATTGGGCAAGGGCTACCACTAAAACTTTGGTAAAGGTAGGTGATTTGGACGAGCCGGTTCTTGCATTGGTAGATCATGGGTCAGAAGTAAACCTTATGTCAAAGAGCTTGTTCTTGAAAGGAATGTGGCATGTTGATGTGGAGCATGGGTGGCGTATCCGAGCTGCCAATGCACAATTAAGAGATTTGTATGGTGCATGCCCTAATGTTAAAATAACCATTGGGGATGTAAGCGATGAACAAATTTTTTTTGTACAGGATCACTGTACATATCCAGTCATCTTAGGACAGCCGTACATTACGGCGGTGAGGATGGAAACCAAGGTTTTGGATTACGGATGCACGTATGCTAGAATCAAAATTCGTAATGGTAAGAAAGCAGTTCAAAGGGATACCTTGAGAGATCATCCATTACCAAAGTTGACGAAAAGGTTCAAAGAGAACAGAGGTTTTCAGGATTTTTTCCAAGTGCCATTGTAAAGCGGGACTATGATGGTGCTTTGGAGGAGAAGTTCCCGCTGACAACAGATGTCTATAGAGATACTTTTTCTTCAGGATTTCTGGGATTGGCTTTGGAAGGTTCAGTATCTTACAGGAAATTCAATGATTTATGCAAATGGGAGAGGAAACATGTTTGCAATGTCCAAGGCATACTTCAAGGATGTGAAATACTGGATCTAGATGAAGCAATTTCAAAAAAAATTGAAGAATACGTGTTTGTGGATACAATGAAATAATGGGATGCATTCATACAATTTAATGGTCAATCTGGGGTAATTATGGTTAAGGTAAACTCTCTTAACATGTATGATATTATTTTACAATTCAAAGAAGACTTAGATGCAGAAGAGGTACAAGTGAATACAAAATACAAATCAGTGGCAAAGAAGGTCAGACGAGTGGCCATTTTGTTGCCAAAAGAGAGTGATACAATTATGGAGAAAGCATCTCGGCAACCTATCCTTCGAGATCCAGGTAAATTGGGCACTCATTTACTGAAGAAACTCTACAGGAAGTGAAGATTGGTGATGCAGATTTTCTAAATCAAGAAGAGATAGAATGTTTTTGAGAAATGTTAAAGAAGCATGGGAAGGCTTTTGATTTCCAACCAGATCCTTCGTGTTGATCCTAGTGTTGTAGCTCCTATGGTGATATTTACTGTTCCGTACTTGCCTTGGAATTTGCATCCTCTTCTTGTTCCAAAGGCTCATCTTCCTAAGTTGGTTGAATTGCTAAATGAGAAGATTAAGATGGGCATTTTGGATCCCTCTTGTGCTCCTTTTTCTAACAGATGGTTTATGGTTCCCAAGAAGAATGGTACATTGAGGTTTATACAGGATATGCAGCCAGTAAACAAGGTAACGATCAAACATGTTGGAATAGGTCCGGTGGTTGATGAAATTGTGGAGGCCTTTGCAGGTAGACTGATCTATTCTATGGGGGACTTGTATTTGAGCTATGTTCAGTTTCAACTGGTATGCCTTTTATTGACGATGTGCCGATAAAAGGGTGTGAAGAGGGTGAAAAATATGAAGCCAAGGATAAGAGGGGGTGCAAACAGTTTGTGGCTAACCATATTGGTGATTGTGACAGGATATTATCAAGGCTTGAAGAGGGCAACCTTACACTCTCAGGCCAAAAGTCTATGTTTGGGGTAAAAGAAGTCTTGATTGTGGGCCACTTATGTGGACCAACTGGTAGAAGACCCAGCCCTGTCAAAGTGGATGCTATTCAAAAGATGATGAGACTTCACGAGGTATGTCTCAAAAGCCATGTGCACAAGGAAATAATGTCAGAAGTAAGAAAATCATGATGATCAGTCTTCAACAACAATGTGAGGCCAAAAATGACTGTGAACGGTCATTAAACTCCGTGGTGGCCTACAAGGACTAAGAAAGTTGGTGATGTGGCTAGATGAACATAGCCATCAAATCTAAAGTTGCCTATCGGACACTTCATGTGACTACAAGTCCGTGTACAGGAAGTGATCTCTATACTGTAAATTTTATATCTTGTATGTGACTTAATGAATCCTAACAAACAAAAGGGACTAACAGCACTGAGACAAGAAAAAAAGGGGCAAAAATGATAGTTCAACCATCTATCGTGATAAATGTCTGCAGGAGCAACTAGGAGTCAAGCCAAATTTTTGTTATCATCATTGGTTTTACATGTGTTTGGTAGGCAGAAGGTGCAGAGATGCCCATCACTCGTTTTCAAGATTGAAATCCAAAAAGTGCCAAATACAAGCCCAAATCAAGCCAAACTTTGTCAGTAGGCTATGAATAGAGAATACAAGCTACGGATGAAGAAAATGTTTAAAAGGATAGAATTCTAACCCCTAGCCAAAGATGATTTTTTTTTCAAATATGAACCCATGATAGCTATCTACATACCATGAACATCATGTATACGAGTTTTGGGGACAAATAGACAATGATAGCTCATAGATAGTCATCTATCGCAAATGATGTCGGATAAGCCCTTTTTAAAGAAAATTACTAACTTGGGAAATTAACTGGGTTTTTTCAGGCTTTAATTGAGTCATATATCAAGTAGAGGCGGTATAATGATTTACCCATCACACAAAAGCTAACAGTGGCAAATGCAACTTTGCTCACCTTGATGCAGGATTAAACGAATCACCAACAAAGAAGAGCATACACAAATGTAGAAAAACCAACGTTTGCAGGGCTACATATATTTCCCTTGAGGAGGCAGATCGATTGTTTGACATGGGATTTGAACCTCAAATAAAAACAATTATCTCCCAAACTCGGCCTCACAACCAGACTTAGTAATGGAGTACAACTTGGCCTAAAGTAGTTGAAGGTTTAGCCAAACATTTTCTACAGAACCTCACAAAGTTTTCATTGGCTCATAGTTCTTATTGTGGTTTGACAAAAGTACAAGCAATGGAGCACAAGATATAAAAATGATAACAAAGACCGCACCGACATTGACAATCAAGTCATGTCAGGGACGACACGAATTCGAAGGGGGGGGAGTGTTGAGCCACAGATCAACAGTACAACAGAATTCAATTTTTGGACCAAAGTCTTATTTTTTGAGAGTTATGAAATGATACGGATTATGGTTAAAAACATTATTTATAATAAGTAGCTAGTCTAGTTGTAGAAGCCGCAATGGCACTTCCAGATTGTAAATCTTACCCATCAAACTACAACAAAATAGACAATTACTACAAATGCAAGGGGTAACTAAGAAGAGAGTTCAATTTAAAAAAACCCATAAATAGAACTTACCTAAGGAGTGCATCTACTAGTAGATTTCTCCAACTAAAGGTTGCTTGCAAATTGAGAACTTTCAATGATGCACAGAGCATCGAGTATTGTGCACCATTGTAAAAGGGTGTCTAAGCACTCAATAGCGACGTACTCTCCGCTTCTTCTAAGTGCATGGTCTATAATCATCATGGATTCATGTGCCAAAAACTCATCAACCATGTTGAATATGTGCTCAAACTCAAAGTATTCATGAGAGGTGTGTGGAGGAGCTGTCAAAGTAGAGCTAGTGCCACACTCGTTGCACTCTATCGACGATGCCGCCGCAATGCTCAATCTCTCTCTCTCTCTCTCTCTCTCTCTCTCTCTCTCTCTCTCTCTCTCTCTCTCTCTCTCTCTCTCTCTCTCTCTCTCTCTCTCTCTCTCACACACACACACACACACACACACACACACACACACACACACACACACAAGCATACACACACAGACACACACCCGTGAGCACACGAAGGAGAAGGAGATAGAGGTAGAGCAAGAGCACTTCTTAGAATGCATCTCAAAGAATGAGGATTTTAGGTCAAAGTGGACCTTTTATAACAATCTGACCCATTCACACATGGGCACCCACAGTGATTGATCGTTGCAAAAATACTGTAAAAATAAGATAAGTGGTGCACCTCTCATCGGCGATCACCTACACACCTAAAGGACCGACAAGGCCGGTCCATGACTCAAATAATGATAAGGCGTCCGTCAAAAGTGCTAGCGTGTCCGTGAGGTTAATATGTCCCCCTTCCTGATATACATTTCATCCTCGGAAGCTAGTGAGGTGAAGCCCATTCTTTGAGGTGGAAGAGCATCTGAGTTTGTAGTCTTGAGGTTTTATTCACACACTGCAAAATCAACCAAAAATGGCATAGTAATTGCATCCCATATATAATCAAAAAGCATATGCAGTGAGTAGGCACACAAATTGATTGGTAATAGATGATGCCTCGACTGTCAGAGAGCTCCATTGTATCAACTCACCCTTTGTATTCCCCGTGTATCATCTTTCACCCCACCCCTACCCACTATTTTCTTTTCAATTCTTTGTACTTTTTGTACCCATATCTGGTATTAGATTCACCACATGTAACCTTTTGATCTCATAGGTCATTTTGGCCTTTTGAAGATGTTAATATTACATTTCATTTCATTTCTCTCTCTCTCTCTCTCTCTCTCTCTCTCTCTCTCTCTCTCTCTCTCTCTCTCTCTCTCTCTCTCTCTCTCTCTCTCTCTCTCTCTCTCTCTCTCTCTCTCTCGTTGTGTGTGTGTCATAATAATCAATATCTAATTCTCCTAAATGATTTTCTCATGTTAAACTGATCATTTAATATGCGGAAGTTCTAGGGGAGAAAAAGCTAGAATATTGGTTAAGTTAGCAGACCGGCCACAGTAGGGATCCAAAGGAGGGAAAATAGGGATCCAAAGGAGGGGGGGGCATCTGCAAAAGAGATATGTGCAAAAATGGGCTCAAAAGACCCTAAGGTTCAGCCCATTAAAACTTCCAAAATGCTAAGCTTCCAAAATTCAAAGGTTGTGTCCAAAGGTCAAAAGCCTAGGGAAATTGGATGCTTTGTGTGTGTCCCAAAATTCTTCAACCATCCCTACATAGGAGGGGACGATCCCTGGAAGTAGGAGACTAGAGAGAAACTCTCTCTCTCTCACACACACACACACACACACACAAGCTCCCTTTACACAAAGGGAATGAGGGACACATGTCAGTTACCTAGCCCACATGCCCACAAGGTGTACTCAATTCCTATTGGATGGCCGTGGAGGTGTATCGATGAGAAAACACTTAATAAAAGAACCAATAAGAATTAAGCTCTCTAGAAGACTATTGGACAGTCTCCCAAGGCATCCAATGAGCATTCAACAGCCCAAAGGCTTGCCTGACTCCTATTGGCCAGGAGGCAAAGGGGTTCAATGAGAGTTTAGTTGAATTAAGTAATTACCTAAAGCTCTCACAAAAGGGGAAAGGGAGACACATGTCAGAAGACTATCACTTATGCTGGTTAATTTTCATTGGCTAGGCCTGGGGAGGTTCAATAGGGTTGTAGCATGAGCAATTAGCAAGGGGGGGGTCGACCGAGAGAGAGAGAGAGAGAGAGAGAGAGAGAGAGAGAGAGAGAGAGAGAGAGAGAGGGCTGATTTTTCAAAGGAATTATTAACTTACACGCTCACAAAATCTATGTGTGAAGCAAGAAGACTCTCTCTCTCTCTCCCTCTCAAGATTTAATGGAAAGCTTACCACCTACTCCAAGCTTGTGAGAAGGGAGGCCTACACCAACAACTTTTGTCTTTGTGATGTAAATCCAACCAAGAGCCAAGCTTCAATGCATGCTCATCTCCTCTACCATGCTAATTACTAAGCTAAGCTATGCTAATATGAGTGATTATGTGAGGAGATGTATATCTTTCTCGTAAGAATACTCCTTCTTCCTCTCAATCTACTCTCATACCCCGCTAGCTCTCACCATCTTGGAAGGTGTTTGAGGTCTTGGGTCTGAGACCGTGAGGGAATTGATGTTGTGTTTAATAAGTGTTGTGATTATTGCTTGAAGTTTTCATCTTCATAGCACTAGCTAGTATTGAAGCAACACAAAGAATTGTATTGTAAAATGTCTCTCTTGATAGGAGAAACCATAATCCAAAGCCTTTTGGAGGGGGGACCGGCTCCATGAAAATCCGGTCCTCAACTGTTGTCAATTTCTTGATTTCTCTCTTTTTTGAAGTATTGCTCATGCTTTTTCCGCTACACACAAGTTACTAGACCATTAAATGTTACATTGGTATCAGAGCACAAGGTTTCTCTTTTCTTGCTCAAGAAGGGAGGTCCTCAAGCTAGCTATAAATGGTTGGTATTATTAATTTCATGTGAGTAAGTAGAATAGGGATTTTTCAGCCTTGCCGTGCGCCTGCCTTTGTGCAGTTAACGGGGCATCACCGTCAAGAGTTGTGGTCTTAACAGTGGAGTCCTAGAGGGCTTGCCTACGACTTCACCACTATTGAGCTATTAGAAGCTTGACAAGAGCCAGTGTTGTTATGGTGTTGAACAAACCTCTCTTCTATTCCTTGCAATTAATGGTATTCGAGCCACGGGTAAAGTAGCTTGAGTGCTTTTTCTAAAGGGGTAAAGAGGAGTAGCAACTAGGGCTTGAAGTGCCAAAGTACACCTAAAAGTTGTTAGAATGGCTAACAATAGTAAAGAGAGTGAAATTAATGTTGATAACTTTGATTTTGCTAATGAGCAAGCTACTAATGATGCCCCAATGCTTTTTAACTATCTTGTTTCTAGGCTTAACAAGCCATGGGCAATCCATCCCTCTAAAGTGAAGTGCAATAACAGCTTCGTGCTCATGGGATTCTCCAAGCTCCCCACCATGATGAGAGATCACCTAGGAAGCCTCCTTGTGAGACTTCCAAAAGAGGTCTCTCTCCGATTTGGGAAGAAGAAGAGGATCCATATGAAGGGCTCAGAAATTTTCTCCTTGATGACGCATCTCCTTCTCAAAGGAGAATTCAAGAGCCTCCACCAAAGGAACGAGAAAGAAGTGAGTCTCCTACCACTTCGGTGGAGATGACTCCATGAAAACGGCAGGCTAAATGCTCTCAATCACCTCCAAAATGGAGAAGACCATCGCATACTTCTCCACACCATACTTCAAAGAGGATGACAAAAAGCAAGAGAAGAAAAAGGCGAGAAAGAGGACAACCTCTTCTCCATCTTCTTCATCCTCTTCCTCTTATGAAAGTGATGGTGAAGACAATGAAGATCAAGGCAAGAAAAAGGCGAGAAAGAGGTCACCCTCTTCTCCATCTTCTTCAAATTCTTCACCTTCTGAATAAAGTGATGGTGCAACCTTTGAACCATCAAAAAGAAGAGGCCATAGGAAATCCTATTCCGCGTGGAAGAGGTCATCCAAGCTCAAGAAATTCAAAGAGGGAGGGAAGAGCATCTCTTTCCTTACCTACAATGGCACTTTTGGTGCTACGGACAAAGTCTTGGCCTTTATCCAACATTTCGATGCAGCATTTGGAGATGAGGGCTTCACGGAGTCCTCTAAGCTACGCCACGTAGCTATGCACTTTCAAAAGTCTGCCAAACAATGGTGGTCTAGCCTATGATCCAACGGTGAAGCTCCACGAACATGGAAAGCTTTAAGAGCTTCCATTATAAAGCAGTTTTTGGCCACTGATGCCAAAGACAAAGTGTTACGGCATTAGCCACTTCTGCGGTCCTGCGGAGGTCTGGCCATTGTGGACCAGGAGTCATGTGGTATGCGGCGGCCGTGGCGGCAGTTCTTCACAAGATATCATGGGACAGGAGTGTGTGCACCGTTCCCAATCTGCGCTGGAGCAGCGATTGTATATGGAGGGGCATACCTGTCTTTTGATAAAACCCCAACCAATCTCTATGATATTCATGGCATCTATACTGTTGTAACTCTCTGTCTAGATCACACATGAATGAAGCAAGCGGTGTTCTATTCATGTGTACTGTGTACTGTCTTCTATAGTCATTCTATGTGTTGATGTTCATATAATGTAGTCGCGGGTAATCATTCCCATAATGCCAATTGCTCATGTGCGGGCAATAGCCATTACATCTGGCAACCACGATGCGTGATGGACGACCTACGATGAATATGCATGCGCACTAGGTCGCAGGGTCCGCCTGACCCTGTGGTTCCAATTGTAGGAAGACGTTGGAGGAGAGGCGGTTCGGATGAATTTGTTTTTTCTTCACCGCAGATCGAGGAATCTGTATCTCCATCACCAAGCCCGGTGTGTGGTAGGTGGTTGCGGCGAGCGAGGCGTACTCTACGCAGTCATTCATGTCCTCCTGTCGTACGTTCACCCTCACCAACACAGGTCGCTCCACCACCGTCTCCGGTAAGCAGTCCGGGGGTGTCTCCGCCACTGTCTCCACCTCCTAGTGCTCGTCAGCTTTTTCCAAGAGGAGGTACAGTTGGGCAAGGGGTGATGGCTCATCCTCATATTAAGTATAGTTGGTTTTGAGGTCTTTCGAGAGAAGACCCTGATGCACATTTGCACCAATTCAATAAATCCTATGGATTGAATCATCCTGGGGTGGTGATTCCTCTCCATCAACAATCCGTGTTTGAATCTACACTTTCGGGGAAAGCTGCAAAATGGTTATTTGAATACCCTGATGATCATTTTCAGATGTATGTTGACGGATCCACAACATTTCTACGAAGGTTTTGAACGGAAAAGACGGTCTCTCAACATTTGGAAAAGCTTCGAACGCTACGGCAGAAGTCATTGCCAGTGGAGGATTACGCTGCAAAATTTTGGATGCTTTTGCAGAGGGTACCTCAGGCACAAAGGCCGGCAGTCGAAGTACTAAATGATTATTTTTTGCGGGGGCTCAACAAGGATCTCAGAACGGCTATGGCAACAGTGGATAAGGTAACTACTCCACTGGATAATATAATTGCTAGGACTGTAGTAGCAGGAGAATCTTTAGAGGATACAGAATCTCCAAAGAAATCAAAGAAAAAAGACAGGAAGAAATCTCATCGGAAGTCGCAAGATAGTGGCAGTGATAGTTTGGAGTCAGAATCCGCAGTATGAGATTCCTCAGACTCAGGCAACAGCGATTCGGGGAAAGAATCGGAAGAGACACCTCGGAAAAAATCCCAGCGTCACGGGAAAGGTGTTTCATCCGGATCGTCGGAATCGGCTGCGGTGGCTAAAAGTCTGAAGGAACTATGGTGTACCCAATGTCGGAATCCGGGCCATGCTGCTCACGAGTGTGCAATGAATCAGAAGTGGTGTGTGATTTGCACGACCAATACTCATAATACAGTGGAATGTTATTTCAATGGCCGGGGTCGTCGGAGTCGCGAAGACTCTTCTACCTGGCAACAACCACAGATAGGGCAGGGACAAGATCCTGTTGTGGCGATAGCTCATGCTCATACATCAGAGACGCCTTTGCAAGGTCAAGCAGGAGGACGGGGTCAAGGGGGAGGACGAGGTCGCGGAGGAGGTGGCCGAGATCCTAATCGCCCCAAGACATGGCTTTTCTGTTTGGGGGATGGACACTGGCGATCCGAGTGTACTGAAGCTATGGAATACGATCGGAAGAAGCAGGAATATGCTGCAGGGAAACAGCCTAGTGTGGCTATGGTTCAGATTGAAGGATTGGAGGAGTTTGATCCAGTGGTTTCATTAATCACACGATTGGGTAAAAATGTGGTTGCAACACCCGATGTAAAGATTCCGGATTGGACGGCTCAGGAAGAAGTGCGGAAAAAGACTTTGTCCTGGTTGCCACAATCCGCACCACCAGTGAAGTTATCAGGACCATCGACTGTGGGCCTGGAAATAAAGGAAGGGAAAGCTGGAAATAAGGAGGATATTAGAAACGAAGAGGATTGGAATTCAGTTTGGAAAGAGGTCCTCACGTCGCCAATACAAGTACCTCTGGGTTCATTGCTGAAATTCGTCCCTAATTTTCATAATGCATTTCTGCGACAAACGTCCACAGAGCTGAGGGAAGTCGCCATCGGGAAAGTTGAAAGTGAGGAGGTGATTCAGCCTCGTTGCTGGCAAATAGGATCACGGATACCCGCATTCCGGAGCTTTCAGTTAGATACCATGGAACATACATTGACAAGGTACTATTGGATGGAGGAGCGGGAGTAAACATTATTACTCAAGCAGCTTGTGAGCGTTTTGGCCTCAGTGATTGGGAGCCTGCACACCCTTTGTAGTCCGCTCGGCAAATCAAAGAAGAGTGCAACCAGTGGGTTTACTTCGGGGCATTGTCTTGGATGTGGCGGGCTTATCCTTTGCTGTTTCCTTAGTAGTCTTGAATATTGAAGATCATAATCAGGATTATCACATTATCCTGGGGAGGCCCTGGTTATGACAAGCGAGGGTAAAGCATAACTCGAAGCAAATATGCTTACAGTAAAGAAGGGTAGAAGGAAAGTGCGGGTGATGTTGGGAACATGCAGACAACCAGTTCAGGCAGCATGGCCGGTGATAGCAGAAACAATAAATATGGTGGAAGGATTAGAAGAGGATGAAGAGGAGCAATTTCTGAAAGCTAATCCAGATTTGGTCTCTTTATATCTTACGGATATTTCTTTGGTTCCAAAAGGAAACTCGGTGGGGGTTTCAGGAACTCCAGCAGGAATAGGGGAGCAACACCAGGTGCTTCCAAGTCCTGAATCATTGGAGGACGTTATTCAACAAGAACGTGCATTTGAGGCGCAGATGGAAAAAATTACTAGGGTTAAAGAAGATGAATTAGAGAACGTCTTTCTTGGGGAGCAAGCGGAGTCCCCGGGGCGGTCACTTATCAAAAGCTTCCCATATCACGTGCGTTCAAGAGATTATTAATAATACCTCAATATACATACTATATTTACACTACGTGCCTATTTAAAAAACCCCCACCCCCCTCTTTATGTATACATTTTGATACATTTTGATCTTTTAATAATCCTCTCCAGTTAACTCACGTGATAGCATACACATTCTAAAAAGTGACCGCCCCGGGGCGGAGTCACAGCCCATATACATTAATAAGCAGCTTGAGGAAAATTTTAGAGATGATTTGATCAAGTTACTGACAGAATTTAAGGATGTTTTCGCATGGGAATATGCGGATATGCAGGGATTGGATCCTAAGTTTTATCAGCATGCGATAAATCTGAAACCGGATGCGGTGCCAGTGAAGCAACACTCATACAGGATGAATCCAAATGTGGCAAAGCAAGTTAAGATGGAAATTGATTGTCTTTTGAAAGTGGGTTTTATTACCCCTATTGATAATCCGGAGTGGATTTCTCCAATTGTGGTTGTACCAAAGAAAAACAAGCAAATCCGAATTTGTGTGGATTATCAAAAATTGAATGCGGCGACTGTTCCAGATCCTTTTCCTCTTCCATTCTTGGATTCCATTTTGGATGATGTCGCAGGACATGAGATGTATACTTTTCTGGATGGGTTTAGTGGATATAACCAAATCCGAATGGCATTGCGGGATCAGCCAAAAACAGCTTTTATTACCGCATGGGGTGTGTTTGCCTGCACAGTGATGTGGTTCGGATTGCAGAATGCGCCTTCAAATTTTGAAAGGGATATGTTCCAAATTTTTGGTCCTTATTTGACGGATTTTATGAGAATTTTTTTGGATGACCTTAGTGTTTTTGGAGCACATTCTTATCTGCTGAGGTGAGAGCGCATCCACCCACTGAGCAGGTTGTGGTGCAGCAACCTGAGTCATCCAACACTGACAGAGGTAAGAGTGTTGTTCCCAAGGGTTTTGATGTTGCTGATTGGGGGCAAGCTACAGAGGATTGTGCTGAAGCCCAGGCTCATGTATATCGTTTGCAGAAAATGATTCGTCGATTTCGTAAGGAGCGGCGCAGGGTCTGTTTTTGGGTGGAGACCTTGGCTCATTCTTTCTCTCTCAGTCTACCCCCTTGCCCTCCATTTTGGTCTGCTCTTAATAGATACCTTTCTCGCTATTACCCTTTGCATACGCCTCTTGCTCCTTTGCCACAGGCGCCACAATCTATTTCTTTGCCAACGCAGTTCATTCCTCGGGCTCCTTGGCCAGAATATACTGAGATAGATCCGCACCTTTTGGATGAGGTCTATTGGGCACATACTGTAGCTTTTAGAGGCTTTGGCTACATTGATATTTCCTCTTCACCAAAACAGGTCGAAGAGAAGCAACCGGAACCTTCCAACCGGAGGGGCTGAGTGTGGGTTCGCGCAATCCATCGTGCATGCCAGGTGTTACGGCATTAGCCGCACATGCGGTCCTGCGGAGGTATGGACACTGCGGATCAGGAGTCATGCAGTATGCGGCGGCCGTGGCGGAAATTCTTCACAGGATATCATGGGACAGAAGTATGTGCACCGTTCCCGATCTACGCTGGAGCAGCGGTTGTATATGGAGGGGCATACATGTCTTTTGATAAAACCCCAACCAATCTCTATGATATTCATGGCATCTACTATTGTAACTTTGTGTCTGGATCACACATGAATGAAGTAAGCGGTGTTCTGTGCCTGTGTACTGTGTACTGTCTTCTATCGTCATTCTATGTGTTGATGTTCATATAATGTAGTCGCGGGTAATCATTCCCGTAATGCCTATTGCTCCTGTGCGGGCAATAGCCATTACACAAAGTACTCACCGAATGGAGAAGCTTGAAGCTCTCTCCCTATGAATCCATTCACAAATATGTAGACAAGTTTTGGGACCTGCAACGCAAAGCCACTGTCTTCAAGAAGTTGGATTTTGGAGAGCAAAAGCAACAATTTTGTGCGAGCTTAACTGAAGAAATGGTGGAGTATGTCAACTCCCAAAGTCCACACACCATATCGGCGGTTATACACCATACTATGGTGGCCTCTCAAATCAATTTACAAACGGGGGCTAAGAGAAATTCTAAGCCACGGAAAACAAGGGTTCCAATGAGCCTAAGGGGAAGGACAATGTCCAAAAGTCTAGCTATGTGGGACAAAGAGTACTTCTTTATCTCTCCTCTCAAGCATGAGGATGTAATCCTAGGGGCACCATGGTTTGATTGCATGACTGCCAATGTAAAATTCCCTGAAAGGAGAATCTCCTTTAGGTTCAAGGCAAAAGATATGTACATAGATGCTAAGGAAATGGGTAACACCATACCCATTGTACATACACAAGCTTTCAACAAGTCAATAAAGAGCTCTATTTTTGTGTACATGATTTTTGTTAAAGATTCTCAGAATGAACCTAATGTTTTAGCAAAAGAAAATATACACAATCAAAAGGAATTAGAGTTATCCAATTTTCTCAAGGGGTTTCAAGATGTCTTTATTGACGACATCCCTTTTGAGCTACCTCCTAAACAAGGTAATGATGACCATGCAATTGAACTTCTTCTAGGAAGTTCACCGCCTAACAAACCTCCTTATAGAGTTTCTCAAGTTCAACAAGAGGAGATTATGAGGCAGGTGCATGAGTTAGTTGACAAGGGCATGGTTAGGCCTAGGTCATCTCCATTTTGCTCACCTGTGCTATTAGTGCAAAAGAAAGAAGGCACATATCGTATGTGTGTCGACTATAAAGCACTAAATAGGATCGCTATCAAGAATAGGTTTCCCCTTCCACAGGTAGAAGACCTATTTGATAAGCTACAAGGGTCCACCTACTTTAGTAGGATTGACCTAAAAAGGTGGCTATCATCAAATAAGGATAGTTGATCAAGACATTGTAAAGACTGCATTTCGCACTATGTTTGGTCTTTACGAATACATTGTCATGCCTTTTGGCTTGACTAATGCACAAGCCACATTCAACCGCTTGATGGAGGATCTATTCAGGCCTCACCTAACCTTTACTAGAGTGTTCTTTGATGATATCATCATCTACTCTAATTCATTAGACGAGCACAAGCAACACCTCTAGGTAATATTTCAAGTTCTAAGAGAGAATAAACTTTATGTTAATCGAAAGAAAAATGAATTTCTTTTACAAGAGATTCAGTATTTAGGTCACATTATCTCTCAAGATGGCATCCAAATGGATCCATCAAAATTAGAGATAATAAAAGGATTGCTTAAACCAAGGAATCTTCATAAACTAAGAAGCTTTATAAGTATGTGTGCATACTATAGACGCTTCATAGAAAAGTTCTGACTAATAGCAGGACCATTACATGACCTAACAAAGAAAAACATTAGGCATACATGGTCTGTCAAGGAGAACAATTGTTTCAAAAAGATTAAAGAAAAGCTTATCTCTCAACCTGTGCTTACACTATCGAATCTCTCAAAGTCATTTGAGGTCCAATGTGATGCTTGTGGTGATTGCCTTGGAGCTGTTTTGCTCCAAGAAAGGCACGCCATAGGCTATGAAAGGAAGGCTCGACCCTATTGAGCAAGCTCTAGGCATATATGAAAAGGAACTCCTCGCAGTTCTACATGCCTTAGACTCATGGAAGCACTACTTATTGGGGACTCCTTTCATTCTGCGAACGGATCACCAAAGTCTTAAGTACTTCATGACGCAGGCCAAGCTCTCCGAAACACAAACAAGGTGGGAAAATATCCTTTTGCAATTTCATTTTCATATTTCTCACATTGCTGGCAAGAATAATCAAGTAGCCGATGCACTCTCAAGATGGCCGAGAGTGAATGCGGTTCCCATAAAAACTCACAATGATCTATCTTCTATGATAGATGAGTATGCTATTGATCCGGATTTTAGAGATGTGATTTCAGCCCTTGCATTAGGGAAGAAAGAGGAACCATTTACCTTACAAGATGGTTATCTTCTCTATGGCAATAGACTATGTGTTACTAGCTCACTACGTGAGAAAGTAATGTATGAATCTCATGCTCCTCCTTATGCGGGGCATAGAGGGATTTAGTCTACCCTAAAGGGGATTGAAACATATTTCTATTGGCCTACCATGAAAGCAAACATACAAGAGTATGTTTCTAAATGTGTGGTATGCCAAAAGACGAAGTTTGATAGAGGGAAGCAACCTGGATTGCTTCAACCTTTTCCAATCCCTAATTCACCATGGGAGAGCATATCCATGGATTTTATCTTTGGATTGCCTAAGTCTATCCATGGGAATATGGGATTATGGACGATAATAGACAGGTTCAATAAACAAGCTCAATTTATACCTGTTAAAAAGACTATCAAAGCCCATCAAATGGCAACCCTCTTCATTTCACAAATCTTCAAGCACCATGGCTTACCAATGTCTATAGTGTCGGATAGAGATCCTAGAATTACTAGTAATTTTTGGAAGGGTCTCTTTGAGAATTTAGGAACAAGGCTAAATTTCTCTTCAGCCTATCACCCGCAAACGGATGGCCAAAGTGAAATAACTAACTCAACAATTCTCGATCTACTAAAAGCCTATGTAACGGAAGTAGATCAAAGATCCCAATGGGAGAAGTACTTACCCTTAGTGGAGTATGCCTACAATAACACTGTACATACTTCCACGGAAAAGCACCTTTTGAGGTAATTGAGGGAAGATCAAAAAGTCCCTTGAACTTAAGGTACACGGGAAGATCTTCGCTGCAGATGAGTATAGCCGAGACCTACAAGAATCTTTCCAAAAGATTAAGGATGCCATCTCATAGCAAAGGAAAAAGGCTGTTGCTGACAAGCACAGAAGAGCCAAGTCTTTAAAGAGAATGATTGGGTCTTATTAAAATTTCTCAAGGCTCAATTAAGGCACACGACGGGCAAGAATCCTACGGGACACCAAAAGTACTAGGCTAAGTTAGCAAAAAGGTACTAAGGTCCCTTCCAGATTCTTAGGCCAATCAATGAGATGGCCTATCAACTCAAGTTGCCCAGCCATTGGCTCATACACAATGTTTTCATGTGAGCCTACTAAAGCCTTACAAAGGAGATCCACCTCAAGAACCAACTATTGAAGACCCACCGGAGATTGAGGACCAAGAAGAGTTGTTGCAGCCCGAGTCCATTCTCCGACATGAAGACAAGGTACTAAGAGGTGTTAAGACTATCCGACGATATCTTATTAAGTTTAAGAATTATCCTTTTGAAGATGCTAGATGGATGCACAACATACAATTAAAGGATAACCTAAACCTTGTCAATGCTTGCAATGCTTCCCTAGAGTAAGCAAATGTACAAATGTTAAAACTGAGCAAAGATTTTGTCTTATAAGACTCTCTTTTTCTTTATTGTGCACAAAAATGAAGTAGTATGCATGCTTAGATCAAGTTTGCAGGAGACGACGTCTCCCAAACACCAAGTAGAGCTTGTCACTCTACTATGGAAGATTGATAGGACTATTGTGCAGACATGCTTGCGGCAGCTTAGGCTCTCAAGCACCAAATGGACTAGTCATCCATTCTGGAACGATGTCGTAGGGTAACATAGGGATCCTCTACCCGCTACGAAAAAGGACTAATGAATATGCTTTATCTTGTCTACCCCATAGTCAAGGACAACTATGATTTCAAGAGAGAGGTAATGTCATAATAATCAATATCTAATTCTCCTAAATGATTTTCTCATTTTAAACTAATAATTTAATATGGGGAAGTGCCAGGGGGGAAAAAGCTAGAATATTGGTTAAGTTAGCAGACCGGCCAGAGTAGGGATCCAAAGGAGAGAAAATAGGGATCCAAATGGGGGGGCATTTGCGAAAGAGCTATGTGCAAAAAAGGGCTTAAAAGACCTTAAGGTTCAGCCCATTAAGACTTCCAAAATGCTAAGGTTCCAAAATTCAAAGGTTGTGTCCAAAGGTCAAAAGCCTAGGGAAATTGGATGCTTTGTGTGTGTCCCAAAAGTCTTCAACCATCCCTACATAGGAGGGGCCGGGCCCTAGAAGTAGGAGATGAGAGAGAAACTCACACACACACACACACACACACAAGCTCCCTTTACACAAAGGGGATGAGGTCACATGTCAGCTCCCTAGCCCAGATGCCCACAAGGTGTACTCAATTCAATTCCTATTGGATGGCCTTGGAGGTGGACCAATGAGAATTAGGCTAGAGTAAATCTAGTTTAAGTAATTTAGAAACACTTAATAAAAGAACCAATAAGAATTAAGCTCTCTAGAAGACTATTGGACAGTCTCCCAAGGCATCCAATGAGCATTCAACAGCCCAAAGGCTTCCCTGATTCCTATTGGCCAGGAGGCAAAGGGGTCCAATGAGAGTTTAGTTGAATTAAGTAAATACGTAAAGCTCTCACAAAAGGGGAAAGGGAGAGACATGTCAGAAGACTATCACTTATGCTGCTTAATTTCCATTGGCTAGGCCTGGGGAGGTCCAATAGGGATGTAGCATGAGCAATTAGCAAGGGGGGGCGACCAAGAGAGAGAGGGGGCTGATTTTTCAAAGGCATTATTCACTTACACACTCACACAACCTATGTGGGAAGCAAGAAGACTCTCTCTCTCCTTCTCAAGCTTTAATGGAAAGCTTACCACCTACTCCAAGCTTGTGAGAAGGGAGGACTACACCAACAATTTGTGATGCAAATCCAACCAAGATCCAAGCTTCAATGCATGCTCATCTCCTCTACCATGCTAATTACTAAGCCAAGGTATGCTAATATGAGTGATTATGTGAGGAGATGTATATCTTTCTCGTAAGAATACTCCTTCTTCGTTTCAATCTACTCTCATACCCCGCTAACTCTCACCATCTTCGAAGGTGTGTGAGGTCTTGGGTCTGAGACCATAAGGGAATTGATGTTGTGTTTAATAAGTGATGTGCTTAGTGCTTGAAGTTTCCATCTTCATAGCACTAGCTAGTATTGAAGGAACACAAAGAATTGTATTGTAAAATGTCTCTCTTGATGGGACAAACCATAATACAAAGCCTTTTGGAGGGGGGACCGGCTCCATGCAAATCCGGTCCTCAACTGTTGTCAATTGCTTAATTTCTCTCTCTTTTGAAGTATTGTTCATGCTATCTAACTAGGTATTATACTTTTTGTTGCTCTCTCCACCCAAGTACTCTTGTTATTCTCATTAGGAAGCTATTCTAATGAAATGCTCACTATGTTCATGCTATTTTCCGCTACACACAAGTTACTAGACCATTAAATGTTACTCTCTCTCTCTCTCTCTCTCTCTCTCTCTCTCTCTCTCTCTCTCTCTCTCTCTCTCTCTCTCTCTCTCTCTCTCTCTCTCGCGCGCGCGCGCGCGCGCGCGCCGAACCCTAACGTCGTACTGTGAACTTGCGGTAGGGTCTAAATATTTTCTTCATTAGGTGGTTGAACATGGCTGGAGAATTTTTCAACCAAAAGGCATGACAAGATATTCATAAAGACCAAACGTTGTACGGAATGTGGTCTTTAAAATATCTTCATTCACTATCATTATTTGATGATAGCCACTTTTAAGGTCAATCCTACTGAAGTAGGTCGAACCGTGTAGCTTATCAAACATATCTTCTACCCGTGGTACAGGAAATTTGTTTTTGATAGTGATACAATTTATTGCTCGATATCTACATACATGCAGTATGTGCCATCTTTGTTTTGCAATAAAAGGACTGGAGAACAAAAGGAGAGGAGGTAGGCCTCACCATCCCCTTGTCTACCAACTCATGCACTTGCCTCATAATCTCCTCTTGTTGAGCTTGAGAAACTCTTTAAGGAGGTTTATTAGGCGGTGAGCTCCCGAGTAGAAGCTCTGTCATATGGTCATCATCCCCTTGTTTTGGAGGTAAATTCATAGGGATGTCATCAATAAATACATCTTGGAATCCATTTAGAAAATTAGACAAGTCTAATTCTTCTTCATTCCTACCACTCTGTTTTGCTAAAACATTATCATCACTTAGAGACTCTTTGGAAAAATTCATGTACGAGGAAACCCAATTTTTCATTGACTTATTAAAAGCAGGTGAATTTACAAGTGTTATAGTACGACTGGACTCATTAGCATCTACATACATGCTCTTTGAATTTCATGGCAGCCATCATGGTATAGTACGATTGGACTCATTAGCATCTATATACATACTTCAGGCTTCTCCATTCAATAAGAACTTTGTCCTTGGCATCACCTGCAAGGAATTGCTTCATTATGGGAACTCATAGAGTTTTCCATGTCCTTGGGGCTTCGCCATTCTCACAGAGACTAGCCCACCATTGATGAGCAGATTTTTGAAAGTGTATAGCTACATGGTATAGCTTGGAGGACTCTGTGAAGCCCTCGTATCCAAAGGCTGCATCAAATTGCTGGATGAAGGCCAATACTTTGTCAGTAGCACCAAAAGTACCATCATAGGTGAGAGAAGAGATACTCTTTCCTCCCTCTTTGAACTTATTAAGATTTTGGGACCTTTTCCAAGCAGGGTAGGATTTGCGATGTCCTCTTCTCTTGTATTCTCTAGGAGAATAACCGCTGCTTTCGTGAAAGAGGAGGAAGGTGAAGAAGAAGGAGAAGAGGGTGACCTCTTTCTTGCCTTTTCTTCCTTTGTTTCCTCTCTTCCCTTTCGGAGTGACGAGGATAAGGACTATATGATGATGTTTTCCTCTTGGGAGGAGTTGGGGATCGTCGAGACCGCCGTCTTCATGGAGCCACATCTTCAGAGGAATTTGGAGATTCACTTCTTTCTTGTTCATTGGATTCCTCCTCTTCTCTTATCGGAGAGAGTCTTCTCTTGGAAGTCACAAAAAAAGGATTCCTAAGATCTCTCTCTTCTCGGAGAGGTAGGGAAATACCATAAGCACGAAGTTGCTAGGTAACTTCCGCTTGCAAGGCAGAGTTGCCCATAGATTATTGCAACCTAGTAACACGATAGTTCACAAACATTGAGGCATCATTAGTAACACCTTCATGTGCAAAATCAAAGTTGTCAATATTCATTCTACTCTCTTGATTATTTTTCAGTCATGCTAATTAAACTTATGTGTATGCTATTTTGTGCTTTGGTACCCTCAAAAACCTTAGTTGCTACTCTTCTTTACCTTTGAAAATTAGCTATCAAGTAGCCACACCCGTGGTTTAGTGTAGATTACAAAGAGTAGTGGAGAGGGTCTAACATTGCTTGGTTGATTATGTCTCCTGTTGAGCTTGCTAGTAGCTCAATAATGGTTAAGTCAAAGGCAAGCCCCGAGAGACTCCATTATTAGGTCTATAGTTCCCAACGGTGTACCTCGAACTGAGTCCTTTTCAACAAAGATAATAGATCCTTGTCCCACTTACCCTCTTGCAATGAACATGTCCAACCTTTCATGGACAACTTAAGGACCTCTCTTCTTAATAAAGAAAAGAGAAACCAATAGCTCTGATACCAATGTAATGGAAATGGACTATGAACATTGAGAATAGAGGAATTAAGGAAAATGTAGTGAGCCTTCTTATGAGAGTACTTCGAGAAAATAGAGGGTGAACGTGATTAGAGGTAGCAACATAACCATTGTACTTAATTAACTTGGCATGAACAATACTTTTCAAGAGAGAGAATTAGAGAACTTGACAATAGTTGAGGACCGAATTTATGTGGAGCCGGTCCCCCCTCCAAAAGGATTTTGTATTATAGTTTCTCCCATAAAGAGAGATCTAGTCAATACAAGATTTGTGTTCCTTGAAACCTTGATGGTGCAATGAAGATAGAGAATTCATGCACCACAATTATGCCCGTAACTTAGCTAAATGAAAGCATTAACTTGTCCCCGTCCTCAGTCCCAAGACCTCAAACACCTTCGGAGGTGGAGAGAGCTAGCAGGGAATGAGGGTAGGGAAGATGAAGAAGAAGTATTCTTAGTCCTCTCATATCATTACTCATAGAGATTAGCATAGTAATGGAGATGAAGAAGATGGCTACCATAGCATTGAAGCATGGATCTTGGTTGGGGTTGCATTCCATAGCCAATAGTTTTTGTTGTAGGCTCTCAACTTCTCAAGCTTGGAGAAGCAGATGGTGTTCTTGCACAACACACTATGAGAATGAGAGTGTGTGTGAGTGAATGAGAGAGGGTATTCTTGCTTGGGTCGAACTCCTCTTCTAGCTCTAGCTTGGAGATGATTGGACCTCCTCAAGCCTGGCCAATCACATGTGTGTATAACAAGCAACAAGGGTAGCATTAGGACAAGTGTCCTCCTTACCCCCTTTGGATAGAGGACTTGAATAAAGTGTTACCATATACATGTGGTAGTGATGTGTGTGAACACACTAGGACCGCCGGGGCATTTTTTCCCTCTTTAGGAGGTTTTTTCCCCCGTGCATTGTATATACGCCCATCACTCTAGGGCTATCTATCTTTCCATTGCACACTAAGGAATACACTCTCTATTGTGTGCCTTGAGCTTCCTTCGTCTTCTCCAAGCTGTGTGTGTTTCTCTGCAACCCTAATTCCAACAATTGGTATCAGAGCAGGTCACGTCCTCCCGGGCTTAGTCGCCAGCTGCTCCAGCACACGCCTGCTCACTTTCTCCGATTTCAGTGAGCTTTGGCAAGCGTTCGCAGGTCGACAAATATTTTGGGTGAGCTTGAAGAGCTCGGTCTGCTCAGAATTTTGATTTGGGCTCATTTCGGCCTCCGTTTCCACTACGGGCAGTACTGCACAGGCTATTTCGTCATTTTGTGCAGATTTTCTGTCAGTGCCGTTTTCTGCATAACAGGTGCCTTATAGTCTTCTACGGTTTGTGCTATATAGCACAAGTTGTTCCCGCTCCATTTCTCCTATTTTCGGGCAGTTTTCACATCAGGTGCAGCATTTACCATGGCTGACAACAACAACACAGATGTGTTCAAGATGTTTGCTGCTGAGGACAGGTTGGATGGGGACAACTACCCTATGTGGGCTTATATGATGCAACACGTTCTTGTGTCAAAAGGTGTCTGGAACATTGTGCAGGGCATTGATGTACGTCCTGGTTCTGAAGATGTAGGCGATATTGAGGATGTTGCAAGTCTTGCTGCAAGGATTGCAGCTGTTAGAGTTGTTTTGCCTACAGCAGAACAAGCTCGTTGGGATGTTAAGGATGCGCAGGCTCATGCATTGATTGCGTTGTCTGTGAAGCGCACCATTATTCCTCACATCCGTTCAGCAAAATCTGCAAAACAGGCTTGGGATATTCTAGCAGGTCTTTATGCAAGCCGCAATGAGGCTAAAATTGCTTTGCTGCGTAAAGAGCTAGAGTCGAAGATTATGCATGAGGAGGATGATATGGACACTTTCCTTGCTAGTGTCAAGGATATCAATGAGCAACTCATTTCTGCAGGTGAAGTCATTTCTGACAGTTCCCTTGTGCAGACTGTTCTTGATGCCTTACCAGATTCCTACCAGACTTTTGCTAGTACTTGGAGACTGATGACCCAAGGAAATCCTGAAGTTGTCAAGTTTGATGCATTATGCACATTGCTGTTGCAAGAGTCACTTTCTAGAAAAAACAGGACTAGGCAGCGTGCAGTTGAACAGGCTTTTATTGCTTCTCAAAGAAAGGGTGGTAACAGTAATGCAGCCACTTCTTATGGTTCTGCTGCGAGTGGCAAAAATTCTGTTCCTAATGCTTCTGCTGGCAGCACTTCGTCTGGAAATTCTGGTGATAAGGGCAAAAAGAAGATGCGTTGCCATTATTGTAAAGCCAATGATCACTTGATCAAGTCGTGTCCTAAGTTGAAGGCCAAAGAGGCTAAGAAGAAAGAGGGTGGTTACACTGCAAATGCTGGTTCCACTACAAATGCAGCCATTGTTGAGTCTTCTGTGAAAGGAGATTTTGATGCTGATGTTGATGCAGAATGGGCTTTTAGCGCAGAGTGCACTTACAATCCTGTTGTCCATGATGCATGCTTGTCAGTTGCTGCAGATTCACATGTGTGGTATTTCGACAGTGGTGCTACAAAGCACATTACCTCACATCGTGAATTGTTTACCTCTCTCGAGTCTGTCCCTCATGGGAATTCAGTCACTTGTGCCAACAACGCCTCTTATCCAGTTCAGGGAGTTGGAAAGATTGTGCTCACTGCTGCTAATGGCAGTTCCTTCACACTTGTTGATGCACTTTATGTGCCTGGGATCAAGAAGAATCTATTGTCTGTATCCGCACTTGCTAGACTTGGACTTGTAGTCAAATTTGTGGATGACAGATGTACAGTTCATGATCTCAGTTTTGGTGATGAAATTGTTGCATCTGGGCTTTTGTGCCGTGGGCTGTATAAGCTCACTTTGTATGACAAGTGTGGACAAAATTTTGCAAATGCTGTTGCAGATTCAAGGGCTATTTCAGATGCAAAACTTTGGCATGCACGTTTTGGTCATCTGAATTTTGCCAGTTTGCTGCGTTTGCAGAAATCTGATATGGTTGCTTCTTTGCCGCCTCTTGAAGCACCTATCAAACATGTTTGTGAAGGCTGTATTCTGGGTAAAATGCAGCGTTCTAAGTTTCCAAAGGATGGTTCAGTTAGGGCCACATAAAGGTTGCAGCTTGTGCATAGTGATGTTTGTGGGCCCATGCAAACTCCGTCCTTGGGCAATTACCTGTACTTCGTGACTTTCATTGATGATTACTCCAGGCATGCATGGGTATTTCCGCTTAAAGCAAAGTCCGAAGTTTTTATGTGCTTCAAACAATTTTTGGCTATGGCTGAAAATGTCTCAAAATGTACTATGGGCACCCTCCGTTCCGATCGAGGGGGGGAGTATATGTCTCATGAATTTAATGCATTTCTGGCTAGTCGTGGGATAAAACACCAATGTACAGTGCCTTATACACCTCAGCAAAATGGTGTTGCTGAGAGGAAAAACAGGTCACTAACGGAAATGGCACGATGTATGGTCAAAAGTCAAGCTTTACCGCATTCTTTTTGGCTTGAGGCCATCATGTGTGCCACTTATGTACTTAACAGGTGTCCTACGAAAGCTTTGCAGTCTATTACTCCATATGAAGCATGGCATGATAGAAAACCTTCTATTGAGCACCTGCGTGTTTTTGGCTATTTGGCATATGCTTTGGTGCCACAAGTGCAGCGCAGAAAATTGGATGATAAGGCTGTCAAATGTATTTTTGTTGGTTATAGTGCTGAAAGCAAAGGTTACAGGTTGTATCACCCGCAAACAAAACGTATTTTGGTTTCACGGGATGTAGTGTTTGTGGAAGATTCTGTTCAACCCTTGCTGTCATGTACTAGAGACAGTAATGTAAGCTCACAGGACATTTATGACACTTTGTTGCCTCTTTTCAATGGTGGAAATACGAATGTAAGTTCCAATGAGGCAAATGTACAGCCTATGGGGGTTTCTGAAAATGTTTTAGAACAGCCTATTACTGATGCAGATGTACATGATGTACTTGATGAGGAAAGGGCTGAAAATGAGCAGGCTAGAGGTATGCCAAAATGGCTGGTACACACTTTGCGTGACAGTAAATTGGATGCACCTTTATCTAGTCGTACTCGTTCAGGCTCTCACCATGCATCTTATGCATTAGATTGCTATGCTTTGGCTGTGTCTAGTTTACATGATGTTGAGGAGCCTCTGTCTTTTGATGAAGCACAGAATTCAGAAAATTGGATTGCTGCCATGAAATCAGAATATGATGCACTTATAGAGAATGACACATGGACTTTATGTGAATTGCCTCCTGGCAAAAAGGCCATTGGTACGAAGTGGGTTTACAAGTTGAAACGCAAGCCGGATGGTGAGATCGATCGCCATAAGGCTCGACTTGTTGCAAAGGGTTATGCACAACAAAAAGGCATAGATTATGAAGAGACTTTTGCTCCCACTTGTCGTATGACTACTGTGCGTTTTCTATGTGCATTGGCAGCTCATTTTGGTTGGGATGTACATCAATCAGACATTGTTACTGCTTTCTTGAATGGTGACATATTTGAGGAAGTTTATGTAACGCAGCCTCGCGGTTTTGTCATAAAAGGACAAGAGGACAAAGTGTGCAAATGTAAGAAGGCTTTGTATGGGTTGAAGCAATCTCCTCGTGCTTGGTATGAGAAAGCTGACACTCATTTGGTTAAACGAGGCTTTCGTAACAGTCCAACAGAAAGCACATTGTATGTAAAGCGTGAGGATGATGTATTTCTCATTGTGGTTCTTTATGTTGATGATTTGCTGATCACTGGACCAAATGAGAGACATATTGCTGAATTTAAGGCTGATTTGAATGCTACTTTCAAGATGAAAGATTTGGGGCTGTTGCATCATTACTTGGGTATACAGTTTAAGCAGTGTGATGGTGGTATTGCCTTGTGTCAGAAAAGTTACATAGAGACATTGCTATGTAAGTTTGGACTTGAGGATTGCAAACCTATTGCCACTCCCATGGAAACAGGTTTGAAGTTGAGTCTACATGATGCTGGCGATCCTGCTGATGTCACTCTTTACCAAACTGCTGTTGGCTGCCTCATTTATGTATGCAACACGAGGCCAGATATTCAGTTTGCAGTCTCGCAGGTCAGCAGATTTATGCATAGCCCAGGGTCTAAGCATTGGCAGGCTGTCAAGAGGATTTTCCGCTACCTTAGTGGCACTTTACATCTTGGCTTGTTTTATCCCAAGGGGGGATCATTGCCGCCAGACTTACATGCTTTTTCGGACTCAGATTGGGCTGGTTGTTTTGACACGCGAGTGTCCACAAGTGGTTTTTGTTTCATGCTTGGCAGTTCATGTATATCATGGTTGAGCAAGAAGCAACCTACTGTGGCCACTTCGAGTTGTGAGGCTGAGTACAGGGCAGTCTTCACAGCTACGGTTGAGTGTGTATGGCTCAGACGCCTTATGGCTGACTTGGGTGTTGGACAGGACACTGCCAACACTATCTACACTGACAGTCAGAGCGCATTGGCAGTTGCGAGGAACCCAGTTTTTCATGCTCGCACAAAGCACATTGAGGTGCATTACCACTATGTCAGGGAGAGGCTCTCAGCAGGAGAGATCAGCTTGGCTTATGTGCCAACACAGGACAACCTTGCAGATCTTTTCACAAAGGCATTGTCTCGTGAGAAGCTTGAAGCTTTCCGCAAAGCTTTGGGCTTACTCCCCTTTGTGGACTGATCCTGTCCTCAGGGCATGGCACTTCCCTTTACTCATGTGCCAGCTCTCGTTCACCGCATCACTCCAGGGGGGATTTGTTTCCAGGGGGGATTTGTTACCATATACATGTGGTAGTGATGTGTGTGAACACACTAGGACCGCCGGGGCATTTTTTCCCTCTTTAGGAGGTTTTTTCCCCCGTGCATTGTATATACGCCCATCACTCTAGGGCTATCTATCTTTCCATTGCACACTAAGGAATACACTCTCTATTGTGTGCCTTGAGCTTCCTTCGTCTTCTCCAAGCTGTGTGTGTTTCTCTGCAACCCTAATTCCAACATAAAGCTTAAACAATTAATTATTAAATTCTCATTGGACCTCTCTCAAAGGCATGCAATAGGCTTTAGCCACACTATGGCGGAAACCTAGCTAGGGCCTTGACTTGTGTCCTATTTGCCTCTTTGAGCAAGGGGTGTCCGTTGGGTGAGGGAAAGCCATTCAACCCCACCGCCTACTCTTGGGGCTCTCCCCCTCCTTTGTAGGCCTTTCTTTGACTTCAAGGACCTCAAGCATCTTGGCCCCCAAGTACCTTAAGCATTTCAAGCACCTTAGTAATCAAGCATGACAAGCACCTCAAATCACATTAGTCAGCAAGCATGACAAGCACCTCAAGCACCTTAGTCAGCGAGCATGGCAAGCACCTCAAGCTTTGGGTTCCCACCTCAAGCTCAACCCTAGCTTGCCTAAGGTCCTAGGTATAAGGATTCTTAACACTAACTTTTGGAGGTCTTTAATGAAGCTAACCCTAAGGTCTTTCAATCTCCATTAGCTAGCATTGCTCTTTGACAGACCATCTCTCATTTGGACTTTGGTCCCATGCTACGATAGATCCATAAGCACATGTCTATGTTCTAACTCTTGTTCCCATTTATTCTCTCACATTAAATGATCAGTTTAAAATGAGAAAATCATTTGGGTTAGTTAGATATTAGATTTTATGACAATCTCTTTTAGCATTAAGAAGACAATTCTTGTCCCTTTTAAGCCGTATCTGGCATACATTTAGCATTAGGTTAGCTTGTTATCAAGCCTTGATCACTGATCAATAAACACACAACCTTCAAAGAAGCTTAATCTGCTTCCCTTTGCTCATTTTCCCTTCATGGAAGCGGAGCTTCATGACAACGCTCCACAACGGACAAGCCATAACCCTTGCCAACTGGGTGAGGTAAGACAAAAAGAAGCGAGCATTGATTGAGGTGGAGAGAGATCATGAAGAGGTGGAGAGAGATCATGCAGAGGTTAACCATAGTGTTCCAAGTGAATGGGGGTCACCATCGCTCTCCTTCAGCCTCGACCATGGCAGGCAACCTATGAGTCACCTCCATCTTTACTGTAAGGAACTAGGCAACTAGGCTCCTCTAGATCCTCCTCCCAACCTCCCTTTATAGGGTGGGCTCCTAGCCCCTTGCCCTAAACGGATCCCCTGTCCACACTGCCTAGCCCGGCCCATGGCCGTTGTCGTGCTGTGACACGTACATAGTGGGAATGCATGCTACAAGATCTATCTTGTAATTTTTTAGATACATAATTATCTTTCCTATAATATACATATACATATTTAAGTATAATAATAAGCCTTCTATCTCATCCTATTATTTTTCTCAAGGGTAACCTATTCTTACTTTACCACCATCAGAAAATACTATGGGAAAAGCATCAATAGCTCCGCCTCTTTAACTTGGGGCAAAAAGCATTGATTCTTTATTTCTACTATCTCACTATCATCCCACACCCTAGTTAGATCCTCTATCTAAGGTAAACTCCAATATATATATATATTCTATGTATTTTTCATATTTTTCTTATATTTCTTTTTCAATAGCTACTAGGAGGGAATCAAGTCCTAGTGGGACACTAGGTGGCATGATTTCAAAGATACACTTATTTTAATGCATTATTGCAAGCATGATTATAAAAATTTGTTAAGGATCAATGTCATGCTTTCATATGGCATGAGGTGTCCTTTGGAATCTAATGAAAGTCTAGGCTAAGGGGACCACAGGAAGACTTTTGCTGCTAGAAATGGACCCTATTTTGATGAATTTTTTACACAAGGTTCCAATCCGAATTGGAAAATGATGTTTAAATGAAAATTGTAGCTAATGAGCTCAATTTTTTGCCCATATTTTTACTTTTTTATTTGGAGCCACAGTTGAGGAGATATGATCAAAATACTGGACCCCAGTCTGCCCACATCATGCAGGGACAACTCATTTCCAACTTTTCCAATTTCTGTTCACACTGGCTTCTCTCTTCTTGTGTAAACCCTTGGGGGTTCCCTTCACCTATAAAAGGGGACCTTTTCTTCCTTGAAAACCACTCAAGAATTCAAGCCATTGATGAGAGGAATTCATGAGGGAGTGAGTAGTAATGCCAAATTGTACTTAGCCATTAACATAAGCCTAAGCCTACACTTTCTCCTAGAAGAAGACTAGCCATTCTTGCAACAAGCTAACCTTGGAAGATCAACTCTAATCAAAGAAGGTCTTGTACTTGGTGTATCAATCAAAGTGGAGTTCTCCCCTCTTCTTCTCTCTCCATCAATAATGGTGTCAAAGGGTTTGTCAAGTAAGATGTGTTCTACATTGATGTTTTCTTGATTTCTTGTTGTTTCTTTTTCATCTCTAATCCAACATATATATATATATATCTAATCTCATCTCCTTAACCAAATCTATCTCTCTCACTCTTAGTAATTCATCCTCTCTACAAATTTTAGGTTCTCCTTGCTACATGTACATCTTTCCCCGCAGTATCCTTATTGCCTACGGGCAAGAATAGGGCTTGGGAGGGAAACTCTCTTCTCTTCTCTTCCCTTCTCTTCTCTCATATCTACATTTTACACATACTAGAGTTATCCTAGATGAATAATCCACATGATGATAATTTCTATCACTTTCACTTTGTACGATCTATTAGAATTAACGTATGGATTAGCCGTAAAATACACTTCCAACAACGTATAGTGTTTCTCTTTGGCCCAGAAAGGCTTAATGAAATACTTCTATCACCGGATCCCATCATACTACCTCTCATAGACTATAACTTTTCTTTTGACGTAAGCGTAGTTATCTTGCTATGAATCAAGAGGATTTGTACACACAATTAATCCCAATCACTAGACAAAATATATATATATGGTAAGCACAAAACTACAATTCCAAAGAACAATTCATAGCCTATTTGGTCAGCCAAGATTGAATGCCATTAACTCATCTATTAACCCTTTCATATTACCCATCATACAATATGACCATAGCCTTGATGTTTTCATCTTCATATTGTTTTGACATTCTCTTTTGTGTTCTTTCTTTGTGTGTGTGAGTGCAAGAGAGAAAGAGTGAGTCTTCTTTGATTGCACTTCTTTCCAAACCCTAGTCTTCATGGCATCTATGGTTTAACTCTTTCATATAGTTTTTGTTGAGTTCTCTCACAAACTCTCACAGCCATAAGCCCGGTGCTTTCCTGGCAAGACCGCAAATTTCTCGACACCGTAGTCCTTGTGCCTAGCCTAGTTCTTAGGGTTCAGGACCCATGTCCTGACATTACTTCCCCCTTAAGGAAGAGTTTTCGTCCTCGAAAACACAAGTAGTAACATCTTCTTAAGAATACTAGTGTTCTCTTTATGGACGTCCCATAAGTAAGCCAGTTATCTGTATGACCGATAATTGGTGCAGTGAGGAGGTTCAATGAAACCAAGATGAATATCTTGATTTTCAACATTGTTGTCCGTTTGCAACCACTTGGGTCTAAATGGTAACTCCATTTACAAGTCACTTGAGTGCTGTAAAGGAATAACCACAACTAAGAGTCACTTGGGTCTAAATGGTGACTCCATTTTTAACTCACTTGAGTACTGTAAAGGAGTAACCAAAACTAAGAGTTGTCCAAAGGCATAACCAGTTTTCAGATCTTCTGAAGGTACTGGAAGAATGCAAGGAAACCTTGGCGTAACTTTCCATGCAGTTGTGAGCCAGATTTCCTACTCGCCTGAGTATCTTGAACAGTCCGTTACATGTTCATCCCTAATGAAGGTTACTTGCCAACATGCTCTGTCAGCACACCTGGTAAGTCCTTGATGTATGAAAGTATTGACACAATCTCCAACCCCACCACAAGAGGTGTTCAAAGTCGAAAATCGTACTTAAGCAAATTCTAGAATAGGGAGAAAATCATCTATTTAGAAATGCGTTGTGTTAACGTATGCTCTTAGCAGATCCTTTAGCACAAGATTACTCTTTGTAATCTTTGTAATCTGCCTATCCCCTTGGATAACTGACAGTACTGAGGTACGTTTTCCTTACGGTTTACAGACAGTCTTCCTAGATGACTGGTAAACGGGAAATCATAGTAGTGTTTAACATTGGTGAAAAATCAACAATGTCTGAAATAACCATCATGGTTAACTTGAAAAGAAAATCCAGAAACGCCTAAACCGAGCCATGACCTCTATTGGTGATTAGTGGATTTAAAAGTAATCTCATAGAGATAGTGCACATAGAGTGCAAAATGCTTCATAAGCAACCACCTGTGGAATATGCATGCCGTTCCAAATCAGCCTTTGCTAAACACTAGGGCCCATAACACCTAGTGTGCATGCATTTAGCAAAACCAGATCCGAACCTGTATAACCATGTTGATCCTTTCCTTCAACTTGTGCCGACATGCCCTTGGCACTTGTGGCATGTCGGCACTTGTGGCATGTTGATACTTTGTGCCGACATGCCCTTGGCATGGCTCTGTAACATTCAAGCGTACTTATACGTCTTGAAAAACCAAGCAAAGCATACTGAAAAAGGAATAACACCAAATCAATAGATGCGTACCTGGAGATTTGAACGTAATGTTCACTTACCCGTATTCAAATGGAGAGGAGCACGTCTCCTACCTGAAAAAACAAACAGTATTTCACTGGGAACCATAGGTGTAGCTTTCGCAATCCAACCCCTTTGGTTAAAATCTATGTAGTCAATCCCCTTGGTAAGACTCTTTGTAGAAACTGCTCAACTAGCAGATAACGGTAACCAACATAGTTAACCGTGTACAGATTGAGTGGAATAAACTTGAAAAGTGTGTTCGTCTGCTACCGCGTGGTAGATTGCGGAATTCTTTCCTTGAAAGTATAAACTGGGAGAGATCAACTATGATCCTCAATGCAGATCAAATTGTGATCCTTAATGCCTATGGGGTGATGTAGCAATCACCTGTCGGGTCTTACCCCAAAACAATATGTCCATAGACAGTCCGTAGTGCTATAGAGAGAGCAGGAGACCCACACAAGTGAACTACCGATCTCTTATGGACAGCCATGCTGTCACAAATGATTGTTGCGTCTATACTCCGTGGTAGAGAGCAGTTGGTGTGAGTTTAAGATTATCAAAAACTCAACTTGAGTGTCGCACTAAAAACATGTAGTGCAAAAATGACACCCTAAACATCCGTAATGACAAAAATCTTGCTTGTCCATTAATGTCGATGTGTACTTCCATGGGTATATCTTGAAAACAATCACCCCAAGAATGCCAGTAGTTGGGTCTTACCCTTGTCCGGACATCGGCGCTTAGCCTGTTTGGCTCATAGCCCTTCTGCAAAATAGTGTTCAATCGACTAACCGATGAAGACTAATTTGAGTAGCATCTAAAGCATGTGCTAGCTGTGAGTTAGAGCGCCTTGGCTCAAGCTGACTCACGAGCAGAATATGTATCAAAAGCTTGTTATATTATTCCCTTAAAGAGAGAGAGAGAGAGAGAGAGAGAGAGAGAGAGAGAGAGAGAGAGAAGAAGAAGAAGAAGAAGAACATGCTGGGCTGAGGAACTTTCCTTAAAGTTGTAGAGTGTGTACCCAAGCTGTGCGTCCGGACTCATCTTATGCCGGACTTGCAGCTTATCGTATAAGTAGTCCACAATTTTCTGGTAGGACTCTCTCATCGAGAAAGGTAATAGAAAAACATAAAACTCCTTCCGACCCACCTACCTTGTAGGGGTCGTGATTGTATGAGAATGACTTGGCATTGGCACTGTGCCTGGTTAGCATGGCGTGCATGCAGAATTGTAAGCCCTTGGATACTATAACGGCCTCAAGCAGGAGAGCCGAAACCATAAGTGCCTTGCAAAGTCTGCCTTGGGAACGATGCATCGTAACGTGTTGTTTCCACACATAAAATGGCAGCAAATTGCAATGGTAACAGTTTCCCAAACTGGCGTGCCAATGCCCTTGATGCCAACAGACAACGTGTTCCAATGAAAACATGAAAAACAAACAAATTTAAAATTAGGCTCACCTGGTTATCCCGTTGTAACCAGTCATCCTGAAATTTTGATGGAGAAGAACTCGTTCCATAACGGCTCATAGCCTAGTCTGCTACACGAGAGAGAGTTGTCGCATGTATATATATACGTCCCTTGTATCATATACATCCATCTGGCATGTAATGAAAGAACCTGCAAGCAGATTACCAAATTCCTCCCAAGGTTGTATGCTCATAGCATATGCCAAACGTGGGGAGTCTCAATGCAAGATGCCTAACTTGAAGCTTTGCTTCACAGAAACTGAAGCCTTGCTGATAGCCAACTGAGGCGGTTGTTGACATGCAGAGAGCATGACAAAAAGAATCGACCTTGTCGAGGAATTTCAATTGAAATGAGCTAAGACTGTGTGACAAGCATCCTTTGGCAACGGCTAGAAATAGTGACAAGGATTCGGCCATGTCGAACAACATGCCTTGGAGTCATGCTCTAGCAACTCAAAGCTTGCGTCCCTCCTCTGCTTGGTAGTAGGAAGCAGATAAAACAAATAGATACTTGTTAATCAAAATCGATGACCAAGTACGTGTATGGAGCCTTGCTCCCCTTGGGAATTGTGAATGAGAGAAAAAGAAGCATCGCTTCATAGGACCATCCACATGCCATGCATAACGAAAAGCGTATCAATAATCAATGAAGAGTCTACCTGTGATGTAGCAACAGTCATTGCCACCCCGACCTTGCACAAGGAGTAAGTTGTGCAAAGCTCGTAAAGAACTCCTGTAATGTAAAATCATCATAGAGATAGAAAACCCTTTTAAAAAAAAAGGAAACACATCTCAAACCTGTGATGTTGCTCAGTCTCAATTATCATGTATTGTTGCTCAGCCTCAATTATGGTTCTCTTCCTGAAACCTTGCTCCCGCGGAGCATGCTGATAACAAGGTAATAGTCGATTTTCCTTTGTGGTGCCATGCCATGTATGTGACTAAGCCAGGTATGGCTATGGCGTCTGAATTCTTTTCTGCATCCATAATTGTGCACATGCCAGGCGAGGCGAACGCTGCGGCTACGGGGTGTGTACCATTCGAATGCTGGGCTGCAAGGTGTGTGCCTCGGGTGGGCATGCACCCTTGGAACTTTAACAAAGTGGTCACCTTGTGACCATGGGCGGCCCCCAAGTGGAAAAAGAAAAAAAACATCAACGTTTGTAGCAATGGCGGCCTCAGCTGAAAACTGCACAGCCTGCAGCGACTTGCTCAAGCACCATGTGGTGCTCGCCGGGCTACGGGCCTGTGACGAGAATTATTTGGAATGGCGGCACGAACCTGCCAAGCCCACTTTCGTGGCAGTTTATGCAGGGATGAATTCCTTCCCCCCCTCACTGCAAGCGGCCTTGTACACGGCCGAAAACTTCGACCTCCACGTCGTCTGCTAAGCGTCCATGCCCGCGCAGTTCTGCTGTGGCTTCTTCCTCTCCCCATGCACAACATGCAACATCTCCCCAATCTTGAGGACCACGCCTTGAGAGCACCCTTGAGAGGCCATGCCTCGCCATGCCTCGGCTAAAGTTGATTGTGAGAGAGAGAGAGAGAGAGAGAGAGAGAGAGAGAGAGAGAGAGAGAGAGAGAGAGAGAGAGAGAGAGAGAGAGAGAGAGAGGGCATGCAAACTCCATGCGAGACCTCCATATCCCCTCTTCCATAGCTCCCTTCTTCCTCCTCCCACCTTGCTCTGATACCAGTGTAAGGAACTAGGCAACTAGGCTCCTCTAGATCCTCCTCCCAACCTCCTAGCCCCTTGCCCTAGACGGATCCCCTATCCACACTGCCTAGCCCGGCCCGTGGCCGTAGTCCTTGTGCCTAGCCTAGTTCTTAGGGTTCAGGACCCGTGTCCTGACATTTACCATCACATGGTATACCTCTGCAGGAGCTCTTGGATATGGCCAAAGTGGTTGTGGAAAATGCTCCAGGTGTGCTAAAACTCTTGCCACAACAGTCTTCTATTAGTGCTACATGATTAACGAAATTGATCTTATGTTGGCAATACATAAATGCACGTAGTGCCACACCACCTTGCATGCATGCTAATCTCAAGAGGCTGGCAAAAGTTACTCATAATGTGCTAAGCAACGATAGGTAAGCCATGTGATTTTTCGTATTTAGTCATTGCTCAAAGCGCTATTGGTAAATGAGTGTCTATGCAGGTCCCTCCATTCAATACGCAAATTATTGGGCTCTCTATCAGAGATGGACGATTGGACCTATAGAGTAGCTTGGGTGGTGTATGTTTGGTATATATGCCTTTCCCACACACACTAGGCCACACATGGCTGGGACAAGTGGAGTTCCTTTATGGAACCAACGGGATAGCGACCTTGTGGGAGCAATATTTTATATTGCAACCAAGTTTCTCATGATAGATGGCATGATTGTGGCAACGTGTCATGTGGAGCATCTGTCCATTTTCACTTCAACGGCAGATGAATCTGGTTATCGCTTGCTAAGGATATCGCTAAGGATACTACACATACGGCTCCTAGAGACTAGCTACACGAACGTCGCGAACTATGTAGAGGGGGTAGGTGCGTCCATATAATTGTGTTAAAGCGCATCAATCGGTTCTACATTGCAGAATGTATAGTTATTCATGTTCTTTACAGGTTGGTACTTTGTTGTTGTTCATATTTGTGCCCCCTATAGGTGCTGGGAATCGGCTTCCAAGGTATGATCAAGAAAATGGAAAGATTGCAAAAAATGTACGTAATTTCTTTGTAGATGATGACATCTTGTGGGAGAAGCTACCATGCGTGGAGCCCACACAGTGGACGCTTGATCGTAGTGGGAGACCGTTTTGTAGAGGTGCTGAGAGAAATCCACCGTTTGTCAGGTACTTGAAACCTATTCTCGGTTTAGACTTCGTTACTCCACAAAAAAAGTCTTGAGATGTGTGTGGGTGTGCAGGTGGCTATTAGGTACCTTTACCAACATGGGAGATGCTGTGCAGGATTGTTTTTCCAAAGTGGGGACATTGGCCTCATAGTGTCTAGCACTGCACAGACATTGCATCAGCTGTGAGATGGACTCGATAGATTTCAATGCATGTCTTGCACAGCTCAGTGCCTCCTAGCAGAGCTAGGAACATCATTTTGGGAAGAGAAAATTCGTCCATAGCGTGAGGAAGAGAAGATTCATCCACTGGAGCCACCTTTGCTCACATCTCATAGTAGTCAGGCCGGCACGACATCGGCTACACCTAGCTCTTTCTCTACCCGTATATGGAGCAGCCATTCCACATCCGCTACATTCCTCCGAGGCTCCCCTTGGAGTTGATGCAGTTCTGCCCACACACCCCACGAGCATCCCCTGGTTTGTACCCTCACCCATATAGGACACTTCCTCCTACATTTGGAGCACCTCTTGTTGCTTTCAATGCAGCCCATGTCCCCATTTGTTGGAGCTTCCTCAACCATGGATGCAACTTCTGGACGGACACCATTGGCACAACCCTTACTTCCATACTAGGAGCATTTCTAGCTCCATTATCCTTCTATCGCCCACCTCACCTATGATGTATTCATTGACTCATATGTACTTATTTTGATGCCTTTAAATATCAATTTCCATGAGTTGTTTCAGAAGTCTTTCAATGTTTTTCATCAAACGATTTAGAAGGTCCAAACCCAGTCTACTTTGGAATGTAAATCCTTTAAACTGGCTTCTTGAGAATGATTCGGGTGTATGTAGCATTGTCCGCTTGATTGCTAAACTTATTGCTCACTGTAGATCATTATGGTTTGAAAAGAGTATATTTTTGTACTTGCATATGAATGTGCATGTGTATGGGTTGAGGTCAGGGAAATGAAAATTTCACACACACACACACACACACACACACACACACACACACACACACACACACACACACACACATAGAAGATGAGGAGAGAGAATAAATGGGTAAATCCTAAACTATTAGTCTGAATACAAGAATGTCGTCAAAGCATACAATCACACTTTTTATTTTTTCGAGATTGGGGATACCTACAGGCTGAACATTTCATAAGGCAGCAAGTTGAGAGTGGTGTTATAAAACTTAAGAGAAAGGGGAATCTTTTTAGAATCTGCTCACCCGATTTCAAAAAAGCGCTCACCAAAGAGTGCTCACCCGAACATTACATCCTAGGTACTCAAAATGACGAGAACAAGTTTAATCAACAAATTAGCAGGGGTAAAATATTTTTAAAAACCTCTTATTTTGGCTAAAAATGCAACTTTTAGATTACGACTCATAAAAAGGCTAGTTTTAGGTATCCACAACTTTTTTAACTTATTTTAAGCTTGCCCATGTATTTTAAGCTAAAGCACATTGAAAATAAAACATTGATTCATAAGAACATCAATAATGACTAGGTTTTTTAGGTTTCAACTTTACTCTCTATAGAAAAACTATCCTTTATCCACTAATCATTATTAAACACATCTTTAGTGTATTAATTTAAAAAGAAGAGAACGTATTTTCTTTCTCAACATCTTGAACTCATTTGCGTAAGACGAATACTCCCTACCTAATGAACTATTCAACAATCTTATAAACTATGCTCAACAAAAGATATCGCCTATTACATTCTTTTTTACTCTAAGAATTTTGAAAAATAAGTCCTATTACATCATAACATACCCATATTTGATTATATGTATATAATGATAATACAATTATATATTAAAGCATGACATAAATGACATGTGATTCTAGGTACTCATGCATACCTACTTGATTAAATGACATATGATTCTAGGTACTCATGCATCTATTCTCCATAGCTTTCACCCCTCCTTAACTTCAACAGATCTTTGTGACTTCTCACCTTGTTTTAGCTAGGTTGGCGAAAATATTGCAAGCTTGCAAAAGGATTTTATGCGATATTTTCTAGATACCACATAGTATTTTATTTGAAATTGAAAAAAAGGACACTCAAGTGTTCTTTTTGGTACCGAACTATTTTAATATTATAGAATAGCAAATTTAAAAGAGTAGCAAAGTGTTTAACGTTCTTTCAATCATTTACACTCTCTCATATAACTCTTTTACATAAAGAAAGCACCCCTAACTTGTTCTCCTTACTCACGAACACAACTCTCTTTCTCTCTCTCTCTCTCTCTCTCTCTCTCTCTCTTTCCCCTTCTTCGTGTAGGCCTCATGAATTTTTTCGTATAAGAGTAAATCATGTTGCAGTTACTACATGGTGATCTTTTCAACTTAGCCACCTAGTTGTCTTTATGATTGTAGAAGGTGAGAACCAACTCTTCGAAATGTCTTGCACGGTGGTGTACCGGCCAGAGTTACTATCGGTTACCCCATTCTGTGTGACTATGCGACTAGCCATACTCCAATGTAGAGAACTATAAATAGGAACGATGAATCTCATTTTGGGGACGCTAGACGCTCTTAATTGTTGACTCGAGGCTTTGTGTTCCGTAGAGCTTAGGAGCACTCAATGTTGAGCCTTGTACGAGTTATACTTTCTAGATTAATCATTCCAGAGATTTGTCCTCTGATCTCGTGTACTTCGAATGACTATTTGAACCTGAACACAACCCCAATTCTCTCATAATTCTATTTCCTTTCAGTTCAATTGTTCATATGAAGTCTACATCTGTCATCTAACCATTTGAAGTCTGAGCTTGTAATTTTTTCATCTCAAGTCTGAACCTCGTCATTCACTCTGAGTCTAACTCTGGAATAGCTGTGGAAGCAATCCAACTCATTCCACTAGCAATCTTGTCATGTTAGTATACCATGTGTATTAACAAGTGAAGCATTCGTGTGAGGCTAACATCCACAAGCAATATGTAGTCTTGTAGCAGTTGCTGTTGCATAGCTTCCCTGGGCGTCAACAATGAAAGCTCCTCAATTATGCAATAGCAAAAACAACAAAGCTACCAAAGTCACCGGCACTCGACAACAGATTGTGAGAACTTGTTCTAAGTATGTAGAGTGAGTAAATAAAATGCTCCTTTTGATGAGGCATGACACGTGCAGGGGGTAGGTTGGGCTTTGAAGAGATCTTTTTGATTGAGTTTTGGTGAGAGAAATTTGCAATGTGTGTGTATACAAACATGGTTTTTGTAGGCTACGTAGACTATCTATAGAGATATTTTTCCGAAGGTGTCGATAAGAAAATTGGCATAAGGACTACTGTAGCCTACGACCAAGTCATCGAGATGGACGGTAATTTTGCATGCAGAGTGTAACTCGGTCAACGAAACCAGCCTCTGCTCTTCCTCCCTTTGTATTTCTTAATACTTTATATTCGTTGCTCATCTTCACTCCTACCGTCACTCTTCTACCCATAGCTAGACCTCCCCAGCTCCTGCTGAAGATATACACAGAAGGAAGAAGGGCATTCATCAGGTTTCTGTCCTTCTTTCTAGGCGTGTCTAGATCGGCTCTCATTTCCCTCACAGATCGCGATTTAGAGCTCTTAGTTCATTTTGTCTAGTTCGCCATGGCCACCGCCGAGAACCCTGCTGCTTCTGCTCAAACGAAGCTTGCCGATCTGCACCGCCCGCCCACTCTGCCCTTGCCCGTCCATGGAAAGAACCCGCTGTTCGTCGACGGGCCAGTGTCGAAGCCTCCACATTGGCGCAAAGCCGCGGAGGCTCTGCAGCCCAGCCATTTCGATGAAGTGAAGAGGATGATAAGGCAGTTCTGGGAGAGTGAGAAGGTTGTGCTGAGAGGGAGTAGCCTCACGGTTGGCCAAGTCACAGCGGTCACCCAGAGGGCCTCTGTCATAGTCGAGCTTGATGAAACAGAAGCCAAACATAGAGTGGATGAAAGCTCCAACTGGGTCCTCAACAACATTCTCAAAGGCACTGACACATATGGTGTTACCACTGGATTTGGTGCCACATCGCACCGCCGCACCAATCAGGCCTTAGATCTGCAGAAGGAGCTCATCAGGTTCTTGAATGCGGGTGTCATTGGGCGGGACAGCGATGGCTGCTCCCTCCCCACGAAGTATGCGAAAGCGGCTATGCTCGTCCGTACTAACACCCTCATGCAGGGGTATTCCGGTATCCGGTGGGACATCCTTGATGCCATGAAGAAGGTCATGTGTGCTAATGTCATTCCCAGACTTCCCCTCAGAGGGACCATCACAGCATCTGGAGATCTGGTCCCCCTCTCCTACATTGCTGGATTTCTGACCGCCCGCCCAAATTCCAAGGCCATTACAAAAGAGGGGAAAGAAGTCCCTGCTGTGGAGGCCCTTAAGCTTGCTGGTGTAGAGGAGCCTTTTGTGCTACAGCCCAAAGAGGGTCTTGCTCTTGTCAATGGCACCTCGGTTGGGGCTGCTGTTGCTGCCAATGTATGCTTTGATGCGAATGTCCTGGCACTTCTTTCCGAGGTTTTGTCAGCCCTCTTTTGTGAGGTGATGCAGGGCAAGCCCGAATTCACGGACCCACTCACACATCAGCTGAAGCACCATCCGGGGCAGATCGAGGCTGCCGCAGTGATGGAATTTCTCTTAGAAGGAAGCTCCTACATGCAGGCAGCGGCAAAATTGCATGAGACAGACCCTCTTTCGAAGCCAAAGCAGGACAGGTATGCTCTTAGAACTTCCCCTCAATGGTTGGGTCCTCAAATTGAGGTAATCAGAACTGGAACTCATTCTATTGAGAGAGAGATCAATTCTGTGAATGACAACCCATTGATAGATGTGTCAAGGGACATGGCTCTCCATGGAGGTAACTTCCAAGGAACCCCCATTGGTGTGTCCATGGATAACATGAGAATTGCTCTTGCTGCCATTGGCAAGCTGATGTTTGCTCAATTTTCTGAGCTTGTCTGCGACTACTATAACTCGGGTCTTCCGTCAAATTTGAGTGGAGGCCCCAATCCTAGCTTAGACTATGGATTTAAAGGAGCAGAGATTGCGATGGCTGCATATTGCTCCGAGTTGCAGTACTTGGCAAACCCCGTGACCACCCATGTGCAAAGTGCAGAGCAACATAACCAAGATGTGAACTCTCTTGGCCTCATTGCAGCCCGCAAGACGGCAGAGGCGGTCGAGATTCTGAAGCTCATGTCTGCCTCATACATGGCAGCGCTATGTCAAGCGGTGGATTTGAGACATCTAGAAGAGAACATGCAAGCTGTTGTCAAGCGCATATTGGAGACTTCCATCAAAGCTGCCCTCCTTTCAAAGGAGGGATCCCTTCTTCCAAGCAAATTTTCAGAGAAGGAGCTGCTGCAAGTGGTGGACCATCAACCAGTATTTTCATACATTGACAATGCGTCGAACCCATCTTATGCTCTCATGTTACAGCTGAGGGAAGTCCTAGTGGATCACGCTTTGAAGACCCCTGGGGAGGAGGAGGAGAAGGAAGTGACTCCATTGTTCAAGGCAATTCCCACATTTGAAGCCTACTTGAAGAAAGGCCTTGATGAAGAGGTGCCAAAGGCTCGGGAACGGTATGACAATGGTGATTATGCAGTGCCGAACAAAATCAAGAACTGTCGGACATATCCCATTTACAAGTTTGTGAGGACCGAGTTGGGCACAAGTTTACTGAGGGGAACAGCACCAAGGAGCCCTGGAGAGGATATTGAGAAGATCTTCACTGCCATTTTGGATGGCAAGCTGCTGCTACCATTGGTGAAGTGTTTGGAAGGATGGCGCGGCTCGGCCGGACCATTTACACCTAGGCCGGTGCCTGCCTCGCCTGCCGTCTTCAATCCTGCATACTGGGCCTGGTTTGATAATGTCAGATCGCCCTCAGCGACTGCTGGCAAAGGTTTCTGGTCTCTTACTTGATTATTTTCTCATGTGCATACACATGAGGATAGGAATCAGCCTTCTTTTGAAGGGTGGGCAGGAACTTTACACTTTCATCAGTCTTTTTTCCTCTTTTTGTAGCAAGCCTAAGCCTTCTCATCAAGGCATGCTTTTTGCTTTAGTTGTTACTTTGTGTAAGCCCAGCGCTAATTAAACAGGAGATTGATTTTCCATTAAGGACGCTTAACTGAGTAAATATTATGTCTTGTGTTGCCTTAAAGGGTCATTTGGTACCCTTTTAGGAAGCGAAGGCAGTTATTGAAGGATGTGTGTAGGTGTCAATATGCAGAGAGAGAGAGAGAGAGAGAGAGAGAGAGGTGGGTAAAAATGGCGACCACACAGGCCATCATCAATGATCATCCACGGCGTATCCACGGATCGCACACGGCATTCAATGTCTCTCAAAGCATTTGGGCTCTTTTATAACCTAACCTTGACATCTCTTTTCTGATGTGCAAGTGTTACACATGCAAGTGCGTGAATTGCATGCGCATGCCCATTGCCTGGTTAAAGCGTTGGGTGTTTAGGTAAGGGGAAAATCATGAAACCCGAAGATTAGTGAAGAACATGATAATGAACCTTGTGTATCAAGGGCATGCGGGCAGGTCGTAAGGGTGGCTCCCCAGTAAGTTGATGTAAGTTTGGTCTCTGGATGGTGTCATGGCTCGACATGAGCATGGCAAGTTCCTTGTAATTTTTTTGAGATGATCAATATAATTCACTCACAATTGCTAGTCTTGCTTTTTAAAAAAAAAAAAAAGTATTGAGTCTAGAGAGTGACCTTACATTTTGGATGCTCCTCAAGATTTGCGTACTCACTTTTCCTCCGTCTATCCAATCGTGGGGGTTTCATTCAAGACCCCGGGCCCTTTAGCGTTAAGGTGTGACATGGCAGAGGGGGGAGGGAATCGAGATCATCATTGATGATAGAGGTAGTGGCATAGATCTCGAGGTGGGAGGATGTAATAAAAATGGGAATTTGCGACTTGCCATCTCAATCCTTAAAAGGGTAAACCTTCAATATGTGGAGGTGGGAGGATGTCTCAAAAAATGAGAATTTGTGGGGTAAAACCCCCAATACGCGAACACTCCCTCAATAAACGGTTGTTATTCAGTACTCTTGAGATCCAAGCAACCACAAATGTAGTGACTAGCAGGACGGTTAGCATGTTGTGTCGAAAGTCGATTTGCAAGTTTGTGGATTGAAAACTTGCTTATCACTGTCCTCCATTTGGGCCCTTCTCTTTTTATGACATGATGTGTCAGAAAGCATTATCACATTTTCTCTATTGTCTATTGGTGTCATAGGCGCAATATGAAGGGTGAATTGGGTGGTGAGCTTGTCTGCATCTGCGAGCAAACCTTCTCTCGGGGCCGAGCAACCAATGGATCTTGGATCTATGTGACAAATCTCAAAACCAACCTCCTATTGTGCATCGCCCATCGAACGTGCATGGAAACACAATCTACAACAAGGCTTCTAGTGTAGGGTGTGGCATAGGAAAACACTAGGGCTAGCAAGGAGAAGTATCGTTGGGGAATTGCAAGACAGAGAGCACTGGTGTACAAGAAAAACGCTAGAGGTACAAGACACACAAGCACTAGAGAGAGAGTGCACTAGAGAGTGTATGTTCGAACGTTGGAAGCTTTGCATGCACCAGTGATATGTCCAAAACCGTACAGGGGGGGCCTGTCTATTTAGGTAAATCGAAAACCTTCATCTTCAATATTGAATCGATCCTCTAGGTCCAACACCATTGAACCAATCTCCTCCCAAAGAAATAGTATTCAACATGCCACTCATAATAAGCGGAGAATAGAAATTGGAATACCAAGGAGATAACTAGGCCAAAAGCTGGAAGGTCATGTTTTCTAAACTAATGAGCTTTCCCATATAAAGTATCTCATGTTGGATTTCCCACATCTTATCCCTCATGGATGAGTGTTTCACATACAAGATCCTCAACTCACCTCTAAAGCTATCCATCTCATCCACGAAACTCAATCATATAAAGATGAAAGCCAATCCCAAATGTGCTTGGTGTCCATCAATCCATTGTGGGTAATGATAGATGGTGTACTATTTAGGAAGATAAATGATTGGATTTGAGCAGCTCCCATAACTTTGCCTCTATAAGATCCCTTCGTCTTGGAAAGTTCTCGAAGCAAAGCATGCAAGCTTGTATGAGTTGAAGACTGTCATCATGACTGCTTTTCTAATGGCATAGTTCTCACCATTCAATTGCCGATCCGTCGGAAAGGTAGGTATCTTGATTGATTGATCACTTATGTCAGAGTAGATTCTATTGGGACCAATCTCCCCATTTCTTGTTGACAAAGGCTCCATCATGAACTTCCTCCTATCGTACTTCTTCATCCTGGACTAATTTATAATCAAAACCATTATTCCTCTCCATAATGTCATAGAGTTTGGACATATGACAAGGCTAGGTCAAGGTAGATGAAGGGAAACCTTTCAAATGTGCCCACGACAACTAAATCAGCTCCAAGTGAGTGAAAAATAGTAGAAAAGCAACAAACTGCCTCTTTTCATTGCAAAAATTCAACATAAAAAACTCCCACAGATTGGCAACATTGTTAACCATTGGCATTTTCAAGCCCCAATCGGTTGCGTTTTGGTTGCTGCAATTGTTTGCGTTCAAAAATGCTCAATATCATTGCCGATGTTGCCTTCGACTACTAGCGTGCTCTTTTCTTGTCTCCATGCATTTGTATTTTGAAATGCCAACAATTTGGCTAGCTTGAGGACACTCCTTTGCTTGCATATTGAAATGCCTACAGCACCAGACAAACTTGGGTTTTATGTGCCTTTTTTGAGCGCATGTGGAGAATGGCTTCTTTGTAGTATTTTTTGCCCATGTTGTGAAACGCCCTAGGGGGAGGATCTCCTTGTAGAGAATTTTAGGGGCAAGTTTTTTTGTGCCTCCATTATGAAGTTCCTCTAGGCTAGTTAGTGTGAAGCCTCATCCTCCTACAAAGCATTGTCTTACCGAGCGACAAAAGAGGTCAACACCAACTAAAGGCTATGGAAAGTGGATCAACCATCACCTAGTTAGCACTCTATACACAACAAAAGTTCTCAAGGAAGACGTCAATTTGTTTGGCATGTGATTTTGAAGCCAAAATCAAATGCACGAGTCTGCTAGAGTGCAGAGGCAAAGGCAAGCTTGACAAGGAAGGCAATACCGATGCTTAGCTATCTGCCTCAGTACGAGATCCATTATTATAGATGCGAGAACATGCTTTGTTTGGCTCGTAAATGTGAAGCCAAAGGCAAAATCAAGAACTCATGAGAGGACAAAGGAAAAGACAAGGTAGATAGAAATAACGGTGATAAAGATTTGATAGAGGAGATTAGCATGGAACACATGGTGGTAGCCAGAGTTGACACGACACCAAATTTCTAGTCAGGTGGCAATTGCCATAACTAACTTCAGCTAGAGATAGGCTTGTGTGTGTTAGAGAGGGGCAAAATACAACTCCCTAAAAATAATTTGGACCCATGTATTGGAGGTTAAGTTATCAGTGTTTGAACCCGTGGGTCGGAGTTCAAGGTACGTGCATGTGGCAAGGAACCAATCATATGTATCTAAAACATTATGGATGTGTGCTAGCCAAATTATGGATAGGATGTGTTTCAAAGTATTTTGTCTAGAAAAGTCTCGATGTGATGTGATGTGTTCACAGTTCACGATGGAGACTTCTTGGACGTAGTGTGGTCTACAATTAAATTTTCTATGAGGCAAGAAATGCTCCAAGGTGGCATTCTTCTAAGGTAAAAAGATTTGTGGCTGCATAACCGAGGTGTATCCAATGGAAGGTACCTCTACTGGCGTGTCCATGGTAGCTTCTTCATTGACTTGGTCTTCCTACATATGTCCACTATGAGCTACAAAGAGGGTGTTGAAGTTATAGCATCTCAAGTGAATAGCCCAATGTGATCCCAAAGTTTGAGTAGGACAATTTGCTAAGGTGAGTATATAAGCACCACCTTGCCCCCATTGTAATATCATCAATTGATTGGTTGATTCAATAGTCTCTCTCTCTCTCTCTCTCTCTCTCTCTCTCTCTCTCTCTCTCGTGTATTCTCTCTATAATTTGATTATTTTTTTTGCATTTAAAACCCCCTCTAATTGAACTCATGTGATATACTAACACAATTACATAGTGCACCCCCATGTCCTCCTCGTTGAATTCCCGTCATTGCGTTTTGAAACACCATTAGTGGTTGTACTTGGTGGTGATAGCATTCTCCCCACCCCTTCTGACTAGCAGCGTTTTGAAATGTTCGGTCTACTTCTCCCCATCATTGCCGATGACGTTTTAAAATGCCTTTCCCTTTTTTCCCCTCACAGTTTCGTCTATGCTTGCTTCCAGCGTTTCAAATCACTACATGAGGCCATGGATTGGGAGTTGGAGCTCAGAGGAGAGGGTCATCAAAGGAAGTTTTTTTTAATCGGCTTTGGGAAGTGTGAAAGCAACTTGCAAGGGAAACAAAAGTCTTTTTGGAGCAGCTTGGGAAATTTGCAGCCTTTTTTTTAAAAGTGCAAGAAGGAAGACAAATTATCTCCAGATTGCGTACCTGCAACATGGACCCCCTTGATCGAGTGCCAGTGACAATAATGACCGACACTAACAAATGGCTATGGAAAGTGGATTGGTAGGTACCCAATTAGCGGCCTATGTACGAATGAGAATCTCAAGGAAGCCATCAAATTTTTTGGCTCGAGATTGTGAAGCCAAAAGAAAATGTGTGAGTTCTTTAGAGGACAGAGGCAAAGGCAAGCTTGACATGGACGGCAAGACCAGTGCTCAGTTAGTTGCCTTGGTACCCACGAGGTTTGAGAGTTGTTTTTATAAATGCTAGAATATGTTTTTTTTGGCTTGGGAATGCAAAGCCAAAGGCAAAAGCAAGAATTCTCAAGAGGAAAAAGGCAAAGACAAGCTAGATAGAGATAATGGAGATAAATATTGATAGAGGAGATCAGCACGACACGACACACATGGTGGCGGCCACAATGGCCATGATGCTAGATTTCTAGTTAGGTGGCCCTTTCCACTACTAGCTTCAATTATGGGAGTGGTAGAGAGGGGTAATCAATGCTCCCCACAAATGATTTGGACCCATGTAGTGGAATTGAATTTATCGGTGTTTGACCCGTGGGTTGGAGTTCAATGAATACGCATCTAACAAGGAACCAATGGGACATACCTAAATAACTATGGATGAGTGCACCAATCCATTGTTGTTGGGCTGGATTATGGATATGACGTGTTTCAAAGATCATAATCTCGGAAAGTTTGGACTTGATGGACTCATAGTTCACAAATGGGCATTCTTGGACATAGTGTGGTCTATGGTTCAATTTTCTATAAGGAAACTGGTGCTCATGACATTGTTTCCAGGTGACATGTTGATAATAGAAAATCCAAGGTGTATCTAGCATGGAAGATGTTGCCGGAGTGTCCATGGTAGCTTCATCATTGACTTAGTTATTATGTCCACTATGAGCTGCATATAGGGTGGTTTAAGGTTTATAGCATCTCAAGTGAATAGCCCAATGTGATCCCAATACTTATTTTGACTTTATTTTAGTTATTTGTCAAATCTTGGGTTGGGCAATTTGCTAAGGTGATTATATAAGCACAAGTGTGTGTGTGTGTGTGTGTGTGTGTGTGTGTGTGTGTGTGTGTGTGTGTGTGTGTGTCCCTCTCTCCTTGGTTCATCGATTCCACATTGTCAACTTTGACACTCCCTTAGTCATGTGCCTTTGTCCCTTTGTGAGCTATTGCCCTTGCCTTCAGATTTGCATTCGTGACACAATTCAAGCCACATCGTGCTTGAGGACTTCAATGGAGTTGAGGAAGCTAAATGAGTATTATTCACAGCTCAATCCATAGCCGATGGCTGATTTCGGATCATCAAGGTCATTGGAGTCCACCCCTAACAAAGAGTTCCAACATGCCTGCATGTGACGACCTCCAATCGTTGTCGCTTTTCAAGACACTCTTGCTAGGCTAATCGTATGGATCTCTCTCCTCTTGCTGTGTTTTAAAATGTTCTCACCTCCACTCACACAAATTGCTGCAGGAAGTCCTTCTCTGACCAGTGTTTCTATAAGCCTAAGAGGACTGGACATTGAATGTAATGTTCACTTACCCGTAATCAATTGTACATGACCACATATCCCACATGCAAAGTTATAGTAAAACTTCTTGCACTAGGAACCCTGGGTTTGTTGCCTTTTCAATCCAAACCCCTTGGTTAGAATCTACGTTGTCAAACCCCTTGGTGAGACCCTGCATGAAAATTGCTTAAACTAGCAGGTAACGATGACCAGCATAGTCTACCATGTACAAAAATGTTTGGAATCAACTTGAAAAGTTGAATTTGTTTACTACCCCTTTGTAGATTGCGGACATTGGGATTGGCTGCACCTTGTGCATAGAGCCAATGATGTAAAGTGCTCACCCTTGTATACATATACAACGATTGGAAGCCCATCTACTAGGCTCAAATCTTCTTGGACATAGTAGTTGATGTTATTGCGAAAGCGTAAACAATGATGGAGTGGACGTATTGCCGTCTTATTTTCATGACATGCATGCATCATAGAAAAATAGCTTGATAAGCCCTTGGCTTCAACGACAGTCTCAACTTTGTGAGCTACTGTTGTACATGCCTTGCAAGATTATATGTGCATGGATACATCACAATGCATTGTTGCCAAATACAAACTATGAGCTTATATCCACTTAGTGTGAAATATGTGTACCATTATCCTTGATCTGAAGTCAATGGATAGTACCGTGGTACAAGATAGAAGCTTTGCTTCGCATGAAGGCTGGCAAAGCACTTTGCATTGCACAACAATGAAAAGATTTTTAAATGGAAAGTTATAGATAGAAAAACAAGTAGAACATGAAATTGGCTGACCTTGACACTCCTCTAAGACGAGTTTCCTGATGTTGAGTCTGGCTCATAGCCATGTATGTTCAATCTCCAGGTATGCATCTGTTAATTTGATTTTATTCCATTTTTGCATATGTTTATATTCTCTAAGTAGGATATGTCAGCTTGAATGCTTTCACCCTTTCTGCTCTTCAGAAACATACCAAGGTCATGTAGAAGCAAAGTATTTTGGGCTGTAGTGTCCAAAATACATTTCTTCATTATGATGTTATGGACTCACTTGTAGGGTTTGATTTGGCACATGCTATCACATGAGATACAACATGGTTTAAGAACTCAAGGAGTTGGGTCTTTGCTCCGGTATGATGCCCTTAGAAACTGCCTCTAATGGGAACTTGCTACGTACTATTCAAAAAATTGAGCCCGGCTTCCCAATCTTGGAGAAATGGAAGGTCTTGAGGGGTGTGTACCCGGGGTGGGTATGCACCCTTAAAATCCAATTTCAATGTCTTTTGAACCCTTGAACGAACCTTGGGTACTGTGTGTGAACGCTTCTCCAAATCCTAGCGATGGCAGATGTGCAACAACACACCGAGAGAGAGAAGGAGAGAGGCCGCACTGTGTTGCTTTCCTGACCTCAACGCAGGGTCGATAATTCCCTAGAGAGTCCTTGCGACCCCATCGAGACCACCTGCTTGGTTCAATTATTGGCCTTCCCCCACTCCAAGGGCGCCTGCACACAATCGAGCTCGAGTCTCGGCTGCAAGCAATCACTCCCACAGCTGACACTGTTGTTGTCCTCGTAGCCATGCAAGCATGTCCTGAGAGAGAGATCATCCGTGACGTGAACGGCTCGCTCCCCACCTGAACGCGATTCCGCCGCACGTCCTCTTGCATGATTTGATGCAGATCTATCCTGACCTCTTGCTCGCTCCAAGAGCTCTTGCACATGATCAAACTCGAGTCTTCACTTGTCTTGGTTGCAAGCAACCGCTCCAGTCCTCTCAGTCTTACACTGGTATCAAAGTGGATGTCGGTAAATTTTAGTAGTTTGTGGCGAGGTCTCCATGCTAAGATATTGTCGACCTACTCTTTGACATTGGTCATTAATTTTGCTTACCATGTATCTCAAGTGATAGGCATTCCTATATATTTGTCTTGATCGACAAAAAATCTGGGAAATAGAGAAGCCCCTATTGGCTTCGCAAAGCTATAACAAGTGGTCGGCCATGCCGGCCATGCCGAGCAACTTTGCACGCATCGTCAAGTATAGAAATAGGTTGCACCGATCTCCTTGAGATGCTAGAATATTACCAATTTTCCATGCCTTTGCATGATACGGCTCAATAGCCCAACTTTGGATGTTTGCCTAACTGCAAAAACTTGTCAAACAGAGGCAACCTTTGCTTGCCGTGCTTGGAATGTGGATAGATCTACAAGATTCCATGAACTTATAATTCAAAACGTTTAAATCAACTTGCTTACCAACTCTTACGGTAATGTATGTCATAGCATGAACAAATCCGATGCCAATGTGTATCCTCTCTGGATAGCATCTAGAAACTTAAGAAATTTCCTTTCAGAGGATATGTCCTCATCAAGATTTCTTGAAGCGGTCATTGAAATGACAATTGCCGTATTCTTGAGGTCGTATCCTTGGATTACTCCCTTGTTGCATGCTGATTGTAACCAAGAAGATTACCTTGCATGCTCTTTGGTTGTACTTCTGAAAATTATATACCCTCGGATGGTACATGCTACGTACTATTCGAAAAATCAAGCCTTGGCTTGTCGATCTTGGAGAGACGGAAGGGTTTGAGGGGTGTGTACCCAGGGTGGGTATGTACCTTAAAATACAATTTCAATGGCCTTTGAACCATGGGTGGTGTGTGAACGCTTTTCCAATTCCCAGTGATGGCGGATCTTCAACAGCATGCAGAGAGAGAGAAGGAGAGAGGCCGCATTGTGTTTCTTTCCCGGCCTTAGTGTAGGATCGAGAGTTTCCAATGGGTTAATGCGATCCCATCAAGCCCATCTACTTGGCAATCTGTGCTAGTTGATTGTTGACCTTCCCCTGCTCCAAGGGCGTCTGCACACGATCGAGCTCGAGTCTTGGCTTGTCTTGATTTAAAGCAACCGCTCCCACAGCCGACACCATTTTCGTCCTCGTAGCCATGGAAGCATGCCACCCTGAGAGAGAAATCATTTGTGCTTCATGGAGAGAGAGAGAGAGAGAGAGAGAGAGAGAGAGAGAGAGAGAGCATTAAAATATAGGAAGCCTTGCTTTTCCCCCCTCCTCCATAGCTTCCCTTTATAGGTTTAGTCTCTTCATGTTTAAGGCAGGTTCGCAACCTTGCACACTAGTTACAGTGGGGTTGACTGATGCAAATATATTAAGTCAAGGACTTATACTTTGCTGATGTTACGTTGTCAGGAGTTTTCTGGAGCAAGGCATTGCTCATATGTACATACACGTGCATGATGCATCAAATAAAGGATTGCTTATTTTCCATAGCTAAGTGGTTACGTGGGGCCCACGTGTGTACAGGTAGGACAAGGTGTGCATAGTGCATCGATTTTCACTATCACCAGTACCAGTGTTTTTTTTCTATAATAATGAGGAGTTGCTAGCACGTAAAAATTCTCGAGGAAGCTATATGCTGGTCGACGACATGAGGTAAGCAGGTGCGTCAGGTGGCATCTAGTGGCGTCAGGAGGCCGAAATGGGGTCAATACTTGCACGTGGATAAGTACGAACACAACGTGGGTGTTTTCTTGTGATAATTATGCAGAAAGGTTATCATGAGGACCATATCTTGGGGCCACTTCACGTGTTGGTGGGATGCATTATTGAAAAAATTGAGTGCCAGGTGTGCGGATGGATGCAAAAAGGTGACAACTATGCACTGCGAGGCCACTTTTGGGCCTGTTCGGGGTCAGTTTGCGGTGAACTAAAAGGCCAAGGGTGCCCAAGTAATAAAGCTAAGTGTGGGAACTGAAAAAACAGAGAGAAGACCACAAAAAACGTGGAGAGAAGAGGAGGAACAACCGCAATTGTGTTTTTGCTGTTTTGGAGCCTGTTTTGGCCGTAAACTGCTCATATGAGGTCGGATTTGAGCACTTTGACATTGTAGACTAGGGTTTTGAGCCGTTCCGGACGCAATGGCGCTGTCCATTTTGCCAAATTTCTCTCTGTTTTTTTGCTATTTTGACTGTGTAAGTTTCTTCTATGAGCGAAGCTACTTCTCCAATTTGTGATTGTATCTGGCATATTTTACCCATATTGTCTGAGCTGTTTGCCCCATTGGTGTTGGCCCAAGCTCAGTTGTATCTAAACAGAAAAAATTCTCCTCTTTTGAGCTGAGTTTTTCGGGTGTGTGTGTGTGTCTCTGTGTGGAGTGGGTAAATGGGTAGTCTCTCTCCTCTCACTCCATAGGTGTGTTCCCTGTCTCGGCCAAGTGGGTTATGTAAGCCGAGTGGTGCCCCATAGTGTGTGTGTGTGTGTGTATCATCCCAAGAGTTTGTGTCGCATCATTATAGAGGCGTTGTGTGTGTTTCCATCCCGATCACATTCTTTTGGCGCCCCCACGGAGGATCTTCTTCGAGTACCTTCTGCTTCGAGCTTCAAGCTTCGAGATTCGGGATTACAGGTTGTAGACTACAGGTTATAGGTTACATGTTACAGGTTATAGGTACAGGTGATTCACACAGGTACAGGTAGCTGGAGTACAATGATATACTAGCAGTGGTGTCACTTGCAGTTGTTGTGGATATGCATCATTTGGCGCCTGTTTGAGCGCATTGTCTGCTGGATTGTACGTTACTTGTGGAAACTGTCATTGCACACCTTTGTGGAGCCATATTTGGTTTTATTTGGCAGTCCCAGTCATTTCTGAGACTTGGTCTGGAAGATAGTCATTTCTGAGACTTGACTATACGAGATTTGCATAAGCCTTCGTGTGAGGGTGGATAGCGTGAGGTTTTATTGAGCTGGTGGATTCTCAAATGTGGAGATCCTTTCGGTGATACAGGTAGCTGGAGCACCCTTTTCGTGACCTCGCCATAGGCTATGTACTAGTGATTCCTACTTGATGCTCGGGTTCTATTGTTGGCAGTTTATGCATACATATACAGTCTATATTTTGGGTTTTTACTGCTCTACTTCTGGGGAAACTCTGCCAAAATTTTTCCAAGTTATGATGGTTGGTTTTTTGGTCTTTTAAGCCATTTATGCTGTTATGCTGTTGAAATTTTGGCAAAATCAGAGGATAAGACAGGTGTGCTTTCTTGGGAGCTGCATGGTTGACTTTAATGGATGATCAAAATGGCCCTCAATTCACTTCTTTTCATTTAACTCAGAGAATCCAGATAAATGTTTATGTGTCCAGGAAGATTTTTTTCCAGCAGCGCATAGTCTTTATGTTTGGGCCAAGAAGATTAAGAGAGATCTTGGAATTTCCTTTGTCTGTTCTAATTATGATGATTAACTATGACAACTCATTTGATGTGCATGTGTTTGTCCTTATCTAAAGTTGAGCTCCATTGAAGTTTCTGGGAATTGACTCAGTCAAAAGTTTTGGATTCTTGCACGTGTGTTCGAAGGGGTTCTCAAAGCATCGTAACTTGGGTAGCCATGGCTTTCTCTTATCCGGAGTTTCATGGAAGAAGTGATGAAGATGTGGAAGAATTTTTGGAAAAGATGGAGGTCGCCTGCATTAGCAACAAGATTCATGACCCTGCGCAGATGTTACGTCTTCTCAAAATGTGTTTGAAGAGTGATGCACGAGTTTGGTCCAAAGCATTTGAAGAGGAGTTGCGTGGGGCTGATCCACCCGTAAGGTTGAGTTGGGACAATCTACGGCATGGGTTGGAAGTGGAGTTTGTGAAGATAGAAGATCCTGACAAAGTGTGGCAAGAAGTACAAGGTTTGGTGCAGAAGGAAGGTGAGCCAGTCGACGCGTACATACGTAAGTTTTCATTGGCATGGGAGAGGATGTGCAAGACCTTAGCAGCACAAGTATCCCCGCCTGACATGATGAAGAAGGACAGGTTCTTGGATGGTCTTTGGGAGAATATACGTTGGAGGGCGGAGCTAAAGAAGCCTAGGATATATGAAGATGCACTAGAGGTGGCAAGGAACAAAGAGTGGAAGCTGAGAAAATGAGCAAGCTAGGAGTAGAGTCTTTGCCCATGAGGTCTGAATTTCAGCCTATGGATTCTTTACAAGGTCGCATGCCAGGGGTTCATCATGAACCAGTGGTTTCTGTTACTCCTCAAGTTATGCAACCAGTGGTCACTACAATAGTGCAAGATGATGGGCTAAGGCAAGACATAAGGCAAGTGGTAGATTTAATGAAGAATCTCAACCTAAACATGTTAGGTCAAGTGGGAAATAATCGAGGTCGAGGGAGGTATGTGTGCGCTCCTTGCCGCACTGTCGAAGCAAGGGACTTGCCAATACACCGTGTGCGAGCCACAAATGGCTCCAAGCACACAACAAGCCTAAACTAGCAAGCTCAAGAGAGCAAAGGGTGTGTCACTCACCGCTCTACGCTCGCCTTCGTGGTGGATTCCTCGCCGCAATGAAGAAGAAGCTGCAGTCGTGCCGCGCTCAACCGCTTCGCCGTCGTCGTGCCTTCGTAATGCTCGATCGCACACACACTCTCCCTCTCTCTCTCTCTCTCTCTCTCTCTCTCACACACACACACACACAAGGAGGTGAAGAAGAAGAAGATGGAGATAGAGATGGAGCAAGAGCACTCTTCTATTGCACAAATGAGAGAATGAGTGAATTTTAGGTTTAGTTGGCTTTTATATGAGCTCACCCCATTCACACTTGGGCGCCCATGCTTAGCCAACTAACCCTAGCATGTTCGTGTTAGAGTGCGCCTCTCATCGGCGATCACTCTACCTTTCCCTATTGGACCGACAAGCTCGGTGCCTGACTCTAAATAATACAACGTTTATAGATCATAGGGTGTCCGTGTGCCGTGAGGGTTAACATGCCCCCCTTCCTGATGTAGATTCCGTCCTCGGAAGCTATCCCGTTGAAGCTCGTTCGTCGAGGTGGAAGAGCATTTGAGATGAATGTCCTTAGCCTTCTTTAGTCACTGCAAAATCAAACAACATTGGCACAGTAATGGCATTCTCTTAAAAAGCATATGCAGTTTTAGGTAGACCCATAGATTGGTAAAAAAAATTTCAAACAATTTGTCAGCAATGAACATTAAATTGCAATGTAATCAAATGCATAAACAGATGTAAAGGTAAAAAATTAAACAAGTCTGGGGTCGCTAATTTGACGGTCTAAAGGCACTAGAGATCGAATATTAATACCATGGGTAAGCTTCTTAATTTTCTATGGTCAATTAAGTTGTTTAATCGCGAGAGCCAAGTATTCATGTTCGAGGGCTGACTAGAGGCTATATCTAGAAGACCTTGTAGTTAAGCTACCATAAAAGGAATTTCTCATGAAATCATCGCCTAACTGATTACTTTTTCTTTGACCCCCCAAAGTCTTTTCACAGTGATTCAATTTGATGTGTGTGCTTATTTTGTATGCCTTGGGTTTTTTGCTTTTCAAGGAAAAGCGCCCACACTGGGAACCTCTAGGGCTCTAGTACCATAGGCGATACATGTGAGTGAAGTACCAATTTAAGTAGGGATTTCTCTTCCAGCTTAAAATTTTACATTGTGGCACTTTGATTTTTTGTTTGTTCATTTTCAGCATTTTAATTTTGTAACTTTGGGGGGTCATATAACACTGTTACCCTCCCCAAGCTCATCACATTAGTAAACTCCCTTTATAATACTTAAGCTAAAGGTCAATAGGGTTAAGCCCACTAGAAAGCCCTAGTACATTTCACACAATGCTTCCTAAATCGGATTAAGAACCTAAGTAACCATTGCTTATTAGGAAGGCATTCCCCATGGTATTAAGAGAAGATTTCTAATACCTAGCTTGGTCAAACTAGCTTAGTCGGACTGCTTGATTTTTAAACCTAGACAACTGATTATGACAAAACATTACATTGAATTAAATGTTTGATACTAAGCAAATGCGCTGAATATTATGCTACCAATCACAATCAAAGCAGACAAACATGGATGCAAAAAGATAAGGGGCAATGCTAATGGACAAGAAACACCTGTTTGCGTCGATGGTCGCGCTTGATTTGAAGTGTGAACGAGAGAAAGGTTCCATGAAGGTCCAAATCCTATCAATAGCAACACGCTCCTGTACACACTAGGAAACAAAAGGAATACCTCCAGGAGGCACATTAGTGGGAAAAGAGAACTTCGCTAATCTCTCAACTCTAAAACAGCAACACTCCTATCGTACTAATCTTACCTACCCTCCATCACTCAAGTGATGAGGATCAAAGGTGTTTCATGACATAGGTTTCTGTTTCAGTGTACCGGATGTAAATGTGTAGGTCTGGGTCAATGTTTTGACTTTTATTGCGCATACTTGTTTGCTAATTGCTCTTGCTCTTTATTTTTTGTTTTTTTTGTTTTTTTTTTTTTGTGAGTATAAAGCTTTATATGTACATTCCCTAAGATTGGGAGATATAGAGGTCAGGGAGAAAGGTTGAGAGGGAAGAAAGTGAATAATGGATGTCCACAAACACTCCCCCCTTCCTTGGGTAGATCATACCGTTTGAAATGAGCTTGTCACCCTTTGAAACCAATTGTTCCAGTTGGTAATAGGTGAGGATTTTTGCCAGTAGTTTTCTATTACCCTAGGTGCCTCGTCAAGCTGCAAGGGTGGTAAGGTACTCTCCCAGGATCGAACTTGAAGTGGTTCATCAGGTGATTCTTGAACACTGGGAGGTGTGGATTCTTTGGTAGCTTCATGGAGGTCCACTACTATAGATGGAGGATGTGTAGAAGCTTTTTCCTCTATGGATGTATTACATGAGGAGCTAGAAGCTTCATGGGACTCCCCCCTTCCTGAGCTAGGTGGAACAAACTAGCTTGGGAGCGGATGTGTAGCATTCTGTGATTTTTTTCTTTCCACGATCATTGATTCGTTTTGGAGCTACGGGATTGGGCTCACTTGGGTCAGGTGATAGGTAAGAGCACAATCTACGCTTTGGCACCCAGATTTGATCATTTCCTTGATAGTAGCCTTGGGCTTCCAATAGTCGTTTAGGGATCCATCGCAACATTTTCTTACTTTTCTTGGAGCGAGTGGTACGTTTCTTACAAGGCTTCTGTTTTTTAGCACTAGTTATGGTCACTAAAGAAGCTTTTGGGGACCCACTTGTATGTTTTCTTCGTTACATTAGGATGAGTCTTGTCGGAAGCGATATGCATTGCTTGTAGCATATTTAAGGGTACAGGAATTTCATCCCCCTCAGGTGTTACCCAGGTCGTCCCCCTATTTGCCCAAGTGTCTATGGTTGCTGCTAGGTGGACCCAATCCACATTGTCCGACTCAGTCATCCCAGGTAGGATATCCATATAAGGAGAATCTTGGCCAATGTCTGTATCCTTCTTACAAGTGTAACAATATTGTAGTGGGGCCGAGTGAACTATGGTGTCAGAGCGATGATCAATAATGGTTTTACTCCCTAAGGGGTGTACCTTACCAGTCACCAAATCCACTCTAAGGACAGAGTCTTGGAATTGCAAATAGACATGATTTTTAGACCAATCATGAACCATTTGTACTTCCCTCATGAATGGTCGTCCTAAAATCATCTCATGTGACATAAGGTGTTTAGAGAAATCCATTACAATGAACGTATGTCATACCTTGTGTCCTAGAACTTTGATCTTAATAGCCTTGAGCATCCCCATAGGTTTGGCTATGGTACCATTTGCCATCTTTACCACAATGTTAGTAACACTGAGGCGGGGTTTTCCCATGGATTCCCAACAATCTTTTGTAACGATGCTAACTCCCGCACCACCATCAAGAATTCCCTTTATAGTTAATCCCTTGGTAGTGATGGGTAGGGTCGCATTAGACTCGTCGCCTTCAAAATACTGCCCTAATTCGTTAATGGGTACCTCGATCACAGACTCGTGTCCATCTACGTCAAGTGATTGCACATGATTTTCCTCATCAATCATAATCGAGTCAGGCCTATTTGGTTGCGCAAACTGCGGTAATCCCGTTCGTAGCTCTCCGTTAAGGAATGCTCGAAGTGCAAGGAATAACTCAGGATCTCCATACAGCTTTGCTATGATCGTGGTTTGGACCTCAGAAGACATGAAGTCCACTAGTTTGGCAACATTCATTGGTATTTTGCAGGGTGTAGGTCCTTGACTAGGAACTGGTGAGGATGGAATCTCATATTCCTCAATGGGATCAAGTATTCCTTCGTTAAACATCCTTTCCAACAAGAAAGGTGTATGCTCACTTTCTGATGTCCCGTCCTCACTCCCTTCTTGGATGATACTAGATATGGCTAACGGTCTATGGTTCATGTGGGGTGGATGAACTTGCGTGGGAAACACTGTGTCATGAATTTTGACATGCATGGGTTCTGGTTCTAGTTTCCTTTGAGTCTCCTCCACTAAACCTCTTAGATGTTTTACCTGCTCAATCTCGTCTACTGGGTTTGGGTACGTCCCAATCTTCTTTTTACGATTCTTCCCTTTTTGCCCCTGCGGTTTATCTTGGGGGTCTTGGATTGGATTGGGAAACACTTGTGGTGTTTTCAGAGGCTCTTTATGGTTTTCTCTTATTCGGTTTTCATTTGGTTCCATGTTACGGTTTTCTTTGTCGGTCTTTCCCTTTGTGGTATTGGTTCTGGTCTCCATTGTCTCGATTGAATCTGAATCATCCTCGAGGTCATTCATATACACGGGGTCATCTCCTGTTCCTATGTTTGTTTTGGAACTTGGCTTTGAATTTCTCGTATTCTGCGACCTCTTCCTTCGTGTCTTCTTTTTCTTTGCTTGGATAACTGACGCGGTATCTCTCTCTTCGAGGATATGGCCTGGCCCTTGAAGCATGGACCGTGTAATCGCATAAGCGGGTGCGACGGGTGGTATTGGCGATGTCACACTAGCAATTTCGACCAAATTTAGGGGTGTGATTTTAGGCGCATTTGGGTTATAGGGGCATTGGGCAATCAAGTGATCTATGCCACAACGATTACATGTGAGTATTGGCATTGTAGACGTGCTCCCTTGATTCATTTGCATCTGTGCAACATTCTTTTGCAGCCTAATAGGGCACTCCGCTGCCCGATGTGGTCCACCACACTCGTAGCATTGAAGAGGTGGCCTCCTAGCCTGGGTGTTGATATTTTGACCTCTGGATGCGAGAGCAGCAGCTTGATAAACCGGCTTGACTTGCCCCCAACAATCTTCCATGTAGTATATAAGACACTCTTCCAATGTATCAAGTCCGTAGGCAATACTAGTGTCTATTTACTCCTCACAGCCATCTGCATAAGCATTAGATGGCTCGCAACCCACTTGGTTCATAGGGGCGACTCTTGGATGTGGGGGCTGCGATCCTAGCACAGGAGGTGGTAGCGGTGTAGCTTGTACAACATTTTGAGATCTAGGAACCATGTGTTGCGGTAGTTGCTCAACAGGTGGAGCAGGCATCAATACAGGAGCTCGAGGCGCATCCGTCCAGGCTACAGGTGGTCTATTTGCCATCATACGTTTGATCATTAAACAATCCTTAGCTTGGTGACCATACCTACCACATGCGTTGCAAGTTCCATTAAATTTTACTCTAAACGTAGGGCACTCACTAGTGCTATGTGGACCTAAGCAAATGGAACACCATTGTTGCTCCCTTCTTGGATACATGTGACTATTTTGAGGGGGTCGATTATCCTTAAGAGACTCTTGGATTGCCTTGGTGAGGTCTGTCAAGAATGTCTCAAATACCTTTGGCTCATTGGCAATGGGCTTTACAGTCATGGGTTCATACTCAATGGCTTGTGAGCTAGTGGATCTCGTGTCAGTAGACACCCTCATGCCTGCTATCATCAAGTTGTCCTCTAATTGGATTGCATTGGCAGTGACATCTTCCCAGGTTGTGATACCTCTAATCACTAGTCCATTATAGATTCCTTCATTCCTCAACCCTCGGATGAATCGATCAAGCAGTTGGTTATTGTTGAAGCGCTCATTTACAGGGCAGCAAGAGTTTAAGTGCTTTAGACGACTAATGAAGTCCCTTACTGACTCTCCTTCCTTACGTTCGGCCTTCTGTAGCTGAGATGCTACACCCCAAAGCACACCTTCTCGTATGTACTCCTTTAGAAACAACCTTCGAAGGGTAGGGTAGATTGTTTTCTCGTCCACCCTTAGGGTTCTATACCAATCTCCAGCCTTCCCACTTAATGTCAAGCTTAAGGCATTGCACTTATGTAGTTCGTTGCGTTCCCCTAAGGAATCACATACTTGTTCAAACACTTCAATGTGTTTTCTAGCATCTTTGTCCCCATTGAATTTTTGTGTGAGTTTGGCAATTTGTACTGCCTTACTTCTAGGCTCTCTATCAGATGCATGACGCATATTTTCCGTGATAGATCGACCTATGGTTTGAGCAAACACTGCCAAGTCACCTATGTGAGGAGGCAGGGCCGGTGGAGGTACTCTTGGAATCATATGTGGGAGAGGGACGGGTACCGGTCTTGGCATATGTGTGGATGATGCAGGATATGGAACATAACCGGGCATAGGTCCACTCGGGTAAGGGCTAGGGAGCGGCACTCGAGGAGCATAAACAAGTGGTACAATTGGAGGTGTGGGGTCCATGTGTGCATAAGGGGCTAGAGGCACATACGGTCGAGGCCCCATATTAGGTACTACGACACTAGGTAGTGGCACTGCGCTAACCGTAGATGTCATCGGTACATTCTCTGTCGGGCTTATCCCTGGAGTGAGCAATGTGTTTTCCTTAATAGAGGGTTGAGCTAAGTTAGGGAAGCTAAAGTTTTCGCTCGGAGGCTCAGATTGCATAGAGACCCCAGGTGAAATGACGTAAGATGGGTCCATGGAACTCATTAGAGGAGTCTCCATTTGTGATAGAGTAGGCTGTTGATCCTTGCTCGTATCCAGAAATCTCATGGGGCCAGTTGAGAGTATATTTACCCCTTGGTTTTGCCTTTCTGATTGAATAATGCCATGGATAACATTGGTGATCATTTTCTGTTGATCTTCGATGCTCGTGGCACTAGAGGTGGATTGTACAATCTCTATCCATCCTACATGGTAGGCGTGGCCAGAGTGTAGATCTGTCAACACCTCAGTGTGGAGGTCGTATGTCCAATGATCGTTAATGAACAATCCTTCTAGAGTCGACGTGTTAACGGTTTCTTGTGAGGTAGAAGCAATGTTGCTCCCCGTGGTTTTACTTGTCACCAACGGTACTCTAGAGGGAACTTCTGAAGGAGGCAGCTCAATAGGGCTTTCTTGGTAAGAAGTTGGCAGGATATCCACATGGACACTCTTTGGGGGTGTGGGGTCCACGTGCGATGTGAAAGGAGAGTCCACTTCCCCACCCCCTTCGTGTGCTTCATTTGCATCAGGTTCCGAGCGAGTAGCTCTACCTAATGTTTCCATGAAACGGCTAAACATACTAGCACTAGGCTGTGGAGCTTCGGGAGGTGCATGGCCTTCTCTCTCAGTGTTTTGGGTAGGGTATGCTTCCATGATTTCTGAGTCGGAGGAGGAATCACTAGCGGCTATTTTAGGGTCTTGGGTGGTGCTACCTTGTGTCCCCGCTGAGGGTCTAGAGCCTATCGAGGATGGGTAATGGGTGTCCGTATGAACAGAAGCACCCTCAATATGCTCGTGTTCTAGCACCCGCCCAGAGCGTAAGTGCATGTGCTTTTGATACCCTAAGGTGTCAAAAAGCTGCTCTAGGAGGCCTTGTGACTAGTTTTTTGCGTGTTTTTTGTTTGTTTTTTTGCTAGATTTTTTAGAGCGTGTCGTGGAATGGGCCGTGTGATAGCTCGAAACGAGCGTATCGCTAGGAGGGACGCGCTGTGCTTTACAGCCCACCGTTTGGTTCTATTTTGCTCCAAAAAAGCCCGAAACAGTCTTTTCCTAGTTGGGGAACTAGGCTCCAAATAGCAAGTCTAAGGGTGCAAGTGGGAAGAGAAGGGAGGAGAGTGGAGGACTTGTCCCACATGCTCTCATTTCCTCTTGAGGGAGTAGGGTATATATATAAGAGTGAGTCTAGTTTATATCATAAGACTGAGGGCTTGGGCTTGGGCTTGGGGAAATGATCCCGATCCCGATCTAACTTTTATACAAACCAACCCGTCCGTTTTAAAACTCACGTTTTTTATTTTCGAAAATTTAACCTCCCCCTCACTCACGTTTTTATTTTTTGAACAATTCTTTTTTTAAAAATAAATTTATTTATTTATTTATTTATTTATTTTGGCACGCGTTTTGGTGCGCGTTGACCTCACCTACCTACTTTCTGTCTTACCTAATTACTAGCCTGCTTAAATAACTAACTGTGCGTCTAACTGTGCACAAACCAGAAAACACAGAAAATGCAGAAAATTAAAACTTGACAGAACTGTGCAGTGCAAACCAGAAAATGCAGAAAACGCAGAAACGCAAGAAATGCTAACTGTGCAGTGCAAACCAGAAAACGCAGAAAACAGAAATCTCCACACAACTACACACACTCATTCCCTGCCTTTCCTATGATAGAAATTGCACCACAAGAAAGCGTAAAGTGCTTAACCGAGCTTAGTGTAGGGCATTTCCCCGGCAGCGGCGCCAAAAATGTGCGCTCCTTGCCGCACTGTCGAAGCAAGGGACTTGCCAATACACCGTGTACAAGCCACAAATGGCTCCAAGCACACAACAAGCCTAAACTAGCAAGCTCAAGAGAGCAAAGGGTGTGTCACTCACCGCTCTACGCTCGCCTTCGTGGTGGATTCCTCGCCGCGATGAAGAAGAAGCTGCAGTCGTGCCGCGCTCAACCGCTTCGCCGCCGTCGTGCCTTCGTAATGCTCGATCGCACACACACTCTCCCTCTCTCTCTCTCTCTCTCTCTCTCTCTCACACACACACACACACACACACACACACACACACACACACACACACACACACACACACACACACACAAGGAGGTGAAGAAGAAGAAGATGTAGATGGAGATGGAGCAAGAGCACTCTTCTATTGCACAAATGAGAGAATGAGTGAATTTTAGGTTTAGTTGGCTTTTATATGAGCTCACCCCATTCACACTTGGGCGCCCATGCTTAGCCAACTAACCCTAGCATGTTCGTGTTAGAGTGCGCCTCTCATCGGCGATCACTCTACCTTTCCCTATTGGACCGACAAGCTCGGTGCCTGACTCTAAATAATACAACGTTTATAGATCATAGGGTGTCCGTGTGCCGTGAGGGTTAACAGTATGCAAATCAGCCAGGAGGTGAAGAAAGACCTAGGAATGGTCTTGGACTAAGTAATGGTAGGTTCTCGAGGCAGACACCCACATGTTAAAATTGTGGAGAGTTGGGCCACATCAGCCCGCAATGTGATAAGCCACCAAGGATGGGGGGAGACATGTATCCATTGCCAAGACAGGTGCTAACTAGGTCAAATTATTATGGCATCAAAATTAAGGGAGAAGAAGGAACCAGTGGATTAATCCAGGAGGAAAAGGGAAAGACAAAAGTGATAAGTGTAGTCACCTTGGAGAAGGCATCAAAGCTAGAGGATACATTAGTGATGCCTATTGGGAAGAGGACCACAGAGGACAAGGAAGGAAGAAGTGCCCCAGGCGCCAACAAGAAGAAGGGAAAGAGCCATGAAGGCGAGGATGTCAAGGCCAAGAGGAAAAGGAGGGCTCGTTGCAAGTTTCATGTTTCAGATTTTCCACTAGGGGACGGACAATTAAGCTATGACTTGAAGGAGGATCTGACAAGCAGGAAGGCAGATGTTACTTTTGGGCAGCTTATAGAGATGGTGCCTAAGCTAAAGCGACAGTGGAAGAGGATGGTTAATCCAATGGAGAAAGAGCCAGAGAGAGGTTCAGTGAAGGTGTTGTCGATGGACGAGCTACCAGACATTTGCCCAATAGTAGATGTGTGGCACAAAAGAAAAAATCTGGGACAAGGTTATGTGGATGGTGGAGCCCAAATATGTGTCATAACACACTCATGCGTTGAGAAGATGGGTCTTACAGTGACTGGGGTATCAGGCTTCCGGATCAGATTGGCAAACCATCAGAAAGTAAAATGTTTGGGTGTTGTAAAGAGCTTAGAAGTGGAGGTGTAGGATGCAAAGGTGGTGGTTGATTTTCATGTGATGCCAGCAGGGTTGGGAGCATACCCTATTATACTGGGTAGACCATGGTTACGTGCAGTGGGAGCTGTTCAAAATTGGCGACGTGGTATGATTAGCCTCTATGGAAAGACAGGTGCCAAGAAGCTTTATAATATGGACACAAGAAAACGGTTGGAGGAGCTTTATGAAGATGAAGATGAGTCTAGTGATGAAGACTATTCCACAGTGACTAATGAGGACAGTGATAGCACTACCAGCAGTGATGAGGATGTTGATGTTGCATTTCTTTTGATGGATAAAGAAATCCAGGAGTCTGGTTTAGTTGCATTTGCAAATGAGGTAGAAGATGATTTAGTGAAGGGCCTTATGAAGTGATTGAAGAGCTGATGCAAACCAAGGTTGAATTGTCAAAGAAGCAGGAATTGATGACACAAATGATCAGTGGAGACCTCTCAGCTATGGAGAAGGAGATATATTTGCACATGCTGGCTAGTTTTTCCGATTTGTTCATTACTTCATATGAAGAGATTAGAGGGTTCAAGGGAGAAGAGATGCATATAGAGCTGAAAGAAGGTGCTAAGCCAGTGCGGAAAAGGCTAAGAAAGATGGGTCAAGAGAAAATGGAAGCCTTGAGGCAAGAGGTGGACAAGTTATTGAAGGAAGGGTTCATAGTCCCTGTGGAGACCACAGAATGGGTGAGTCCAGTAGTAGTCAGTCCAAAGAAGGATGGGAAGTGGAGGATTTGTGTAGATTTTAAACCCTTAAATGTAGACACTAAGAATAACCCATATCCTCTTCCATTCATCGATCAGATCTTGGATTCAGTGTGGCAGGTTATGAGAGGTACAGTGTGTGTGATGGTTTTTCAGGCTATTTTCAATTGAAGATTGCTCTTAAAAACCGCACAAAGACAACTTTTATTACGCCATGGGGTTGTTATTTCTACACGGTATTGCCATTTGGATTGTTAAATGGACCATATTTTTATCAAGAGAGAGAAAATTGGGTGTTGGAACCATTCATTGGTAGTTGTGTTAAAGCTTTTATGGATGACTTCTCTGTCTACAGCAGTAGGGCTGAACAACATGAGAAGCTGTAGATCGTATTGGCTCGATATGATGAATGTGGAGGACAACTAAATTCAAAGAAATTTCATCTAGCACAGCCAAGGGTGAAGTTATTGGGCCATATGGTGTCAGAAAATGGCATTGAGGCTGATCCAGATAAGGTTAAGTCTATTATTATTCTTCTATCACCTACGAGTACAAAGCAATTGTCAACCTTTATACACAAAGTGAAGTACATGGCACGGTTTATACCATTGTCTTTGCAGCTTCTTTATCCATTACAACAAGTGGCAAAGCATGATCCATTGCAAAGGGATGACAAGTGTGAAGAAGTGTTTCAAGAGGTGAAAGAAGTGTTAGGGGGGTTGTCAGGCATGCAGGCTCCTGATTGGGAGCAAGTGTTTTATGTAAATCCATCAGTAGGGGATGATTCCATTAGAGCCATGCTATTGCAAAAGGGGAAGGGCAGCCATTATATGAGGCCAGTGTATTGTGCAAGCCGAGTGAAGTTGGTAGCAGAGAGAAAATTCTCGGAAGTAGAGCTAGTTATGGCCAGTGTAATATTTGCTTGTCGACGATTTCGTCATTACTTGCTACCACAACCTTTTGTTTTCTTGACGAGTTATGCCTTTTTGCCACAGTTAATTAATGGCACTAACATGTCAAATGTGGTCAAGAAGTGGGTAATTGAGCTGCAAGAGTTTGAGTTCTCTTTTCTAGTGGAAGACAGTACAAGAGCTACCCTAGCTGATTTGTTGTCTTACAAAGAGAATCCCCTTCTTGTTAAGGAAGAGGTGGTGAGAAAGGTAGTCGAAGAGGTGCCATAGATCAGCAATGCACATGTTTTGTTGTTTGATGGCTCATACAGGAAGAGCCATGATGCAGCTTCAGGGGGTATAGCACTTTATGATCCAAAGGGGAAGCTAGTATGCAAGAGAGGTTTCAAGTTGGATGCACATAATAACAATGAGGCTGAATATGCAACTTTGGAAGCCGGATTACACATTTGTTTGAAGCATGGGGTTAGAAGGTTGATCATAAAAGGTGATGCCTTGTTAGTTGTGAAGCAAGTGCTGGGTGTGTGGAAGAGCAAGAACGCCTCATTGAAGGAAATGTGTTTCAGAATTAAAGGCCTGTTAAAAAAGTTTGAAGCATGGAGCATCAGCCACATTGAACGTGCTCTAAATGGAGAGGCACATGAAGCAACTCAAAGCATGATTGGGGAGCTATTTGTGTTGAGGACCAATTTACCTCTTTATCATGGCCGGGAATGTTTGGCTCAAGAAGAGGAGTTTTTGCTAATAGGAATCATTCCGAAGGACATTCAGAAGTCTAAGAAGTATGGTTTTATGTGTAGAGCATACAGGTACAAATTGATTGGTGATGTCTTGTACATGAAAGGGGATGATCTTGTGTTGAGACGTGTACCTTGGCGGGAGGAGCTTTATAGAGTGTTGGAAGAGAATCATGAAGGCGCATGTGGTGGCCATTTTGCTTTAAAGATCACCTTACATAAGATCTTGCAAGAGGGGTATGTATGGCCTAGTTTGCACAAGGATGTTCACCATTGGTGTAGGTCTTGCAATAGGTGTCAAGCATTTGGAAAGAGAGTGTTGAAGCCATAGTTATGAAAAACCATTATGGCATTTGATGTGTTTGAAAAGTGGGGGATTGATGCAATAGGCCCGTTACCTATCACAAGCAGGGGCAAAAGCTATATTTTGACTGAAGTGGACTATCTCTCTAGATGGGCAGAGGCTATAGCAGTAAAACAAATCACTGCAAAGGATGTGGAAAAATTTGTTTACGATGAAATATGTTGCAAGTTTGGGGTGCCACTGGAGCTACTTTCAGATAAGGGGCCAGGATTTAGAGCTGAACTGCTAGACTTTTTATGCGCAAAGATGAAGATTAGGCACCAACATACCACTCCTTATTACCAACAATGTAATGGATTAAATAAAAGGTTCAATGGTGAGTTAATACAAATCCTTTCGAAAGTGACAGAGCACCAAGGAAAGAATTGGGATTTGGAATTGCCTAGTGCATTATGGGCTTACCGTACTTCGGTGAAGACAGGTACAGGGTTTACTCCATTTCATTTGGTGTATGGAAAGGAAGCACTATTGCCTGTGGAAGTGGAGTTGCCTGCAATCAAGATGTTAGAGAAGTTGCTTGGGCCGCCTAGTGATGCATTCAAAGAGAGGCTCTTGCAGTTACAAGAGGTTCAGCAAGATAGGATGAGTGCATTGGAACATTATGGGCAGATGCAAGATAGGGCTTTAGCAAAGATAAATGAAAAGGTCAAAATTAAGGGTATCAAGAAGCATGACTTGGTTTTACGATACAACATAAGCTAGACAACATCTTCCAAAAGAAGTTTCAGATTAAGTGGGAATGCCCTTTCAAGGTAGTGGAGTGTTTTCCAAATGGTACATATCAGTTGGCTAACCTGGATGGTGTTCAACATAAGTCAAGGGTAAATGGATTGCGTCTTAAATTATATCATGCCAGGTTAATGATGGTGGAGCGAGATGAGCTGTTTGTGGATCAAGCAGTGTTGGTGAAGGATGAGGAGACTTGTGACGCTGCGAGTCTCATATCGCTTTTTGCTGCTGTCTACTGATCATGAATGATCTAGCAAGCTAGGGGATGGGAAAATTATGTCAGGAGTTTTTTGGAGCAAGGGATTGCACGTATGTAATACACATGCATGATGCATCAAATAAAGGATTTCCCATTTTCCAGAGCTAAGTGGTTACGTGGGGGCCCACATGTGTACAGGTAGGACAGGGTGTACATAGTGCATCGATTTTCACTATCACCAGTACCAGTGTGTTTTTTCTATAATAATGAGAAGTTCCTAGTGCGTAAAACTTCTCAAGGAAGCTATCCGCGGGTCGACGACATGAGGTAAGCATGTGTGTCAAATGGCATCTAGTGGCGTTAGGAGGCCGAATGGGGTCAATACTTGCACGTGGATAAGTATGAACACAACGTGGGTGTTTTCTTGTGATAATTATGCAGAAAGGCCATCATGAGGACCATATTTTGGGGCCACTTCACGTGTTGGAAGAATGCATTATTGAAAAAAACTGAGTGCCAGGTGTGTGAATGGATGCAAAAAGGTGACAACTATGCACTGCGAGGCCACTTTTTGGCCTGTTCGGGGTCCGTTTGAGGTCAACTAAAAGGCGAAGGGTGCCCAAGTAATAAAGCTAAGTGTGGCAACTGAAAAAACAGAGAGAAGACCACAAAAACGTGGAGAGAAGAGGAGGAATATCCGCAACTGTGTTTTTGCTATTTTTGGAGCCTGTTTTGGCGGTAAACTGCTCATTTGAGGTCGGATTTGAGCACTTTGACATTGTAGACTGGGGCTTTGGGCCATTCTGGACGCGATGGCGCTGTCCATTTTTCCAAATTTCTCACTTTTTTTCTGCTGTTTTGGCTGTGTAAGTTTCTCCTATGAGCAAAGCTTCTTCTCCAATTTGTGATTGTATCTGGTATATTTTACCCATATTGTGTGAGTTGTTTGCCCCATTGGTGTTGGCCCAAGATCAGTTGTATCTAAACATCAGAAATTATCCTCTTTTGAGCTGAGTTTTTTGGGTGTGTGTGTGTGTCTCTGTGTGGAGTGGGTAAATGGGTAGTCTCTCTCCTCTCACTCCATCGGTGTGTTCCCTGTCTCGGCCAGGTGGGTTGTGTAAGCTGAGTGGTGCCCCATAGTGTGTGTGTGTGTATCATCCCAAGAGTGTGTGTCGGATCATTATATAGGCGTTGTGTGTATTTTCATCCCGCTCACAACGTCAGCCAGTTATTTTCATGGAAAGTGAAAGAAGGTACTCTTTTGGATACACCTTATTTTTGATAACTTGTTTAGCATTCTCAAGTGAGCTCTAAATGGATTCTACATGCTATGTTGGATATGTGCTGGTTACACAAGATGGTTGCAAAAGGACAACAATGTGGAAAATCAAGATGTTATTCTTGATTTCATTGAACATCCTACTGAACCGTGTTTCGGCCAAATGAACAGCTGGATCCATGAAGGATTCCACTGTGGAAAACATTAGTGTTCTTATGAAGATACAAACACTTTTGTTTTCGAGGACGAAAATGCTTCTCCAAGGGGGGAGTAATGTCAGGCCTAGGGTAAGACCGGGTAGGCCAAGGGCCAGGATGGACATGCGGTCAAGGGGGTCTATATATTAGCAAGGCAAGGCGTATATGGGGCATGCTTGTAGGCCACTACGACTCAATGGGATGTTTTGCCTTGCATTTTGAAAGGTAGATACCAGGATCACAACCAATAGTGTCATTTCAAATTGTCTATCCACAACAAAAACATAGAAAAATCTGCTCTTCTTCAATGCATGTTGTGTTGAGATGTCGAGCTCTACATCTTGAGCTGGCATCCACTACGGGTCTTGGCCGCTTACGACATTTACTCACTGGCGCGTTAGGTGACCGACACGGAGGATCTCTGCCAGTGATTCTACAATTGGACTACACTTATAGTGCCAGCTTAGTACGCTTCTAGCGAGTTCACACTTAGTGACCGCATGTACATATGTGCTACTTTTCAGTTTTAGCACTTAGTCATTTTGTACTCTCTTTTCTGTTAGAAGAAGAAGAAGCTTTCCATCTCTGTGTGGTGTGTGCTTGTCTTGTGTAGCTCTCTTGCATCCTCTTTCTTTACATGGTATCAGAGCCTGGTGCAGGCAAGAGAGGCTAAGAGAGCAAGAGCATCAATCCCTTCGGTCGCAATCCATGACCAGATGCCGAACAAGTTTCTGAACAGGTCTCCAAAGTGCAGTACACAGAGATTTACTGTACAAGTATAGTGGTTGTATGTACGCTTGATTGTGGACACTCGTTGAGTGTAGAAAGCGTTACAGGTACCACCATAGCAGGTTCAACAGATTTGCAGGTTTTTGCAGATTGCAGCTATTTTGTCTTAGTGCTTCAAGATGTCTGACGGTTTTAGTCAGATTGTCACTGAGAAGCTTGAGAAAAATAACTACCCTGCATGAAATTTCAGAATAACAAATTTCCTAAAAGGAAAAGGTTATTGGGACTATGTAGAAGGAGACAATGAAAAGGAACCAGAGATTCCCGAGGCAAATGCTACAGCAGAACAAAGGAAAGCTTTGAGGGACTGACAACAAGGCCAGAGTAAAGTGATGTATTGGCTTTCTATGAGCATCACAGATGGCATGATGGGCTATCTACAGGATGCTGAAACCCCCGCCATTGCATGGAAAAACTTAGGCAGAGTGTTTGAGGTGAACACCAAGGCTAGGAAGCTTCAACTAAAGTCAGAGCTAAATCAGGAACAACCTCTCCATCAATGATTATGCCTTGAAGATCAAGAGCATCATTGAGGCTCTTGGATCTATTAAAGTCTCAGTGGAAGACGATGACATTGTCCGTGCATGCTTGGATGGTATAGGAGATGAGTATGTACATTTCAGGTCTTCCATGAATACAAGAGACGACATCCCCGTGTTCCAAGATTTGATTTCTATGCTTATTCTTGAGGAGAAGAACCTTGACACATCTTCTTCTCATGGCAGAAATAATTCTGAACAGGCCTTCTATTCTAACTCCAACAGAGGTAGAGGTAGAGGTCGTGGTCGAGGCCCAAGGGGTTGCAAGGGCCAATTTCAAGAAGGTCAATCAAATCAAAACAATACAGGTGGTAGGGGAAACCAGTCTCAAGGCAGGGGGAGTCAAAGAGGTCGTGGTGCAGGATCAAGCAGGCAGCAACATACTGCAGATAGCAGAGAATGTTGGACTTGTGGTGAAAGAGGTCACATGTCACGTGACTGTCCAAAGGGAAAAGCAAGTGGAAAGAGAGAACATGGCAACTATGCATCTACTAGCAGAGATGCAGATGACAGCAAAAACGAGCGCATGTTTGTTATGCAGCATGTAATGAATACAATGACTGCAGAGAATTCCACCCAAGATGATGTTTGGTATGTGGATTCAGGTGCCTCTAATCACATGACGTCTCGTGGAGAGTGGTTTAGAGATATGCGCAAACCAGATGTGTCAGGCTATGTGCAGACAGGAGATGACACAGCTCACCCCATTGCCTATGTAGGGGACATACCTCTAAATATGAAGAGTGGGAAATCAAAGTACTTAGCACATGTACTTCATGTCCCAAACATTACAAAGAATCTTGTTTCTGTTGGACAAATGGTTGAGCAGGGCTTGCAGGTTCGCTTCAATCCCAATGGCTGTTATTTAGAAGATTTCCAGAATGGCTGTAAGCTTATCACATAGTGCAATTGTGTGGACAGAATGTTTACGCTGAATGTAGACATGCCTGAGGTAAAAGCTCCATTATTTGCACAGGGCACATGTGTTGTGGCTGATGTTGACATTTGGCACAAACGCATTGGCCATGTCAATGAGCAGAGATTACGCAACATGCAATCAAAACAGATTGTAAAAGGTTTGCCCAAATTCAAGGTCGATGGTATGCATAAAGTGTGTGCAGCATGCCAGTTTGGAAAACAGTCAAAGGGCTCATTTCCACATGAGCGCAATGTATGTAAAAAGCCACTTGAGGTGATGCACACAGATGTTTGGGGTCCAACCGATACTGCAAGTATACATGGTTGCAGGTATTATGTCTCTTTCATTGATGACCATACAAGGAAAGTACGGGTCTACTTCATGCGTAACAAAAGTGAAGTGTTTGGTCACTTTCAAGACTTCAAAGTCATGATTGAGAAGGAGACAGATATGCAAATAAAGACATTGAGGTCAGATGGAGGGGGAGAATACTTCTCCAATGATTTTTTAGAATTTCTGCGAATGCATGGTATTCGCAGGCAGTTTACATGCAGATATACTCCACAGCAGAATGGGGTCGCAGAAAGGAAAAACAGGCACATTGCAGAGGTTTCACCTCCATTGATGAATGAGAAGAACATGCCTCATCATTTCTGGGCTGAAGCTGTAAATACAGTTGTGTACATTATGAACAAGACACCTACAGCTGCAGTGCATGATGTAACACCCGAGGAAAAGTTTACAGGTACAAAGCCTGATTTGGCACACTTGAAAGTGTTTGGCTGCATAGCTTACGTGCATGTACCAGATGAGTTGCGTAGGAAATTGGATCCTAAAGCAGAGAAATGTATTCTTGTAGGATATTCCCTTGAACAAAAGGGGTACAGGTGCTACAATCCTACTACACGAGAATTACGAGTGAGCAGAGATGTAGTCTTTAATGAGATGAGCAGCTGGTATAGTAATGCACATGGCACTATTGGGGCTGATGTAAAAGATGATGTGGTTGTACAAAATGTGAGTCCACAGTCACAGGTTTTGAGTGGACCATAAGAGTCGTCTTCTCGTGGCTCTGTTGAGAAGCCATGGAATGGTAGACTACGTACGCAGGTTACTCCACCAGCAAGTACAGGGAATGTATCACAAAAAGGAAAGGAAAAGGTTGATGAAACTCCCTTTATGGCTGATGCATCATCAGGTTTTTCACATGTAGACATGGATTCAGATGGTTCTGAACAAAGTCTTGATGAGGAATTTGGAATTCCGGCTGTCAGGACACCTGGTGTAAGGAAAGTACAAGAAGATGCTAGAGGGCAAAGGAGTGACCCAGGACCGCGCAGATCTAATAGAGTCAGAAATCCAGTTCAGAAATTGACTTATGATGGGTATCTAGGGCATCACCAAGCCTACATGGCTAAGGTGATACAGGATGTGGAGCCCACATATTTTGAGGATGCGGTTGGAAATGTGCATTGGGATGATGCAATGAATGAAGAGATGGCTGCATTGGAAGCAAACGACACATCGGAGTTGGTGCCATTGCCAAGTGGCAAGAAAGCTATTGGTTGTAAACGGGTGTATAAAACTAAGCATAAGGCTGATGGTAACATTGAGCGTCACAAGGCAAGGCTGGTCGCAAAGGGTTATGCACAGACGTATGGCATAGACTATGAGGAGACCTTTGCTCCAGTGGCAAAGATGACGACTGTGAGAGCTGTCATAGCAGTGGCTGCATCTAGAGGATGGATTATGCATCAAATGGATGTAAAGAATGCCTTCTTGAATGGTGAGTTGCAAGAGGAAGTGTATATGGATCAGCCACCTGGTTATGTCGATCCAGATTACCCAGATTATGTATGCAGGCTTCTCAAAGCTTTGTATGGTTTGAAGCAAGGCTCTAGAGCATGGTATGACAGGATTGCCAAGTATCTTGTCAGTATTGGGTTTAGGAGATCTCATGCTGATCATTTACTCTATGTACGTGAGAGTGATGTGGGGATTGTGGTCATTACCATATATGTAGATGACCTTATTATTGTGGGTGACAATGCTTTGGAGATTGACCATGTGAAGGGTCTTCTCAAACAGGAGTTTGAAATGAAAGATTTGGGCGAGTTGCGCTACTTTCTTGGCATTGAGGTGATCAGAACTCCAGAGGGTGTATGGCTGTCACAGAGACAGTATGCTTTGGACATGTTGTCAAAGTATGGTATGGCTGATTGTAAGCCAATTTCTATTCCCTTGGATGTGAATGCAAAGCTGAGTGCAGAGAAGGGTGATGTTGAGGATGTCAAGATGTACAGGAAGATTGTGGGTAGTCTAATCTACTTGACTATCACGAGGCCAGACTTGAGCTACACAGTAGGCTTGGAGAGTCAGTTCATGCAGCTTCCGAGGAAGCCACATTTGGATGGAGTACGACGCACACTTCGGTATGTGCAAGGGACTCTTGACTACGCATTGTTCTATGCAGCAGATGTGCCATTAGCATTGTATGGGTATACAGATGCAGATTGGGCAGGTAGCATTGTTGATAGGAGATCTACGAGTGGCTTCATGTTCTCTTTTGGGAGTGTTGCTGTTACTTGGAGCAGCAAAAAGCAGCCTACGGTTGCTTTATCGAGCACAGAGGCCGAGTACAGAGGTGCAGTAGTTGCGGCGTGCGAGGTAGCTTGGCTACGCACATTACTTGAGGACTTGGGAGTGCAGGTGGACCAGCAGATTGTCATTCATTGTGACAACCTCAGCAGCATGCAGTTGGCTAGGAACCCAGTGTTCCATGCCAGGACCAAGCACATAGAGGTCCATTACCACTACGTTCGAGAGTGAGTGTTGGCGTGCGACATCGACTTGGTCTACATCAGCACAGAGGAGCAGATAGCGGATATCTTTACCAAGGCCCTCAGAGCTGAGAAGCTTCGATGTTTTCGGACTATGCTTGGACTCTGCGACATGCAGAGCTAGAGGGGGAGTGTTGAGATGTCGAGCTCTACATCTTGAGCTGGCATCCACTACGGGTCTTGGCCGCTTACGACATTTACTCACTGGAGCGTTAGGTGACCGACACGGAGGATCTCTGCCAGTGATTCTACAGTTGGACTACACTTATAGTGCCAGCCTAGTACGCTTCTAGCGAGTTCACACTTAGTGACCGCATGTACATATGTGCTACTTTTCAGTTTTAGCACTTAGTCATTTTGTACTCTCTTTTCTGTGAGAAGAAGAAGAAGCTTTCCATCTCTGTGTGGTGTGTGCTTGTCTTGTGTAGCTCTCTTGCATCCTCTTTCTTTACATGTTGTTCTCCAAAGTTCAATAAGCCAAAATCTCTGATACCATGCCAAAATCAACAATGCCACAACGTAGAGAAAAGGGGAGAACACACACACACACACACACACACACACACACACACACACACACACACTTGAACCAACCAGTAGGGCAATGACTTAGTGATTGGGAACTAGGTGTTGCTTATATACTAGCCTAGGGGCCCCTTAGTACCCCCTTTAATAAATTGCCCTACCCAAGACTTTGACAAATAAGTAAAATAAATACCTAAAGACAAAATAAATATTGGGATCACATTGGGTCGTTCACTTCGAATGCTATAACTTTAACAGGTGGTTGTAATAGAAAAAGGATATGGTGTTTGACAGGATAGCTCTCACAGATGCCCACAAAATGGGAGGGGTAATGATATTCAGTCTTTGAATGTCAAGGGCATCAAATTGGCAAAAAAGAGTGCTCTTCTTTGGAAGGGGTAATAAAGTCAACTAACTACTGGGTGACGAACATCACTAGAAAAGCTAAGACCGGCTTATCTAGCCCGTTTGGTAGGTTTAGAGAAAACAAAATGGAAAGATCTATTTGAGAAATGGACACTGGTAGGTGCTACTTCTTGCACTAAGTGGATTGGCTTCTAGCATTAGTGGACCTGAGTAGATCCTACCATCCGACTTTCTCTCACATCAATGGAGCAAATGAGCCTTGCAACAGAGGTGGAGCATCTCCAGGCTACCTATGTTACTTGCAAAATTATCGGCACTCAACCTAGCAGAGGTGAAGTGCACAATCTCCTCCATGCACCCCTTCTCTTGGAGGTGGGAAATATCTCAATGTGCAATTCCTTAGGCATGGATACTAGCAAATTGAGTTTGAGACTCCCAAATTGGTGAAGAAGGTCATTGCAATGAGCCCTCTAGCTATTCAAGTAGTTAGGGACCATTTTTGACAATGGCACCATGGTTTCAACCCAACCTTTGATGTGATTGTCAAGGAAGCAGATGTTTCCATTTCGGTCTACTTTTCCAACTTGAGGAGAGAGTATCTCTTGTTGTTTTTAAGATTTCCTCCAAGATTGGGAAAGTCTTGGGGACACCAGACACAACAGCTTCAGTCACTACCAAGGCACCAAGTATACCTATGGTATGTGTTTTTGTTTGGGACATCCACACTCTTTTGAAGTGAGTGGTGGATGAGCAACAAGTATTCTCGACTCCCAAATATGTGCTTCATATGTAGATAGATGGGCCATCTTTTGAAGACTTGTCCTCTTAGGAGAACATGATCCATGCCATAGACTCAACCTACCAAGGCTAACTAGGCATAGCAGATAGAGACTCAGGGTGCACATGCTAGCACCTATTGTGATGGGTGCTAAGTCAGCTGATGGTTGACAGAAGGTGCAGGGTCCTCCCCATTAGGGATAGGCTCACCATAGAAACCCCCTTGATGGTCGACCTACAACAGGCTAGCAACATTGGATTCCTACAAGGATTTGTTTTGAACCTCTATAGTAGGATGTTCTTGAGGAGGCTCTTCCACTTCATCCTTGCCACCATTAGATCCCCCCCCATACTCCCCTACTTGTCGACTCCACTACCCCCCTATCTCACCCACCAGACACTCAACCTCACCTCCTAGACTGTCTCCTACTTGTCGACTCCACTACCCCCCTATCTCACCCACCAGACACTCAACCTCACCTCCTAGACTGTCTCATATCCCACCATCGGTTTATGTGGTAGGACACTCTTTCAATAGATTGGAGATCTCATAGTAGTCCTTTTTCTTGTAAATGCTATGGTGGGTGAACCAATGTAGCATGTGTGGTTTCACCATAGCCAATAGAAAATTTGGGGAATTAGAGAGAAATCTCAATACACATATGTAGAATCATACTTTCTTGATTGATTAGAATTGGTGAGACAGGGGAAGTGTAATACAAGCTTTAGCATGTAGACTCAATGTGGATGTTTGGAATCAATGAGTGGATGTATATGCACTACATAAGGTAATGGAAAGGATCGGCAAGCTACTACAAGTAGCATGGGGCTATCAAATGTGTAGCATGTGTACAGGGAATGTGTGAGGCCTATAGGGTTCCATGGGAAAAGTGTGACTGTGCACATAAATGGTGCATGTTTGGCTTAAGGGATTGTTCTCATTATGATTGTAAGATAAAGGCTTACCCCAATACATACCCTCATGTAAGTTGAACCTTACACTAGAAGCATGGATTCTAATCAGGGAATCAATATGGGTTACATTGGTTAACTACATAGGTCTCTGAAACATGAATTTGATGCATGAAAATAGTATAGGTCTTCCATCCAAACTATATGGTTTGGGGTAGTGTCTTAACACTCTACAAATGTGCACCATTACATTTTTATCAAAAACTTTCATTTTTTGGCCTCATCTTATATGCTTTAATTTTTCCTTCCTTTTTGAATATGGAGGATTCTGACGATGATGGTGCACAAGTGGGTGCACATGGTTTGATTTGTGTTAGGTTCATATCCATCATAGAAGCACAAAAAATATATAGGAGGGTTATTACCATGTCTTTAGGACAGGAAATGTCTAACTTTTGTGTAGACAATTATGTACACGTACCTAAGTGAGCAATGTGGGAGCTATTATCACTCAAATATTGCCATACATTACAGTTACCTCCAAAAACTTGAATGCATGAATGCTTGAATGCTCATGCTTGATGGCCTTAGGATTGTCCTCCATCTGGATTCTAGTCATTTCTTACCCAATTTTGTTTTCAAGGGGAAGAAAACAATTCCGTGGTGAGACCATAAGGGTGTTGTAAAAATCCTTGGTTCTTGGTTTTAGGAAATGGCCACTGCCACGCTTTCCACTCGAATTTAGATTTGCATTCAGGAAGCCAACAACTGTGTAGACTTTCTAAAGCTCTATTAACCAGAATTCTTTTAATCCCATTGATGTGGATCTGGGAGGCAAGTTGGTATGTTCCTTTCTAGCTTCTGTTGGTTCTATACAAGAACTGGCCCAATCATCGTAGTCCTTTGTTATTGATCTTTCTAACCACCTCCCTCTAGAAAGGGTTTAAGAGGATGCTTCCCGTTAGATAGCCAAGGGGAGCAATGCGTTTTTTAGTTGTGAAAGTGCCTTGTTATCTCTCCCCATTCCAAAGCCTCAGTTGCTTTTCTACACCTCCGAACTAGCTCGCTTGTTATACCTCCAAGATTCAAGTTACAGACCACTGTGGGGCAAGAAACTTGTCATTCATCTCTAGCCCCTTCAATTGGCCACCTTGCGAGCACAATTTGGCATTGTCTATTATGGACTTCGTCAAAATATCCCAAGCCTGGACTTGCTTCAAACTTGGCACACTGGGCTTTTGCATGAGTACTAGGGTTAAGGATCTTGATACTGCCTTGCTCTACAGGTCTCAGATTCCCATCTTTCCCACTGCTAGGGCATGAAGTCTTTAGTTTTTTTCCATAATAATCTTTTCATCAGTTTCAAGAACTCTTTCCAGTTGCATCTAGCTAACTTAAGCAATGGATCGTTAAAAAGGAAATAAAAGGGAGTATAAATGAATTGACCACTTTCACTCTGCTCAAGAAGTGCAGAAGCACATACTCCCACTTTTGCATCTTGCTCCTTATCTTATCCATGACCCATAGGATTCTTGGCATGTGGGTAACATCTACTCCTAGAGGGACCCCCAATTAGCTGAAAATATTCCCTTTCATCACTATCTCCATGGTCCACATTGATAGATCGAACGCGTCATTCTCTAATAGCGAAATCAATCTTGTTTTTTTGATATTACACTTTGAACTTGATGCAACGGCAAACATATCCACAATTTCTAGAGCTTTCTTGATCACTTGAGGGAAAGGTTTGAGGAATAAAAGGGAATCATATGTGAATAACTTTGCAAGAAATTGGTTGTTGTTAGGTAGAGAATGCCCTTGGATCTCCCCTCTTGCAACAATGTCTTCAGAAATGTCACCAAAGGATGAGATCCAATGGTGAACATTAGAGAGGCTAGAGGATAGCCCTCCTTGATTGATCGTTTAACTTTGAAAGTCCCCACAATTCTTTCATTGAATAGGAGCATAGATTGGCTACCCCCACTAAGATGCTCAATCGACACATTCACAGCCCAAAGCCTAGCAATTTCATGACATCTTCAATGAATGACCATGTGATCCTTTCATAAGATTTATCTAAATCCAGTTGTAGTAGAACACACTCTTGCTTAGTGCCTACTACATATTCTATCCCGACCATTGCCACCAGAATGTGATCATAGATTGACCTCGCCTTGATAAATCCATGTTGATGGGGAGTGATGAACTTGTCCATGAGGGGATAGAGCCTAAGGGCAATAGTTTTGGCAATAATCTTATGGGCCATTAAAATCATAGCTGATGGGGCGGCAATGTTTACACTGAGAGTAGTAAATTTGTTTGGGGATGGGTTTGATGAGGCCCCTTTTAATGCTTAAGTGAAGGACTCCATTAACAAGGGCTTGGTTGTCCATTCACATTATTGGGAACTTAAGATCATCCCAAAATTCTTTGAAAAATTCAATAGTCACACTCTCGTCCCAACCAAGAGATTTCTCTTTGCCTAAAGCTTGCAACACATAGGAGCATTCCTCCTCGGTGAAAGCCTTCTCCAAGAGGATGGCATATGAGTGAGACACTACTCTTTTTATGCTCCTAAGAAAAGTTGCTCTGGAATTCTCAAAAGTTTAGGGGAGGGGGCCTCACACTGGCCTATGATCTGATGTAAGTGAGTAAGCATCAGCTGAGCCATATCATTTGGGTTTTTAATTTCATTTCCTTCTCCATCAGTAAGTGAATGAACCAGGCCCTAATTTCTCTTGACTTTGAAGGCCCTGAAAAAGTGAGTTTGATTAGCCTCCTCTAGCTAGAGGTAGGTTTCCATGGATAATAATATGGCCTTCCTCACCTCCTCAAGCTGATATTTAATCAAGTCATACTTAGATTCAAGCCACCAATCCTTCGTGTTTTTGAGAGGTTAAATTGTCTACTTTGTCAGTGAGCTGCTTCAGGCATTGGTATTTCTTCCTTCTAGGGCCTGCACTTTTGGTTGCTTTTTGAATATTCTTGATAAAGATATCCCAAGCCCTAGGGATTTCTATCACCACATCTTTACAAAGATTACTCATAGCTTTCAATGCCAAGCCCTTGAATAGAGGGTTTTTAGAAAGGTGGTCATGTATTGTAAGTAACTTCTTAGATCCTTAAGGGAAGAGACCTTCTCATTTGGTTTTATTAAGTTCATGCTTAACGATAGGTGATTTAAAAGGCATTATGAAGTCACCACCTTCATTTCAAGCAACAATGCTAGTCAGTTGTCTGACAAGAACAATAGCAACAATCCAGTCAAGAAGCCATGTTGGCATACTGCAGATTGGTGTATGTGAAGCTTGACATGCTATTCCAAGGGCCCACCTCCTCCAACATGTCCACCAACACCCTTTTTTCACACAAGATTAGCCATTTGGATCTTTCAAATCCTTCTAACATGTTCAATGACCCAGTTTTGTCCTTTCTCTTCTCCACCATATTGAAATCTCCCACCAGGAGTCATTCCCCTTCAACCTGGATGCCTTTCAGATTATCCCATAGTATTGCTCTTTCCTTTGTTGAAAAGGTCTATATATATTGATGATGGTAATATGCTAATCTGCCCATGTTAGGGGCTCACAGCCCTAACAAGTATTAAGTGCAAGAAACATGTAGTATAAAGGAAAACGACTACGGGAGACTGCACATCACACCATGAAAACTGCAACCTGTGTGAACAAAAGAGACCATGGATAAGCAAGAGAAAGTATTGTGCTACCCTGTATTCATTATCAACGTCCATTACATTCCCAAAAACAACATACGACTGTAGGAAGACTGCAAACTGCAAACTGCCTGTTAGTTACATCCGAAAATTGCTACACGCTGTGAGCAGGATGGAAACACACACAACGCCTCTATAATGACCCGACACACACACACACACACACACACACACACACTATGGGGCACCACTCGGCTTACACAACCCACCTGACCGAGACAGGGAACACACAGATGAGTGAGAGGAGAGAGACTATCCATTTGCCCACTCCACACAGAGACACACACACACACACACACACACCCAAAAGACTCAGCTCAAAAGAGGAGAATTTCTGATCTTTAGATACAATCGAGCTTGGGCCAACACCAATGGGACAAATAGCTCACACAATATGGGTAAAATATGCCATATACAATCACAAATTGGAGTTGAGGCTTCGCTCATAAGAGAAACTTACACAGCCAAAACAATAGACAAACATTGAGAAATTTGGCAAAATGCACAGTGCCATCACGTCCAGAATGGCCCAAAACCCCAGTCTACAATGTCAAAGTGCTCAAATCCGACCTCGGATGAGCAGTTTATGGCCAAAACAGGCTTCAAAAACAGCAAAAACTCAGTTGCGGCTGTTCCTCCTCTCTTCTCCACGTTTTTCTGGTATTTTTCTCAAGTTTTTCAATTTCAACACTTAGCTTTATTACTTGGGCACCTTTGGCCTTTTAGTTGACCTCAAACGGACCTCGAACAGGCCAAAAAGTGGCCTCGCAGTGCATAGTTGTCACCCTGCTGCATCCATCGGCACACCTGGCACTCAACATTTTCCAATAATGCATCCTGCAACCACATGAAGTGGCCCTCAAATACAACTCTCATGATGACCTTTCTGCATAATTATCACAAGAAAACACCCACATTGTGTACGTACTTTATCCACGTGCAAGTATTGACCCCACTCGACCTCCTGACGCCACTAGATGCCATCTGACGTACCTGCTTACCTCATGTCGTCGGCCCGTGGATAGGTTCCTTGAGAAGTTTTACACGCTAACAACTCCTCATTATTATAGAAGAAAATCGATGCACTATGTACATGCTGTCCTACCTGTACACATGTGGGACCCACGTAACCACCTGGCTCTGGAAAATGGGCAATTCTTTATTCGATGCACCATGCATGGGTATGTACATATGCACAATCACTTCTTCCAAAAAACTCCTAACATAATTTTCCCATCCCCTAGCCTGCTAGATCATTCATGTGATCAACATCAGCAAAAAGAGATATGAGACTCGCCGCGTCACAGGTCTCCTCATCCCTCACATACATTACTTGTTCTGCAGACAACTCATATTGCTCCACCATCATCAATCTAGCATGATACAATTTAAGATGCAATCCATTTACCCTTGACTTATGTAGAATCCCATCCAGGTTAGCCAGCTGATATGTACCATTCGGGAAACACTCCACTACCTTGAAAGGGCCTTCCCACTTAATTTGAAACTTCTTTTGGAAGGTGTTATCCAGCTTACTATTGTAGCGCAAAACCAAGTCATGCTTCTTGATACCCTTACTTTTGACCTTTTCGTTTATCTTTTCTAAAGCCTTATCTTGCATCTGCCCATAATGTTTCAATACACTCATCCTATCCAACTGAACCTCTTGTAACTTTAAGAGCCTCTCTTTGAATGCATCACTAGACGGCTATTGGCGGATACACTGTGACGGATGTCAGCACAGCGAGAACTCACCTAACAAGATTTGTCAGCTAAGGACGAAGCTCGACCCGCAGGCTAGTGGAAGCAAGCATAGGGTGTCAACCTACACTCGACCGACTCTCGACTACTTCCTACAGAGGTCTCTACCCAATGTCTAAGCTGCAGTCTTCAGGAGTACATAAGAGGAGATTTTCTACGACACTTTCAAGAGCCAAATACCCATCAAGCGTTCTTGAAACGCCACAAAACTTGAAGGAAACCCTATTAACACCAATAGGTCGCTCTCCCTAAGGTCCATGGACCAAAACCCCAACCCTAAACACGCGTTGAAAAATCACGTAGGATGTCTGGTCGAAATTTTTGGGTCGTCGTTTCTGAAAACTAAAGTGCCTAATGTGTAGCTCTACTCAATGCGAACACATGGATATGCTGAAATGAAAAAACAGACAACGTATGCTCACCGAATCACCAGATATAGCTCGTGGGTAGATCTCGCATAATCTGACCGTACACCCGCAATGTAGGTGTTGGCACGTATCTCTCTTCGGGGGAAACATGTTGCACTTCTCCGCACTCAATTCTGACCATGGTGCGCGCGTAGCGTCAAGATAAAACTCTCACTCTCTCTCGTACAGAGAGTACGCCCAACTCACACAGACAAAAACTTAAAAAATGACAAAAAGGTTTTTTGCATCAGGGTCAAAAGTGGTATAAATACCTTACAATCTCAAACCCTAATGTTCCAATTTAACCATTCACTCATTCTAAATGTCAAAAAAGGGATACAATCTGGAAGCTTCTGCAAGCCCCACTATTTACAAAGGTGAAATGACGATTTTTCTCAATTAAGGAATAATTACAAAAAATAATATCCTGCTGGGCCATCATTCTCCGTTGGGTGTGTCCAGCTACTAACACTCCCCCCCTCCTAGTTCATGTCGTCCCCGACATGGCAGTAGAGCTGCTTCTGCAGTGGGGGCTTTCGCGCATCTTCAAAAGAGACTCATATCGTGCATGCTAGGCCAGTAATGTAGGGCCGAATATTTCTGTATCGATGGTGAAGAAACCAGTGTAGAAGGCTTCTTCAAAGGCGTGGAGATGATACAAGGGCAAAAACATGATTCGTTGATAAAGGGCATGTATCTCCTCATGGGAAGGCTGAGCAGACATATCATATGCACATCTATATGTGTCTTGGAAGAAGAAGATGCTGTCTGTTTCCTGTCTAGGTTTAAAGATTTCAAAAACTACCAAAAGGGTTTCACAAATTTTTCTGAGCATGATGCAAGAGAGGTAAGGCGAGCCAGTGAACAATTTAATATTTTGATTGAGAGTCCACAATCAGCTTAACTCCTTCTGGTTTGGAGATATCTTCTTTGTATAGTGGCACTATTGGCTCCTCTTTAATCCACTTGTTTATTGTAGCAGCTTCATACTTGAAAAGAGGATATGGGAGAGAAGGTTGTAGCCATTCATGCCGAATGACATTGGCATCTAACTTCTGAATGGTCATAGACTTAAATACTCTCTGTTCCCACTCCATTGCTTCTTTGGCCGTGTCTTTTATTGCCGCTTCTATTGCCTTTTGTAGATTTTCTTCTTCTTCTTGTGTCAAATCCTGGGGCTCTTGGGATGGTCCCACAAGGATGTCCTCTTACATAGTGGTGTCCACTGGATCTGACACATTGTCTATGTCAATGCCCTCCATTGCTGCCGGCCCTGTGCTCAAGTGTTGCTGACACATTGTCTATGTCAATGCCCTCCATTTTTGCTGGCCCTATGCTCAAGTGTTGCTGACACATTGTCTATGTCAATGCCCTCCATTGCTGCTGGCCCTGTGCTCAAGTGTTGCTCTGCTGTTGGCCTTTTAGCTCATCTATCTGCTTCTGATATGCTTTCTTTTCCTGTTTAGCTTGATCTCCCATGTTCACTAAGAGGTCGTTCAATTCTGCATTGGCTTTTTCAGCCTCTTCTAGCTTCCTCTTGGTGTCTTCATTTTCTGTTTGCAATCTCTTTAGGTCCTCGTCCATCTTCTTTTTCAAGGCTTCTAACTCATCTTTCATGGCCTTGTTCTTATCTTCCAGACGGTTTTGCATTACTAGGGAGCCCTCGTCCAGCATCAGTCTTTGTCTCTTCTCTAGTGTCAACTCCTTTTGGAGTTCCTTCATCTGCTCTTCATATAGATCATTCTCGGAAGCAGTGCTGGTCGAGGTAGCATCTCTGACTCTGGCCGGAGATGCCCTTAGCCTCTAGATGGTATGATCTTTCACTTTCATTTGATCTTTGAGCTCTATCACTTCATCCTGGCTTGCCTCATGCTCTAGCTCATCTTTTTACTTAGCATTCCTCAAAGTTTCAACTTCTTTGGACTCATCAGCAAGCTGGAGTGTCAAATTGTCCCTCTCTTTCTCCGCATCTGTTAGTGATTTGCTGATTTTCTTATACTCCTCCTCTGCTCTTACAAGATTTTGTTCTGCTGCCTGACTCTGTCTTTCCATCTCTTGGCATCTTTGTAGTGCCGCGTTCAGATCGGCTTGCAGGTTGGTTTGTTTCTTCGTGTTCTCTTGGTCCTGCTTTTGCAGTGAGTCCACTTCGGCTTTGATATGAACTTCATTTGTTTTGAGATTATCAGTTTCAATTTCAGTGGCCATAGACCTTGCTCTGAGCCCGACGAGTTTTTGCATCACTTAATCCCAATCATTGGTTTGTGGCTGTAAATCCACTGTATCTGTGGCCATTTCCTTCAACTCCACTAACAAAGGGCTCAGCATATATTCCTTGGGTCTAGTGCTCAACAACTCAAAAGCTGCATTAACTGTCTCTTCTTGAGAGTACCCAGCAGCTAGGAGATCAAGAAATATTCTATAGTTTCTTTCTTCTAGATTTGGCTTCTCATCTTTTGGCTCGACTTCTATCTTCTGCTCTTCCTCTTTGTTCTTCTCTTCCTTGGAGTCTTGTTGCCCATCAGGTTTGTTCGACTCCTCTTTTTGTTGGGTTTGGGGAGGACTAAGAGGAGGTGGTGATGGTGGTGGGCTGGATTCTCGGCTTGATGGTGGAGTTGGTTGCTTCTTCTTGAAATCCCGATCCGCCTTTGTTTTCCTCTCTCTTTCTTGGCCTTCCTGCTCTTCTAGCAGCTACCGTCTCACTTCGTGAACCTCTTCTTTTGTAAAAGGTATATTTGGGATATTCTCCACTGTAGCATCTAAGATCTTGAAATTCTTGATATAATCTTCAAACCGATCCCTTTTTATCCTTCGAGATGATCCTGACATAGCCTCAAGTGATGGCTTCCATAACTCGCTCAGATCCCCTTTTAGCGCTCTCTCAGCTCTGAAACTTTCCATTAGTCTTTCTAGCCTTTCCGCTTTCTGTGACTTTGTTTCCTTGACTGGCACCTGCAGAGTTTCTTTCTTTCCCTTCTTTGGCTCTAGCGGCTCTTCTAGCACTATCTCTAAACGGCGCTTCAACCTTGTGGGGCTACCCTGGGCGCCTTAGGAGGTTCTTCTTCTTTGTCTTCCTTCAGCTTGAGCCAATCATTTTGTGAGGGAGGTAGAGGCGAGTTTCCCTTGGCATGCAATGCTCCATAGATGACTTTGGTTATCAACTTACCAGGCACAATATAGGTGGGATTTTTGGTTCCCATCTTCACAAGATTGTCGTGGATGTAAGCGGCATAGTTTATCTCCTTTGGTTTGCTCTTCTGCATTGCCCAGGTGAAAGTGGTGGCAATAGCTCCAAGTGGCATCCTGTATTTCTGTGGCCGCTTGGTACACATGTGGAAGTACTGATTGTATAGTTTGCTCATGATAGCCACCTTCGGGTTTGCAATATCTTCAAATGTATAGTTATTCTTCTTTTCCGAGTAGACCTTAATGTCATCTCGCCTCTTTGTCACACTGTCTCCTTTGTTAGAGATGTCAAGTGTTGCTGCCACCACCTTCTCTGTGATGACAATCATTGTATTAGGCTTGCCTTGCAGATCTGTAACTCTGGCTATGCCGTCCTCTTTGATTGTTGTGACAAATTCCCACACTCTTTGAACATCAATCCCTGTCGGCAAGGCTTCAAAGTAATTATGGAGATCCAGTTTCTCCAAGTAGTCCCCCATCTTGCTCCTGAAAAATTCATTGAGCTCTTGAGGTATCATGGGTAGCTCCACAGCATTTCCCTCCGGATCTTTAAATACTCCTTGATAGATTCTCAGATCATTGGTTTCTAGCAGGTCATCTTGAATCCAAGTGGTGTGGGCTTCAGGGTTCCCTCTGGGATAACAAAAGGCTCCACTTCTTCTAAGTAGTCCTTGATAGTCATCCTCTTCTTCTTTGCAGATGATTTTGTGGCTGCCATGGATCCTGTTGCACTCAGTAGTCCAAAGTTAGCATTTTTTATAGATTAGCTAATAAATTAAGTTCTGACTACCCAAATGACCTGAAAATCAAAATTAGAACTCAAAAGGGACTAGGGAAACCCTGCATGTGCCCACATTAGATTTTTGGCTGAAAAATAAGCATGTACCTTCTCTGTTTTTGGTGAAACTTGACAGGCTTGTGGCCCTTGACCTGTGCAACATGGCTATGTACTTGGAATTTGGTTTGGACATTAGAAAGTGAAATTTTGAGCAGATTTAGGCTTTTGTCTCACAAATTGGATAGGATGTCCTAAACAAGTGGCAAATGATATTCAATTGGGTTGAAATTTGATATATAGGCTTCTTATACCATGTAAAAGGCTCCCATGAAGTCAATTCCTGCAGAGAAGGTCAATATGACACTGGAGACATCCTACGCGTAGGATGTCTATTTTCTCAGAATGACTTGAATTTGCTTCTGTGAGTAGCCCTTAGTATGTAGAACATGGCCCTGCTCTTAGATTTTGATTTGGATAAGCATTGGTGTTGTTAGGAGCATGTGTACTGTTTTTAGGCTCAGAAAGTGCATCTTGGAGGTTTTGGGAGCCAAATGTGATTTGTCTGGCTTGAATTTTGATATATGAGCTTGTGAAGATGTAATAAAGATATCTGGAGCTCAAAAACACTAGCTGGAGGTCAAATAGGTCATTTAGACATCCTACGCATAGGATGTCTATTTCATTGATTTTCATATCTGACCCCACAGTTAGCTTGGCAATGTGCTAATGAGTATATTGTGCAAGTTTCATGTGATTTGGACTAGTTTTGGTAGGTCTATGACCCATCAATGCCTCTATGCTCTGACTTTCCGTTTTTTGATGCATATGTCAACTCTTGTCCAAATGTGATGAAACTTGATGGCTAGCATGTATAAGTTAAGTAGAAGCTGTGTATGAGGTGAGATATTGAGTTTGGTTCCCAAACATGGCCTTGAGACATCCTACGGGTAAGATGTCTCCTGATGATTTTTTTATGAGAAATACTACTAGTACATGTCCTGAGCCCCCCTTAGTCCCCTCTAAGCCCTATTTCAATAAAAAAGTCCAAAAGATAGATAGAAACTCTTGTTTGGCTTTCAGAGCCTCTGAGCCGTTTTCTGACTCTTGAAGTGCTTTTCGGTGATGAAAATTCTTGATGTTAGTCTCCATAGCTTCATGGTTCCTTGGGGATCCTTGCCATATGGTTTTTGTTGGCTTTGGCTTCACAGGAGCTCCATTTGACAATTTGTCGCTCTGGAAGCACCCGTGGTTCCGTTTGCATGCCATCGATGATTTGTGGTGGTCTACCACCATAGGACTTGGTTTTTGATGGTCTAGGCAAGCCGCTCGTGAAGTTTGGTGGCAAACGGACATCGGGTTTGGCCGTGAGAGCTAGTTGACGCTTTGTGTGCCTGATGCCGTTCCTGAAGCTTAGTCCCGCTTCGGTTTGCCTTATGGCCATGTGGGTTATATAGCCTTGTAGAGCATGTCGAGATGCTCCTACCCGTGAGTTTTGGTAGCATTTGGGCGACTTTCCACCGATTTACCACTTGGTGGCCTCTTGCGGGGCTCTAGAAGTTAGGGTTTTTCCCAATGGTTTTTTGCCACCTTTGTGCATTCAAGAGTGGTCTCCTATGCTAGGGCAAACTGTCAATGAAGCCTTGTTGCTTTTGGGTTAGCCGTTAGGTGGACACCTCTACCTGTAGGTCTCTAATGCCCGTTTCCCGTGTGAACCTACACTAGTTTTTGCGACAAAATATCAAACATACGCGAAAAGCTCAAGGTGGTGAGCCTACCTCTCATATCTGGAGCCTACCGGGTGGTCGTGCGCGTCGTAGAAGCAGTTGGAAGTCTGGTTCGCTCTAGGTGGCAAGAGCTCTCTCTCAAGAAGGAAATAGTATAAATGAGCTCTAAGTGAAGTGAAAAAATCTTATAATGGGGGTCCCCGAACCACTTTCTATGAAATTTGACATGCGCTCCCAACTTCTTGCGAGATGCGGTTTAGGCTCGAAAAGTTCTTGATTTGGACTCCGTTTGCCTAGTTTCCGAAAAATTTGACATTTCGGTCAAAATCTGGCCAAAACACGCCTTCCGCTCCATTCACATAATTGTACCCCCATTGTAGCATAGGTTGTACTATAGTCACTGATTATTCCCATATTTTTTGTTTTTCATTACCATCGTATTTCACCTGCTTTTTGTATTTTTGAAGTTTTTCTGCCCCCGATAATTAGTAGAATTAAAAAGAAAATAGAAAAATAAACCCAGAAAATCCTCAAAAATCATAATAACTCAAAAACATCACCGCAAAACACTATATATACTCACATGCAATTTTATGGCCGGATTTCTTCGTTTTACCAATATTTTGTCCGAAAAATGGTTATTTTCACATATATACACACACCAAGGGGCCTGATTTGGCGTTAGACCCCATATACTTGTAGATTCGTGTTGTATAAGAGCACATGTACTTAGGTTAGTCCAGAAAATTTTGCAATCAAACAAAAACCCTTTAAAATAGTCGAAAAACATGCCCTTTTTTGCTCCTTTTACCTTCATTGGGTCCGCATTGAGAATGCCTCCCCCCTCCTAGTCGGAGTCCTCCCGGATGACAAGGTATTTCCTCGGGGTATGTGCAGTGCATTGGTTAAAAATTGTGCTAATGCGTGGCCTTGTAATGTGGCCCTATTTGATGCATACTCAGTCAATGCATGGAAAAATCAATGATGTGCGAGAGGAGGGAATAAGCAAGATGCTTATTGGCATTCCACGTGGAGGTTTCCTGTTTGTTGTTGATTTGGTTGGCGGATTTTCTTTGCAAGTAAAAGTTGTAACTCTACAGCTCTCTGTTTGATCGTCTTTCTTGCAAAAGTCGCTTGATTTGCCGCTACTGTCAATATGGCCGTGGTTGTCTCCGTGGAGAGAATTGTTGTGGCTGAATTGGCCGTAGTCTTTTTCTCTTTTGCTTGCCATTTGTAGCTTTGTTTTGGAGGTTTTTGTAGGTTTATTGTCACATCCGTGGTCGTCATTGTTGTTCTGCTGATCGGCACCCACATAGATCGGTTTGCCGGTTTCATATGTAGTGTGTGTCTGCATACTGGTGTTGCTTGTACTGAAGGGAGTTCCTGTTGCTTTGGTTTCGGGATCTAAATGCGAGTCGCATTTAAGTTGTTACTGAGCATTTTCTTTGGGATCCATATCTTTTTTATTCCCGTGGTTGTTGGTTGAAATGTGCTCTTCTGTTGACTTCTGCTGTTGTATTGTGGTTTGTATGCCATGTCACCTCTATCCTTCCGCACCCATACTTGTTTTTCGCATGTTGCTAACCTTGATCTATTCACTGTGGTCTGTGTTAACTTATTTTTGTAGTGAACATGGTTGGAAGTTCCCTGGTTGTTCTCCATGGGTATCGTGTTGTTTTTTAGTGGCACCCATCCTTTCGGTTCTTTATCGAGTGATTATGGTGTTGTCATCTGGTTCTCCTGGGTTTGCTGAGCAAAGGCTACCACCTGTTGTTCTTATGCATGCTGAATTTTGCCTGTATCAAAATTCCAATCTATCTGCACATTATACTCTTTCTGCCAAGGTTGTCCCAACAACATGGGGTGTAGTATGCTCGCATTCTCAACCACGTAAAACTTGTGGGGGTAAATATATTGATGTATTTGTACATGCAATATAGTCCAGCCCAATGTTCCTAGCGAATGTGATGTACTACAGTAGGATGTAGGTGATCTTTGGGCTTGAGCTGTTTATATAATTTGTAATCAGATTTTCTTGAGCTCCACTTGATTGCTACCCACTTTGATTGCAATCATTGGTTCCACTGTGTCTTCACCAAAATTCGTTAGTCGAATAGCATTTATTTGCAACGGTGATTCACTTTGTTGTTATTGTTGTAGAACCCTTCTTTTTGCAATGCGTTCTTTTGCTTCTGCTTGGGCTTCTTCTCGTACCCTCTGTTTCTCCTTCATCCATTGTTTTTCTTGATGGATTTGTTGAAGAATATCCTGTGTTAGTGGTAAATGATACTTTTTTAACCAACACCCGCTAATCCAATTTGGCATTTCTTCTCTTGCCAATGTAGCAAGTTTGACAGCTCCACTTTGTGATAGCTCACTAATCACAAAGGGTCCCATCCCTTGCTTTTTAAGTTTCTTAGCATGTTGCTTCAAAGTATAAACAAGTACATAATCACCTGTTTTGAACTCTTTCGTACGCACATGCTTGTCAAAAAACTCTTTTTGTCTTCTCTTTTTAGCATAGATTGAAGCAACAGCTCTTAGTCGAAGTTCATCTAGCTTTTCAAGATCATCTATTCTTGAAGAGAGCTCATTCCCTATCCATTCTAAGCGTTTCGCTACTCGTAAAGTTGGAAACAAAAACTCTATGGGTAATATAGCGTTTAGAACAAACACCATGTTGTACGGTGTTGTGCCGATTGATGTTTTGTAAGCTACCCGGTATGCCCATAGTGTTGAGTGTAACTGCTGATTGTCCTTGACTCTGATATAATTTTAGTCAAAATAGTACATAGTGTTTTATTTGTGGCCTCAGCTTGTCCATTTGCCTGTGGATGATATGGAGCAGATTTTCTATGTATGACCATGAATTCATCTAACAGATATTCAATGACTTCATTAAGAAAATGGGTTCCTTGATCACTGACAATTTCTATTGGTAATCCGTATCGTACAAATATATTCTCATACAAAAATTGTGCAGTGGTTCTTGCGTCTGCTTTTTGTGTTGCTTTGGCTTCCGCCCATTTTGTGAGATAGTCCATAGCCACAATGATATATTGGGTATGTGTGCGATATGCAGGGGGTGAAATAGGCTCCACAAAATCAATGCCCCATTTTGCAAATTCCCGTGCTCCCATCATTGGTCGTAGTGGCATCTCATCTCTCTTTATCGGCACCTTAGTGCGCTGACATGAGTCACAATGCTTTACAAACTCCTCAGCATCCATGTGCAATGTAGGCCACCATATTCCTGCGGTGGTTAAGACAATTTTTGCCGTCTTATCGCCTGAAAAATGGCCTCCACTTATTCCTCCATGTGAAATTAAAGTCGTGAGCCTCCAGCTCTATAGCCCTTTTTCGCACTTTTGTTACGTTCTCAGGAAATGTCCTTGTTGTTAAGAAATCAATGATATATTGACTCCATGCAGGTGCAATGTTTACCTGAAACAATGTCGCGTGATCCACCCGATCGTTTGGCACTACATATAGTACAATTGTTAATATAAGCATGTGTGTCAGCATACATAGTTGGCCAATAAACTCCTAATTGTTTCAGTCTTTGGTGTGTTTTCATTGTTGAACAATGAAATGTACAATCCTAGATGTGTGATTCTTCAAGAGAACACTCGAATTCCTCTGGATTTATACATAATCGTAGAATTTGGTCCGAGCCTAGATGGTACAGTCGTCTTGCAATAATCAACTGAAAGTTTTTTGTTTGTCGAAATGTTTGTTGTTTGGATCTGTCTACCTCCAAAGGAAATAATGCTAAAAATTTCTTGAGACCATTTGGGTATCATTTCAATGTTGAAAGATAAGCATCAGGTATGTCATCGTCTACTCCTTCAGGAGCTTCCCTGTTTTGCAGCCTTGAAAGATGATTCGCCCGTAAACGAGTTTTACCCTTTTTCACCACCATTGTGAAGTCAAACTCTAGCAATATAATAAACCAGCGTCGTACAATTCTTTCAGTATTGCATGGTTTATTTACTAGATACAAAAGAGCTTGATGATCTATGAAGAACACTAATTTGTTTGCAAGCAAGTAATGCCGAAATTTCTTTACAGCATAAATCATTCCTAATCCCTCTCTTTCAGTGGTGGTGTAGTTCTTTTCTGCACTATTTAGCTGTCGGCTCGCATAACAAACTGGGAAATCCATTGTCCGTCTCCAGGTTGAGCTAGAATACTCCCAATTGCATATGCAGATGCATCAATGTGAACATGGAATATCTTTTCCCAATCTGGATCTTTAAGTACAGGCGCTGATAGAAGGTTTTTCTTAAGCTTTTGGAATGAAGTTTCACACTCCTCAGTCCAGTCAAAACTGACTAATAAACGATACAGAGGTTGTACAATGACTGCATACATTCATATGAATCTTCGATAATATCCGCAGTGTCCCTTGAAGGATTGTACTTGTTTGACATTAGTAGGCCTGGGCAAGTCTACTATGAATCTTATTTTGTCTAGGTCAGTGGTTATGCCATTTCATGAGACAATATGTCCTAAGATGCGGCCTTGCCTAACCATAAAAATGCACTTTTACGGGTTGAGACAGATTCGATATGTTCTGCACTTCTCAAATACCTTTTGTAAATGGTCAATATGTTCTTCTCGTAGAAGAGAGTGGACACATAGATCATCCATATATATTTCTAAGAATATTCTCAGGTACTCTTTGAACGCATGAGTCATTAACCTTTGGAAGGTAGCTGGGGCATTGGTTAGGCCAAAAGGCATAACTCTATACGCATATATTCCCCATTCTGTGGCAAATGCTGTTTTGTGTTGATCCTCTATTGCAATTTCCAATTGGTTATACCCTGAAAACCCATCTAGAAAGGAATAAGCCCGTTTCCCAGCCATCCTCTCAAGCACATATTCTGTGATCGGCAAGGGATAATTATCCCTTATTGTGGCTGTGTTCACTTTTTTGAGGTTCACACACACATGCAGCTTTCCGTTATTTTTGGGGACAACCACAATCGGGCCTTATGGCGATCGATCTCACCATCCGGCTTGCGTTTCAACTTGTAAACCCACTTCATACCAATGGCCTTTCATAGATGAATTCAGCCAGTGACCTGTTTTTCCTCTCAGCAACACCATTTTGCTGAGGTGTATAAGGCACTATAGATTGGTGTTTTATCCCACGACTAGCCAGAAATGCATTAAATTTATGAGACATCGAGACATTTTCAACCATAGCCAAAAATTGTTTGAAGCACATAAAAACTTCGGACTTCGCTTTAAGCAGAAATACCCACGCATGCCTGGAGTAATCATCAATGAAAGTCATGAAGTAAAGGTAATTGCCCAAGGACGGAGTTTGCATGGGCCCACAAACATCACTATGCACAAGCTGCAACCTGCATGTGGCCCGAACTGAACCATCCTTTGGAAACTTAGAACGCTGCATCTTACCCAAAATACAGCCTTCACAAACATGTTTGACAGGTGCTTCAAGAGGTGGCAAAGAAGCAACCATATCAGATTTCTGCAAACGCAGCAAACTGGCAAAATTCAGATGATCAAAACGTGCATGCCAAAGTTTTGCATCTGAAATAGCCCTTGAATCTGCAACAGCATTTGCAAAATTTTGTCCACACTTACAATTTCATCACCAAAGCTGAGATCATGAACTGTACATCTGTCATCCACAAATTTGACTACAAGTCCAAGTCTAGCAAGTGCGGATACAAACAAGAGATTCTTTTTGATCCAAGGTACATAAAGTGCATCAACAAGTGTGAAGGAACTGCCATTAGCAGCATTGAGCACAATCTTTCCAACTCCCTGACCTAGATAAGAGGCATTGTTGGCACAAGTGACAGAATTCCCATGACGGACAGACTCGAGAGAGGTAAACAATTCACGATGTGAGGTAATGTGATTTGTAGCACCACTGTCGAAATACCACACATGTGAATCTGCTGCAACTGACAAGCATGCATCATGGACAACAGGATTGTAAGTGCACTCTGTGCTAAAAGCCCATTCTGCATCAACATCAGCATCACAGTTTCCTTTTATAGAAGACTCAACAATGGCTGCATTTGTAGTGGAACCAGCATTTGCAGTGGAACCACCCTCTTTCTTCTTAGCCTCTTTGGCCTTCAACTTAGGACACGACTTGATCAAGTGATCATTAGCTTTACATTAATGGCAACGCATCTTATTTTTGCCAAACGAAGTGCTGCCAGCAAAAGCATTAGGAACATAATTTTTTCCACTCGCAACAGAACCATAAGAAGTGATTGCATTATTGTTACCACCCTTTCTTTGAGAAGCAATAAAAGCCTGTTCAACTGCACACTGCCTAGTCCTGTTTTTTCTTGAAAGTGACTCTTGCAACAGCAATGTGCATAATGCATCAAACTTGACAACTTCAGGATTTCCTTGGGTCATCAGTCTCCAAGTACTAGCAAAAGTCTGGTAGGAATCTGGTAAGGCATCAAGAACATTCTGCACAAGGGAACCCTCTGAAATGACTTCACCTGCAGAAATAAGTTTCTCATTGATATCCTTGACACTAGCAAGGAAAGTGTCCATATCATCTTCCTCATGCATAATCTTTGACTCCAGCTCTTTACGCAGCAAAGCAATTTTAGCCTCATTGCGGCTTGCATAAAGACCTGCTAGAATATCCCAAGTCTGTTTTACAGATTTTGCTGAACGGATGTGAGGAACAATGGTGCGCTTCACAGACAACGCAATCAATGCATGAGCCTACACATCCTTTACATCCCAATGAGCTTGTTCTACCATAGGCAAAACAACTCTAACAGCAGCAATCCTTGCAGTAAGACCTGCAACATCCTCAACGTGGCCTACATCCTCAGAACCAGGATGTACATCAATGCCCTGCACAATGTTCCAGACGCCCTTTGACACAAGAACATGTTACATCATATAAGCCCACATAGGGTAGTTGTCCCCATCCAACCTGTTCTCAATAGTAAACATCTTGAACACATCTGTGTTGTTGTTGTCATCCATGGTAAATGCTGCACATGATGTGAAAACTGCCCAAAAATAGGAGAAACAGAGCGAGAACAACACGTGCTATATAGCACAAACCGTAGAAAACTATAAGGCACCTGTTATGCAGAAAACGGCACTGACAGAATTTTTGCACAAAATGATGAAATTGCCTGTGCAAACCTGCCTGTAGTGGAAACAGAGGCCGAAATGAGTCCAAATCAAAAATCTGAGTAGACCTGCGAACACTCACCATAGCTCACTGAAATCAAAGACAGTGAGCACGCATGTACTGGAGCAGTTGGCGACTGAGCCCAGGAGGACGCAACCTTCTCTGATACCAATTGTTGGAATTAGGGTTGCAGAGAAACGCACACAACTTGGAGAAGACGAAGGAAGCTCAAGGCACACAATAGAGAGTGTATAACTTAGTGTGCAATGGAAAGATGGATAGCCCTAGAGTGATGGGCGTATATACAATGCACGGGGGAAAAAACCTCCTAAAGAGGAAAAAAATGCCTGGGCGGTCCTAGTGTGTTCACACACATCACTACCACATGTATATGGTAACAGCTGGCTCATTTTACTCAGCTTCCACTCTTTGTTCCTTGCCACCTCCAATGCATCTTCATATGTTCTAAGCTTCTTTAGCTCCACTCTCCAACGTATATTCTCCCAAAGACCAGCCAAGAATCTGTCCTTCTTCATCATGTCAGGTGGGGGTACTTGTGGTGCTAAGGCCTTGCACATCCGCTCCCATGCCAATGAAAACTTACGTAGGTACGCATCTACTGGCTCACCTTCCTTTTGCACCAAACCTTGTACTTCTTGCCATACTTTGTCAGGATCTTCTGTCTTCAAAAACTCCACTTTCAATCCATACCTTAGATTGTCCCAACGCAATCTTACAGGTGGATCAGCCACACGCAACTCCTCTTCAAATGCTTTGGACCAAACTCGTGCATCACTCTTTAAACAAATCTGGAGAAGACGTAACATCTGCACTGGGTCATGAATCTGGTTGCTAATGCAGGCAACCTCCATCTTTTCCAAAAAGTCTTTCACATCTTCATCACTTCTTCCATGAAATTCCGGATAAGAGAAAGCCATGGCTACTCAAGTTTTAATGCGTTGAGAACCCCTTCTAACACAGGTGCAAGAACCCAAAGCTTTTTATGACTCAATCCCCTAAAACTTCAATGAAGCTCAACTTTAGATAAGAACAAACACATGCACATCAAATGAGTTTTCATAGTTAATCATCGGAATTACAACGGGCAAAGGACATTCCAGTATCTCTCTTAATCTTCTTGGCCCGAACATAAAGACTATGCACTGCTCGAAAAGAATCTTCCTCGACACATGAACATTTATTTGGATTCTTTGTGTTAAATGAAAAGAAGTGATTTGAGGTCCGTTTTGATCATCCATTAAAGCCAACCATGCAACTCCCAAGAAGGCACACCCAACTTATCCTTTGATTTTGTCAGAATTTCAACAGCATAACAACATAAATTGCTCAAAAGACCAAAAAACTAGCCATCACAACTTGGAAAAATTTTGGCATAGTTTCCCCAGAAGTAGAGCAGTAAGAACCCAAAATAGACTGTATATGTATGCATAACCTGCCAACAATAGAACTTGAGCATCAAGTAGGAATCACTAGTACATAGCCTATGGCGAGGTCACGAAAAGGGTGCTCCAGCCACCTGTATCACCAAAAGGATCTCACATTTGAGAATTTCCAGCTCAATAAAACCTCACGCTATCGACTCTCTCACGAAAGCTTATGCAAATCCTGTATAGTCAAGTCTCAGAAATGACTATCTTCCAGACCAAGTCTCAGAAATGGCTGGGACTGCCAAATAAAACCAAGTATGGCTCCACAAAGGCGTACAATGGAAGTATCCACAAGTAACGTACCATACAAGACAATGCGCTCAAACAGGTGCCCAATGATGCATACCCACGGCAACTACAAGTGACTTCCATTGTCAGTATATCACTCTCCTCCAGCTACTTGTACTTTTGTGAATCACCTGTACGTGTACCTATCCTTGTAACCTGTAACCTAACCTGTAATCCCGAAGCTGAAGGTACTCAAAGAAGATCCTACGTGGGGGCGCCAAAAGAATGTGAGACACACACACACACTATGGGGCACACACACACACACACACACACACACAAAAGAATATGAGACACACACACACACACAACACCTCTATAATGACCCAAAACACACTCTTGGGATGAGACACACACACACTATGGGGCACCACTCGACTTACACAACCCACCTGGCCGAGACAGGGAACACACAAATGGAGTGAGAGAAGAGAGACTATCCATTTGTCCACTCCACACACAGAGAGAGACACACACCCAGAAAACTCAGCTCAAAAGAGGAGAATTTTTTATGTTTAGATACAATTGAGCTTGGGCCAACACCAATTGGACAAGTAGCTAACACAATATGGGTAAAATATGCCAGATACAATCACAAATTGGAGTAGAGGATTTGCTCATAGGAGAAACTTACACAACCAAAATAGCAAAAAAATAGTGAGGAATTTGGCAAAATGGATAGCGTCATCGCATCTAGAACGGCCCAAAATCCCAGTCTACAATGTCAAAGTGCTCAAATTCGACCTCGGATGAGCAGTTTATGGCCATAACAGGCTTCAAAATCAGCAAAAACTCAGTTGCGGCCGTTCCTCCTCTTTTCTCCACGTTTTGCTGGTCTTTTTGTCAGGTTTTTCAGTTTCCACACTTAGCTTAATTACTTGAGCACCTTTGGCCTTTTAGTTGACCTCAAACGGACCTCGAACATGCCAAAAAGTGGCCTCGTAGTGCATAGTTGTCACCCTGCTGCATCTATCCGCACACCTGGCACTCAACGTTTTCCAATAATGCATCCCGCAACCACGTGAAGTGGCCCCCAAATACAAATCTCATGATGACCTTTTTGCATAATTATCACAAGAAAACACCCAGGTTGTGTCCATACTTATCCACGTGCAAGTATTGATCCCATTCGACCTCCTGCCGCCACTAGATGCCATCTGATGCACATGCATACCTCATGTCGTCGGCCTGCGGATAGATTCCTCGTGAAGTTTTATGCACTTTTAACGTCTCATTATTATAGAAAAAACACACTGATACTGGTGACGATGAAAATCGATGCACTATGTACATGTTGTCCTACCTGTACACATGTGGGCCCCACGTAACCACCTGGCTCTGGAAAATGGGAAATTCTTTATTCGATGCACTATGCATGGGTATGTACATATGTGCAATCACTTCTTCCAAAAAACTCCTAACAACGCCATGTGACCATTCAGGTATTGAAACCTAGCTAGGCATTAGGCACTTGTGTAAACATGCCTCTAAGGCTTAAAAGCTAAGACCTTAGTTAAAAGTCCAAAAAGATAAGTGCCCTGACACATCAGGCACTAACATCTAGCACACCCGGTGGGCAATGTTTCTCAAACATTGTGAGAACCCATCCCTTGATCAAAAACTTCAACATCAAGATGATCTTTATCTTCAGGCTGCTTTGAACTTTCCCCTTTTGTTGCAGTTTTCTTACCATCTTACCAAATCCTACATCCATTTCAGGTTCAATTGTTTTCTTTGTAACCTCAGTATCTTCTCCGATGAGTATCTCATCCACAATAGACAATAATGTCTCTTTAAACTGTTGTTGTCCCATCTACAACACCTGCTTCTTCATCTACAACTGCAATTGGAACTGTGATTGCACCTGCTATTAATTGTTCCTAAACTTTAGTTTTAGTTTTATGTAACATAACAGTATCACTCTGAGTATGTAGTTGTTCAGGTTGATGTGTTCCCTGTTGATCGAACTGCAACTGTAATTCTTCATACTTCTTCTTCAGTTCATCAAATTGTCTCTGTAGAAATAATTTTTCCTCCTTTGCTTGTTCCTCTACATCAATACTTACTTCCATCTCAGTTGCAACCTCATCCATTGTATGGTCTTCAATGTTCTTAGCCAACACTTCCTCAACATGCTGCTGCTCTGCCTCATTCTCTTGTCTTGTGACTGGAATTGTATCTTCAATTAACTGCTCTTGAACTTCCTGGTCTCCATTATCCATGAGTATCACTTCACATTCAGCACCCTTTGGTTCAGGTTGGTGATGAACCTGTTGTTCCCCCTTATGCTTCAATTGCTCAAAATGATCTTTTAGTTCAGTGAACTTATTTTGCAACAATAGATTTTCTTTCTTAGCCTCTTCTTCAGCAAAGGCATGGTATGGCTTACTAAACACATTAGCAGGTTCATGTTCAAGTTCAGATTTAGATTCAGGTTCAGGTTTCTCTTCGAAAAGACTGAGAAAGATTCAAGGTAGGATGAAAAATTTGCAACCATTAGACACTGCCTCTTGAACATATCCAAAAATATCTCTGCATGTAGATGAAACACTGGGAAACCTGAGTTAGACTCCATATGGCCAAAGCTCATTATTCTAAAATTTTTGATTCAGGAAACACCAAAATTGACCTGTGATTTAAGGCTTAAAAATAAGAAGTTGAACTCTCCTTCACACATAAAAACACCACCACAATCGCTTTCTCACATCCCCTCTTAAAAACATAAAGAAATCCACTTTGTAGTGAGGCGGTCCGGGGCGGGCAACAAGAGAGGTGACCTCTAAACACCCCTCAAGGCTCCCGTGCTGCTCAATTGGGGCTGGGGCAACCACAAGCACAACAAAACAGCAAACCCACAGCCAAACCCAAACAAGATAGGGGCACCACCTAGTTATGGTATGCGAACTACGACGCAAGAGAGATTTTGGCACAACCAAGAAGATGCACCACACAACACACACAAGCAACCTCACACCAAGACACACACAAAATGGACCATAGAGACCTAGAGAAAAGGGAAGAGAGAGAGAGAAAAGGATCTTGCGTAATACCGTATTTGTGACTTGCAAATGGAGATGGTTTGTTATGATGCTATCGTAAAGCTTGTACAAAACTCACTCAATGCTTTGTGATTGCTAAACATTGCCAAAACACACACACACACTGTCTTAGGGTGTGGGAGACCTCTCACCACAATACCCTCTTACAATGGACACAAAACTGGCAATGGAAAACACACTAAAACACTTTCTAAAATCAAGATCAACCAATAAAAAACTCAAATACACAAGTCACCTTGAATTCACCAAACCATATTGCACAAATAGAAGGACGAAGATTCGAACGTCGAATCACGCCTTTGATGCACCAAACCTCAATTTATTGATGATGAAGGAGCATATACAATAGTGGTTTTGAGATTTGAGGAACTCACGCTCTCTCACTTGCAATGTGTAGCTCGAAGGCTTCTCTCACACCAAGAGTGAAGCTCACAAGTGGTTGCTTCACCTAAGTCTCTCCTCACGCATAGAGTGTTGGGGTGCTATGTGAGATGTTGGAGGTTGTTTTACAAGAAAGAGAGAGGCCTATTTATAGGTTGGAGACCCCTCATAAATATTATTGGAAATCCTAATTTACAAGCTAACAAATCAAGATTATGATTTTTTTGAATATCAAAACATTGCGGGCCTTCTTTGTTTGCTTGAGTCATGGGTGTGGGCTCAAAAGAGAGCATTATTGATGGTAGATAAGGTGAAAGTACGTAAGAGAGAGAGAGAGAGAGAGAGAGAGAGAGAGAGAGAGAGAGAGAGAGAGTTACTATACACATGTCTTGAGGTGAGGTGTCTTTTATGGTTAGGTCAATGGCTATTTTGTGTTAGTATGTTAGTGGTTAGTGTTAGTAATCACTAGAAAGTTAATGTTACATTTACAATGGGTAGAATGAGGTGGATGGTTGAAGTAAGATGGTTGAATGAAGTGAGAAAATCCTTGTGATGGTGAAGCTTGAAGAAGTTTTGGACTTACTTGTGTAAGTTCTCAAAATGACTATCGATCTTCTTCTTTGTCTTCCCTTCTTTACGCCACCGCCGCCAAGGTTGATCATCGTGATGAAAATGGTAATTCCGTTGATGAGATCTCTTGATTTGCAGAGGTTAAGCATGGTACACATGCTGAATTTATGTATATATATAAGAGTTAAGATGGAATTGTACTTTGGAGATAATAGAGAGAGGCATAGAGATGGTGTATGTACATGTGGAGCTCATATGAGAGCTATGGAAGTAAGTGAGGAGGTTAATGGTGAAGAAGGTGAGAGAAACCATTGAAGGTGCAGGTTTGAGTGAGGGATTGAGAGGAATGTGTGTGTGTGTGTGTGTGTGTGTGTGTGTAGAAGTGTGGAAAGAGGTGAGAGAAGACTATGGGCTACTTGTGAGAAAAGTGGGCAGACTGGGGACCACTCAAAAAATCATAGCTCACCGCTGGTAGCTCCAAAAATCATGAAAACATTTGAGGTGATTATTCAGAGCGAGGGCTACATTTTCTCTTTTGACTACCGCTCCAAATTTGGAGTGGAGGTAGGTGCCAAAATTCTCACCAAAAAGCCTGTTTTTATGCCTGCAAAAGTCTTTTAGTGGCCCCCTCCTTTGTTGAATTTGTACAATGCATCCAAGAGTGAGCCCCTCCTTTGTCATATTATAATACAAAGCATCCAAGGAGCCCTTGACCCATGCATGGAGGAGGATTATTGGTGAATAAAGAAATATATACATGGTGGGACTAGTGTATGGACTATTCATGGACTTTAGCTCAATGAGCACATGGTGTTAGAATAATGAGTAAAAATAATAATAAAAATATGGAGGAGTTATGGATATGGAAAGATATTGGAATCATATGATATGGTCGCTCTTTGAATTATTTTGGGTGAAAGAGGAAAAGGTATGCAAGTAAATAATATAATAAACGTAACCAATGAGTAGAAATCAATTTTTTGTTTTCACGAGGGTGAGGGTGAAAATGTGGGAGTGATTTGTATAAATGAAAAATATGAGGTTAGAGTATGTACATATTGGCAAAAAATATAATTATGGTGTAAGAGGATGAAAGAAGGTGTACATAGGTTTAATAAAACACACACCTAAGTAGAAATATTTAAATAAAATACCAAAATAATAATAAAAAATCCCTATATTTAGGCCATATATACAATGAAATATTTACACACAAAGAGGCCATAATATACTTTTATTTTTTTATTTTTTTTATTGATTTTTTATTTTTTTGGTTCAACTAGCCCAGTGACTAGCTAGCTGAGGATTTTAAGAAGATATGAGAAAAGTCCCCTAACTCACACACGCCTATTTACAGTGAAATGGTAGGGATAGCCATAGTGTTTGGGTGATTTTGGTAGGGTGAGGTAGCTTACTATGGCAATTATGGAAAGCCGAAAAACGGCTATCATTAGCCCCCCCCTTAGATAATGGTACATTCATGTACCACTTATCCGATCATACAACATGTAGATTGTGTAGCGTCCGTCTTTGTCTGCTCTCATCTTTGAAGAACCTTTGTTGTATGATTAAAAAACCTTGTGTGATATGGAAGGTTCTTAGAGCCAATAGCAGGATGTAATGAAGTGACGGAGTAAACCTCCTCCATTGAGAAAGTTTCCATATGCACCCCCCAGGATCAAAGATCTTGAAATATCTTTTCCAAAGCGAAGTGTATGGTATGGAATCACTTACTGATTTCGGTTGAAGAAACTTGTAGATTTTACTGTTGTCCATCATTGCATCTATCACTATGAATGTGATATAAAAGATTGGTTGCTCTTCCTCCTGTATAAAGTTGATGTATCTGCTACGATCTTCAAGAGCTTGTATGAGCGAATTCATGAACTGTAACTCATAAAATTCATTCAACCTGGGTAGGCTCACCAAGTCAAAAATTATATGGCCTTCATGATTTAGGAAAGCTTGATCCATGCTTCCAGCTGCTATTGGAAGGTATTGCAAATAGTTTACCACATAGGTAGATAACAGAGGAAGGTTTCTATTGCCTCCAACACATTGGAAGAGAATAGATTTTGGTACTGATTGATGAAATATCCACATGTAGCAATCAACAAGTTTTTCATCTATGATGAAGACCAGAAGCATCACAATGTGCGACCTCCATACACCAAAGAACCAAATGAAGAAGGTTTGGAAACATTCGTTCATCACCAAGTATTCATGTCCTCTTCCACTTAAGAAGGTATGGTGTCCCCGATGAAAGGTATATGTGAAGAGAGGAGAAGTTGACCTTGAAGAGGTGAAACCCAATATGAAGATGATTGGGGCTTCAAAAGCTTGGATTTCCTTGCTAAGAGATTGTCCCATGAATAAAGAGCCACCCACTAAAACACCATTGGAGAGAATGATACCCTTCTGATAGTTTCCTTTTATGATTTTATCTTTTACTACTCTCCCATGTTCTTCATCCCCTTCTAAGCCCCCCCTTTGGCAAGGTTGTAACTCCTCACATTGTACCACCTCAAAGGTTGATGGAATACTGTTTGATTTTGTGAAACATTTGGCTTCTTGCATGATAGGTTCCTCTATGCTTAACATACATGGGTCATACCAATGCTTTTCAACATCCTCAAACACTTCTTCAAGATTATCCTCACCTGGATTCAACTCACACTCTTCTACTTTGTTTTGGAGTTGGCATTCCATGTACACAATCATCTCTTTATGATCAATGTGGTCTATGATCTCTCCACCTATGATTTCAACTTCTTCTTCACTCTCTTCTTTCAGACAAGATACACTCTCAGAACATTCCATAAGATCAAGGTTACCTTCAAGGTCTTCATTCTCCATAGAGTCATGTTGCACAAAAGCTTCGTCTGCTCGGACTAGAAATTGACCCTCCGCCAAAGGGTTGGATATATCCATTATTGAATCGTCAATGCCATTTGAGATATCTTGTGTCGATTTTTGCATGCTTGTGATAAAGGTAGAAGAAAGAGATTCCACATTTGAATCTTGGCCACACACTTTAGCACTTGAATAATCAGTTGGCATGTAAGTAACTTCTTCAACATTTGTCAGAGTAGAAGGAGACAAGTATGGCAAAGGAGATGACTCCTTGATAGAAACACTTTCATGATGGTTGGATCTTCCAGCATGATGGAAACCATTTTTGATGTAGAAGTACTTGTGAAACTTCCTTCGGGCAATAGTGACCGCTTCTTCAAAGGTAGAGGGTCCACTACAAGTAACCTTAGTCTTTAGGAAAGGAGACAAACCCGAAATAAATTGCTCCATTTTTACATAATCTGGAAATGTAGAACTAAATCCACATCCTCCCCATTGACGAGGAAAAAAATCCTCATAAGCATAGTAGTCTTCACCATGTTGTTGAAGTCTCCCTAATGAAGCCCATGCTGTCTCTGTTGTTGGAATTTTAGAGAATCTGGAACTAAATCCACATTTTTACATAATCTGGAACTAAATCCACATCCTCCCCATTGACGAGGAAAAAAATCCTCATAAGCATAGTAGTCTTCACCATGTTGTTGAAGTCTCCCTAATGAAGCCCATGCTGTCTCTGTTGTTGGAATTTTAGAGAATCTGGTCTTCAAAGCTTTGGAAATTTGGGTATACCCATCTTCAATCTAAGAAGATATACTCCAAAACCATTGTTCAGCGTTGCCTCTAAGGCATAGCAATAGAAAATCCCCTTTTTCAATGTCATCTCTTTTACCAAGGATACGACAAACCATTCTAAAATCAACAAGAAAATCATCAACATCTTCTTCTAGATTTTCGAAGAAGATTGGGATATCATCAAAGGTATAGCGTGTCATAGTCTCTCAATGCTAGAACCACACAAAGATTAGTTCCAAAAAATCATTTTCTCTCATGACATCAACTAACTACACAAGGTTTTGAAAGGTCTTTCAACATGAATTTTAGATTCTGATGTAAAAATGTTTTTTTCCTTTCTTATGTTATGCATAATCCGAACCATATTCTAGATCAATTTTTGTTTCCTTGAAATTAAACTCGGTCATACATGTTTTCATGATTCATATAATCTACTTGATTATGCTGAAATTCAAGCATTCATGCAATACAACAACAATAAGCACAAAGTCAGTCCTCAGTGGGGGCACCAAAATTGAGGGGGTCCGGGGCAGGCAACAAGAGAGGTGACCTCTAAACACCCCTCAAGGCTCCCATGCTGCTCAATTGGGGCTGGGGCAACCACAAGCACAACAAAACAGCAAACCCACAGCCAAACCCACACAAGATAGGGGCACCACCTAGTTATGGTATGCGAACTACGACGCAAGAGAGATTTTGGCACAACCAAGAAGATGCACCACACAACACACACAAGCAACCTCACACCAAGACACACACAAAATGGACCATAGAGACCTAGAGAAAAGGGAAGAGAGAGAGAAAAGGATCTTGCGTAATACCTTATTTGTGACTTGCAAATGGAGATGGTTTGTTATGATGCTATCGTAGAGCTTGTACAAAACTCACTCAATGCTTTGTGATTGCTAAACATTGCCAAAACACACACACACACTGTCTTAGGGTGTGGGAGACCTCTCACCACAATACCCTCTTACAATGGACACAAAACTGGCAATGGAAAACACACTAAAACACTTTCTAAAATCAATATCAACCGATAAAAAACTCAAATACACAAGTCACCTTGAATTCACCAAACCATATTGCACAAATAGAAGGACGAAGATTCGAACATCGAATCACGCCTTTGATGCACCAAACCTCAATTTATTGATGATGAAGGAGCATATACAATAGTGGTTTTGAGATTTGAGGAACTCACGCTCTCTCACTTGCAATGTGTAGCTCGAAGGCTTCTCTCACACCAAGAGTGAAGCTCACAAGTGGTTGCTACACCTAAGTCTCTCCTCACGCATAGAGTGTTGGGGTGCTATGTGAGATGTTGGAGGTTGTTTTAGAAGAAAGAGAGGGGCCTATTTATAGGTTGGAGACCCCTCATAAAGATTATTGGAAATCTTAATTTACAAGCTAACAAATCAGGATTATGATTTTTTTGAATATCAAAACATTGCGGGCCTTCTTTGTCTGCTTGAGTCATGGGTGTGGGCTCAAAAGAGAGCATTATTGATGGTAGATAAGGTAAAAGTAAGTAAGGAGAGAGAGAGAGAGAGTTACTATACACATGTCTTGAGGTGAGGTGTCTTTTATGGTTAGGTCAATGGCTATTTTGTGTTAGTATGTTAGTGTTAGTGTTAGTAATCACTAGAAAGTTAATGTTACATTTACAATGGGTAGAATGAGGTGGATGGTTGAAGTAAGATGGTTGAATGAAGTGAGAAAATCCTTGTGATGGTGAAGCTTGAAGAAGTTTTGGACTTACTTGTGTAAGTTCTCAAAATGACTATCGATCTTCTTCTTCGTCTTCCCTTCTTTACGCCACCGCCGCCAAGGTTGATCATCGTGATGAAAATGGTAATTCAGTTGATGAGATCTCTTGATTTGCAGAGGTTAAGCATGGTACACATGCTGAATTTATGTATAGATATAAGGGTTAAGATGGAATTGTACTTTGGAGATAATAGAGAGAGGCATAGAGATGGTGTATGTACATGTGGAGCTCATATGAGAGCTATGGAAGTAAGTGAGGAGGTTAATGGTGAAGAAGGTGAGAGAAACCATTGAAGGTGCAGGTTTGAGTGAGGGATTGAGAGGAATGTGTGTGTGTGTGTGTGTGTGTGTGTGTGTGTAGAAGTGTGGAAAGAGGTGAGAGAAGACTATGGGCTACTTGTGAGAAAAGTGGGCAGACTGGAGACCACTCAAAAAATCATGAAAAAATTTGAGGTGATTATTCAGAGCGAGGGCTACATTTTCTCTTTTGACTACCGCTCCAAATTCGGAGTGGAGGTAGGTGCCAAAATTCTCACCAAAAAGCCTGTTTTTATGCCTGCAAAAGTCTTTTAGTGGCCCCCTCCTTTGTTGAATTTGTACAATGCATCCAAGAGTGAGCCCCTCCTTTGTCGTATTATAATACAAAGCATCCAAGGTGCCCTTGACCCATGCATGGAGGAGGATTATTGGTGAATAAAGAAATATATACATGGTGGGACTAGTGTATGGACTATTCATGGACTTTAGCTCAATGAGCACATGGTGTTAGAATAATGAGTAAACATAATAATAAAAGTATGGAGTTATGGATATGGAAAGATATTGGAATCATATGATATGGTCCCTCTTTGAATTATTTTGGGTGAAAGAGGAAAAGGTATGCAAGTAAATAATATAATAAACGTAACCAATGAGTAGAAATCAATTTTTTGTTTTCACGAGGGTGAGGGTGAAAATGTGGGAGTGATTTGTATAAATGAAAAATATGAGGTTAGAGTATGTACATATTGGCAAAAAATATAATTATGGTGTAAGAGGATGAAAGAAGGTGTACATAGGTTTAATAAAACACACACCTAAGTAGAAATATTTAAATAAAATACCAAAATAATAATAAAAAATCCCTATATTTAGGCCATATATACAATGAAATATTTACACACAAAGAGGCTATAATATACTTTTATTTTTTTATTTTTTTTATTGATTTTTTATTTTTTTGGTTCAACTAGCCTAGTGACTAGCTAGCTGAGGATTTTAAGAAGATATGGGAAAAGTCCCCTAACTCACACACGCCTATTTACAGTGAAATGGTAGGGATAGCCATAGTGTTTGGGTGATTTTGGTAGGGTGAGGTAGCTTACTATGGCAATTATGGAAAGCCGAAAAACGGCTATCATTAGCTGCAAATCTCTCCAATCAATGATATCTCCCTGAAACTAAAATCTTTTGACTTCTGCTTCTGAAAAACTTTCCTTATGTCATCAAGCATGAAGCCATAAAACCAATGAGATAAAAGAATATCAACAATCTGATTTGAAGTTGACTGCTATGTTCTTGCTTCCTCACGCTCTGTCACTGCAACTGCATCCTGCACTACATCTTGAACTTGATTCTTTTGAACTTCATCTTGTATCTTCTCTTCCATAATAATATCCATCTGCACTTGTACTTGATTTGAGCTAAACTGCACGTGCTGATTCAATTGATCATATTATTGTTTTAATTCATTATACTGCTTCTTCAGGTTCCTCTCATCTCCTTGTTCCCAAACGTCCATCTTTGCATACTGTTCATTCTGTCTTAACACAATAGCTAAATCTTTTGCCCCTTCACCATCACAAATTGAGGCTTCAAGTCTTCATATAGCTTTAGTTTAAACAAAATTATCCTACTTTGCTTCCACTTTATGCATTCAGTCCATTGCTGCAAACATTCAAGCAAAAAGTTCACTTCATGATTCATATATACAATCTCCTGCAAATATTCAATCTCTTGCATATTTTTAGTATTATGTAATTGTTTAGTCGCCTCTTGCAAGTATTCAGTATTCTGTGAAGATGAAGCTTCCTGCACTTCAAAAATCTCCTGCACCTGAAGCTGAATTTGAAATTTCTTGATTTCATATTCTTTCACAACATCCTTCATGATTCTTTCATCCAAAACCTTTTTCCACTTGATCCGTTTCCAAAAAAATATAATCAACAAATTCCAAGAAAGGCTTCCAAACCATTGAATAAAAGTAGAAATTTGTTGCAAACACCCCATGTTGGACTTTGCCAGACAAAAAGTCACTTCAGTCACTTGACTCCTGTATCCTTTAATTATAGAAATCAAAGATTGAACTCCATTTCTCACCTTTGAGAACATGTACTTTGCTTCTTCTTTGTCAAAAACTGCTTTTTGAATATCTTTGACAAGATACCGATCCTGTGAACACTTCTTGATTAATGATTGCTTCTCTTCTTGAAGTCGATCGATCATAAAAATGGCTTGATTTGTCCCTCATTCTTCAAATATAATGAGAGATTTTTGATGATCATCACTTGGGCAACAATGAGACTTTAAAATTAAGGAACAAAATCTCTTTGCAGAATCAGTAAAGTTTTGTTCAGGGACCTGCATTATATAATTTTGTAAATCAAGGACTTTCGGCATTGACACTTGCAATTTAGGGACCAAAAATTTGAGATCATTTTCTTCAAAACCTGAATAACTCATATCCACTCTTGAAAATTGGATTTCAGTCTTCAAGGCTCCAAAAAACACTTCTCCATCAACACAGACACCCTCCTGACTGTCACTTACAGGATACTCCTCAAGATACATCAAAAACTGATTTATCACATCATCCTCATCATCAACACACATTATGTCTTCAACTATATTCCTCATCATCAACACACATTATGTCTTCAACTATATTCCTCTCTTCCCATTTAGTACACTGTAATTTGATCTCTTCCGGAATTTCAACCTCTTCAAGATTGATGTCCAAGGTTGGTATATGGGTTGATATGTGGTATTGGTGGCTTCTTTGGCTCAGTCCCACTTGCATTCCCTTCTTATTGATTGCCAATTCTTCTTTTGGGTAACTCGTCTTCTCTTCTTGCAAAGAGGTGGGTCTCTTTGATGTGAGGTTTGGGAATTAGCTGACAAACCTCTTGGCTCCTTTGGCTCATGAGCTGCTCCTAGCTTCCTCCTTCTTCCTTCATCATCTTTGGACTTCATCTCCCTTGCATTGAACAACATCTCCATGTTTGACTAACCCATCCTCAACCTTTCTCTTAGTCTCCTGCAAATGTAAAGTCTTTATAGCATGAACAGTAACCTGGTCTTTCACAAATTCAATTTCCTGCAAATTTTTAGGAACAAGCATGCCTTCAGAACCTTCCATGCCCTTAGAAATTTTCATATCTTCTACTAGAATCTGCATGTCTTCTTCAGGACCCTTCATACTTTTAGGCCCACTTTTGTCTTCAATTTCTTGACCTCATTGCAAATACCTCTCTATTGTTGATTTCAAGTTCTTCAGCATTCTGCAAACCCTTGAGTCTATTTGGAGTGTGGTTTTGGGATACTAAGTGCTTCTTTTGGCTTATTTGGCTCTTAGGATGCTCCTTTTCTTTTCCCTTTCCAACATCACCTTCTTGACTTCTTCAGCTTGGCTTTGTGCTTGAACTTGTTTCATTGATTTGGGACTTACAAAAAGTGCATTTGGAGAAGTTAAACATGATTGTACCTGATTTTTCCCAACCAAGGGGAACATTGGTATTGTAACTCCCCACTCATCATTACTTTTGTCTTCCTCCTAAAACTGACCTTCATACTTCTCCATCAAGCCTTCAATTGCTTCTTGCAACATTTGTATCCTGCACATACTAGAGCACGACTTTCTTCCTTTTCCTTCACGATCTTCATGCCAGTCTTCCGCCTTGTCAAGAAGATTAGAAAAATCATCCAAATCCTCTTGTACATCACATAGTTCATCATGATGTGATACATCTCAAAAAGATCTGACAATCCGATACAACTTCTTGCACAGTTTATGCATACAGTATTTGACACATACATCTTCCTTTTGACAAGGCTTGCACATGTAAGGGCATTCCTTTGTGTGGTGCTCATGCTTTTGACATATTGCACACTTTGTCTTCTTCTTCTTTTCCATTAATCACACATCAAAAGAATAGAGAGAATTTGTACCTCTTTAAACACTGAAACTGCTTAAACTGCATTGCAAAATGAAATACCTCAAACTACATTCTGTAAACTGAAAAACTAAGACTGCATTCTGCAAACTGAAAAACTAAAATTTCATTTTGCAAACTGGAATGCTATAATTGTAAACAGTTGAACCGCATTTCCTAAAATTGCAGACTGCAAACAGCAAATTGTAGATTCCAAACTACTATCTGCATGCTGTCAGGGACCTGAAAATTAACAGAATCTTGAAAACGACAGAACCTTGAACACATTTTTCTTCTAGGTTGTACCTTTTTTGGCACCACAAAAAAAACAAGTAGGAATCTAAACAAGAAGTTCAATAGTCAAGAACTTGCAAACGACCCCAAAGTCTCTCCTTTGCCTAGTTCGTTCCTCCTCAGCACCATGGTCAAAGCCAATAGGACCTTGAGAAAACTGCATAAAATTGTGTACTGCATAAATTGCATAGTTTCAAGAAACAAAAACTATCTGCAACCGCAAATTGCAATTGCCTGCATAGGAACTGCAATTGACTGCATAGAAACTGCCTGTACTGAAATTGCACAAAAACTGTCCAAACACTTGCAACTTGTCAGCAATTGTAATTTTGATTTTCCCTAATAGATTCGGGAGCAGATTCCGAAAGAAATCCTCCAATAACTTTGGTGTATGTTCCTCAGACTCTTCCTGCGGGGTTACCCAATTCAAGAATTCCCTGAGGTGGTCGAGGTCTACTAACATGTCAAGAACCTGTTGAATTCCGAAGTGCCATATGGTTCCGGCTAAATTCAAACCAATTGTAGGAACTGCTTCAGAGAGAAGGTGGCAGTTAGAGCACAAGAAAGAAACTTTGCATCATAACAGACTCACCATTCGCTTTGAGATTACTGTAATTTTCTCCCATGTCCAGTAGGACACACACAATAGGATCGCCAAAGTGTTAGGGGCTCACAACCCTAACATGTATTAAGTGCAACAAACATGTAGTATAAAGGAAAACGACCATAGAAGACTACACATTACACCATGAAAATTGCAAATTGTGTGAACACAAGAGACCATGCCTAAGCAAGAGAAAGTATTGTACTACCCTGTATTCATCATCAATGTCCATTATATTCCCAAAAACAGCAGTACGACTACAGAAAGACTGCAAACTGCAAACTGCCTGTTAGTTACATCCAAAAAATTGCTACACACCATGTGACCATTCGGGTATTCAAAACTACCTAGGCATTAGGCACTTGTGTAAACATGCCTCTAAGGCTTAAAAGCTAAGACCTTAGTTAAAAGTCCAATAAGATAAGTGCCCTGACACATCAAGCACTAACAGCCCACTTGATCTTTAAGCCTAGAGCTCTCCCAAAGGGATGATTAAACACCACCTTGGGCTTGAGAGCACTATCCACCACAAAGAGGATGCCATTGTATCCATCAACATCTTCTCCATATAAGATCGGCTTCTTTCCCACTGCTTGCTTTCTTTTTCTTGAGGCATTGAGGTGATGCTCTTGGTTATCCCACCACTTGATTTCTTTTTCTTTTCTGACTTGCTCCCATAAGAGGGAGCTCTTCTTGTAAGTTTCAAGCCCTATTACCTTCCGCGAGTGGAGAAAAATTCTTATATGATAGAGAGAGAGAGGGATACAATCATCTACACCTCTAGGAACTCTTCTTCTGTTTTGTCTTTCCTGTTGTCCTCCTCCATTGGACCTTTCCCATTTTCCTCGATTACCATAAGGTTTTTTGGGTTGGCCACTTGAAGAGCCTTAAATATGTTATCATAGAGGAAGAGGTTTCAGGAATATCTAGTGCATCTTCTTTCATCTTCCCAATTGCTTGCACTTGGGGTTTAAAGCGCTTGCATGAGATGTTGGATATTTTTTGTCATCATCTTTCTTTCTAAACATGGGTGATACAACAATCTTCTGAACGATTGGGGTTTTCATTTTTTTCTAGGCAGAAAATGTAAAGCAGTATCTAGGGTTGGTCTTTTCAGTGCAGTGATGGACTTCTCCAGATTCTCTAGGGTTCCCTTGCTTGTATTAGGCTCCCCATCATCTCTTGCATTTTAATTAGTATTTGGTGTAGGAGTCTCTTTTTTAGTGTTCATTTGGAGTGTAGCAGGTAAACTTTTTTCACCAAAAACTAGGCTTGGGGTCCTGGCTACTGCAGCTAAGCATGACTTGGCAAAGTGCCCAAATTTGTTACACTCAAAGAAAGAACCAAAGAAGGTGCCAAAGTATCAAGGAATGAACTTCAGACTGACCCTCACATTTATATCTAGATTCTTGGGCTAGGGCTTTCTTAGATCCCACCAAATGCACACCTTATAGACGATAATACATGCTGCACTACTTGACAATACAAATAAAGGGGTACCAAGGGTTGTTGCTAGGTTTTTCAAGTTGCTTCTTAGCCACAATAAGAGGTTGACAAATTCTAGTCATACCGAAAAAATATCCTAGAATTCCTCAAGGAATTCAAATGTGGGATCCCATGGGAGTACGCACATAGGTGATTGGTTGAAGAGTAGTAGGCCTTTGGAATACCTCAAGGGGGATTCCATGGGAGTGTGCACACAAGAAATTGGTTGAAGAGCAACAGGCCTTTGGCCAAGACTTTGGACATTGCCACATTGTTTCCTTTTGCAAGGTATTGAGCATAAGATACCAAACTTCCTTGATTCAAGGACTTGGAGCTCTAAGCCCATGATTAACCAATCCAACTTTGGCAGCACCCTGCTCGTGAAACCAAAGACCAGTGTATATTTAGCAGGCTCAACGAGTTTTCTCTTGAACAGAGTAGGGAGGATGGTAGTGCTGATAGCATCCTCTACTTTGACTCTTTGTGGGAGCATTTATTTTAAGGCTTGATAGGATCTATGCCCCTTGGCAACGTCCATAGACCCAAAGTATGCCTTTACTTTCTCTAGTGTTCTTTTATTCAAGGACAGAGCGTCAATGATCAGAACCTATCCTTTCTCAATCTATGCCTTAGGTCCTTTCAGATCCTCCTTGTTCGGTCTAAAATCGGAACCTTGCCCAACCCCCATTGTGTTGGTCTATGGCTATGTACGGGCCTTTATCTACCGCATCTCGTCGAGAGAGAGGTCTATCACCTCCCCTTTTTGTTCCCATCACCACCACTATGTAAGAGGGCTTGTGCGTGCTTTCCATTATTATACCTCATTACAGGGATACTGTGAGACCCTATCTTAAGCTGAAGTTTGCATGATCCTGCCTTAATACTAAACTCCAACCTGGTTGTAGAGATCTTTGATCGATCACAATCCACCTCCCTTATAAGCTAGTGGATTGTGATCCATGGGAATAGTACCACATCAGCCAGCTCCTGCCAGTAGCAAAAAACTTGTAGTAACTACTGCACACACTTTCCACCTTCACCTTATTTCCACCAGGATCAAGGGAGGGGTCACAATCTATGAGGATGGATCACGGTCTATGAGCAGTGAAATGAACCAATGGAGGAGAGTGAGACCACTTTGAAGCCACTTGTAGACAAAGAGGCGACAAGCCTACGCTCTTATACTTCTCACGCTTCTTCATCCCTAGGAAGCCTTAGAGGTGAGATCAATTTCTGACTTCAAGCCCTAAGGTCAAGATTGATGGCCACCTGTGGACTGCTTTCACGCACTTGCCACCACCTATGAGATCCTCTACAATACACAATAGCTCAGTAAGCACTCAACATAATGGTCTTATATAGACTCAAGGTGGAGGTCTCAAATTAATGAGTGGATGGACATGCATTACATAAGGTAATGGCAAGGGTCATGTGAGCTACCACAAGTAGCCTGTGGTTATCAAGTGTGTAGCATGTGTATAGGGAATGAGTAGCATGTGTGAGGCTTATAGGGTTCCATGGGGGAAGTGTGACTATGCATGTGTGGCTAAAGGGATTGTTCTCACTATCAGTGTAAGATAAAGGATTACTTCAACATTTCCATGCCAACTAGCTTGAGAGGGAAATCCCTACTTGAGGATTCCACTTTTGGTGTAGGCTTCTCCTTTTGAGTATCCCTTGAGGGCTGACTAGTTTTGACATTTGTCATGATGGGTTTTTTTTACTACAACTTTATACACTTTCTTGGAAACCCATCTCATGACTTGGAGGTAGCTTGCTTCAGAGTACATGTTTTTTTTTTAGTAGCTAGAGGTGTAGATGCCTCCCACACAACCTTTCTATTATGTGGTAGGGATCACACACAGTGGATAAATCAGGCATCAATACTTAACAATCTCCCACTTGGAGACTGATCTCCACACCAAAACTATGACTGCTTTCCATCCTAGCTTCTTATCCTTGAATGCCGATTGAAGATGAACAAAAGCTCAACTTCTCCTTGTTGACCACCTTTGTAAACATGTTTGCAGGATTTTCACTTGTGTGCACCTTTCCTAGATTTAGTTGTTCCTCTTCCAAAAGAGTACATATGAGGTGATATCTCACCCCAATGTGGTTTGTCCTTGAGTGAAAGGCTTAATTCTTTGCAAGATGAATGGCACTTTGACTATCACTATACAAGACACAATTGTCTTGCTTGTATCCAAGCTCCTCCAAGAATCTGTGAAGCCACATAATTTTTTTCCTTGACTTTGTCATTGCTACATATTCTGCTTCCATGGTAGAAAATGAGACCACTTTCTTCATCTTTGAGGCCCAAAGTATTGTTGTGCCTCCAATCGTGAATACATAGACAGTAGTGCTCCTTCAAGTGTCTTTGTCACTTGCCATATTTGCATCATCATACCCTTGCAAGAAAATGTCAGTGCCTTCAAAATATAAAGCATTTTTGGTTGTCGCCTTTAGATACCTAAGTATCCACTTCACAGCTTGTCAATGCTCTTTACGTGGATTATCTATGAGCCTACTCACAAATCCCACCGCATGTGCAATATCTAGCCTTGTCCAGACCATAACATACATTAGAGAACCTACCACTACTCGAGACTGGGCATGGATTTTTTGTTTTTTGACAAGTGATTTTTCTTACGCACGATGGCTTATCCTCATAATGGGGGCCTTACAAATGTGCATTTTAACTATTGAAAAATTAGATGGGGTAGATCAAGCCTGAATACTTAATAGGTTACAGAGATAAAATCATTAGGACATTGTCCAAAGTGCTTGCCCTCAATCCTGAGACTGTCAGCCAAGCTTACTTTTTAGGGCTTTACAAGTTTTTAAAAAATGGACTCCTTAACAACAATCATGGAAGAGAGAGGTAATATTGTCCACAACCAAAATGATATGCTAGAGTAATGCTAGCCAAAAGTTATAGGTCAACCAAGAGTTCCCTTCCAGTGGTTGAAGATACAAGAGAATTTTGCCTTAGCATTATAAAGAGTGGTGTATTGCAAAGAGAAGTAGACTTAGACAAGAGGTATGATAAAATATCATGGTTGTACATTGAAGTTGCAATGAAGGCTTTGGGCATTGGACCCAGAATGTGCACGATAGTGCAAACCCTAAGGGTGGGTATTGCTCTCAACTCCTCTTAAACAATAGGGTAGTAAGAATGTTTGAAGTGAAGAGAACAATCATGCAAGTTTGCCTACATACCCACTAATCTTTGTAGTTCGTCTATATCCATTTGTTTCTTCACTCAAGGGCAATTCTACAAAAGGGTAGATACAAGGACTCTCACTACAGAGGGCAAAGGACTACTATTAATTTTTTTGTAGACGATTCTTTGGTCTTCATAAAATTTTATGCATTTATTTTGCATATGATCATTCACTACTCTTCATAAAATATAACTCCCAGATGCTTAGAAGAACACTTGAGATCATCCAAATGTTTGCAATTACATTAGGCTTTAAGTGCAACATCAAAAATCAAAATTGATTTCACTCACTAAAAAGGACTTGTTTGACCTTGCTGAATGGTCGGGGTGATTATTTCAAACGCAACGTGTCATGACACCTCAGTGCGGCACTAGGGATGGACATCTTAGAAAAACAAATATTTGAGTGGGTCCTCCAAAAAATTAACAATAAGATGAGAAGGTATGAGTATACACTCATCCCCCTCCATAGTAGAGTGACTACGACCCATTCCTTTATGATTCCATACATGTCATTTGTCTTGTTTATTTTGAAATCGACCAAATGTAATTCAAGATGTAATTGGAATTTTTTTCTAAAATCAATCAAATGGTCTCTATGATAATAGCACAAAAGGCACAACTCCATGGCATCACGGGAAATGGGAATGGGTGGTGAGATCCAAGTACCAAGGTGGCATTGACACCTTGGAACCAGTGTTGCATGCATGTAGAAGTCATGTCTATAAAGCTAATAGTCTCCTTGATAAATCAACAAGTTTGGGCAATCCTGGCTTGGGATATGATTGAGGAAGGACAACTTTTCTCTCAAGGATGTCCATGGAAGGAGGCTAAAGTCCATGACAAAATTGTAGCCCCAGGCTGTTGGACGTGTTTTGAATCTAGGGGGCTACATGGGGGAGATACTAAGAAGCAAAAAAATAAAATCACCACAAGAATGAGGGGGAACTTTAAATAATTCAAGTGATCCATACCTTATTGGTCCCCTTGGCTCTCCAAGCTAGGAGGGGGATTCTTGAATATCTTTTGAAGAAAAACTGTGAGAAAGGTTAATAACAAAGGGATATCAAAGCTAGCACATTTCTAGGATGACAAAAACTTCTACAAGAAGGATGTGGATGAGTTGGTGGTACTTCATACTTTGAATCTAAATGAAACGCTATTGAACATTAAAGTCCTAGATGTTTTGTGCAGTTTTCCAATTCTTGCCACCAAAACAAAGCTTAATTGGAAATCTTGGCATTGACCCAAGGACATCAAATCATGGAGGGTGAATCGATCAGAGAAGTGGATGAAAAGTATAAACAAAATTTTGGAGCTAAAATGACCAAGCTCAATGAAGATATTCACTTGGAAGGTGTTGTGGGAGGCTGTCTGAACTGGGAATAAAATTCTTTTTAGAGGAATTTGCAAAAACACTTGCTCCATGTACAAAGTAGCTTCCTTGCATCTATTTAAAGATTAGTCTTCCTCGTGCGGTCTTGCCACCAAAATTTGAAAATGGGTGCAAAGAACATAAAAGATACTCTTCTTTAGGAATAACTTGGTTCTAGGAAAGAGAAGATTTTGAAACCGAGCAATTTTGATGTGCGCACAAATGACCAAATATTTCTATCTAAAACAAATTTGGAAAGTGTGAAACCCTTGGGTCTTTGAGAGGAACTTTGTGGTAGCTCCATTGAATGATATAGTGTACAAAAACATTGAGATTATATACTTAATAGGGTCAAGAGTAGGGTCGACTGCACTAGCCAAGGAATGGAAACATGAATTGGTGCTACTCAATGCCCTTAAGAGGATAGCAGACTGTTGATCTATAATTTGAGCTATTGGATAAGGACAAAACAAGGTCCCTTGCTAATCAATTGTATAGCCCATTTTTAGAAATGCCATCTCCTCAAGTTATTTGTGAGGTCCATTGCACATTTTTTTGTCGAGTTTATATAATTCTCCACTCACAATTGCGATTATAGAAAAAAACAAAGGAAACATTTGTAAAGCCAGCCCACACCCCCCCCCCCCCCCCCCCCCCCCAAAAAAAAAGAAAAAACAAACAAAACAAAACCCCAAAACAAAATCCAGGGCATCCCCTTGTCTCATAACCATGTTGAATGTGGACTTTAGAATGCAAGGATATTTTTAATGTTTTACGTTGTGTGTGATATATGCACTCTATGAAGGGTCTCTTTTGGAACCCAACAAAGATTGCTCTTGCCTAAAATGGACATTGTAATGACAAAGTGTTTGCTTAAGGAAGGTCTCATAATAGGAAACCTAGTAACTACAAGGTGAAAGGCCCACATTGGCATTCTAAAACATAGAATGAAAATGAAGTAAAGTCATGTAAGGTTCTAAAAGAAAGGGATCCATTGAAAAATTGAAACCAAAGAATAATTTAAAGCTTTCATATTCCAAACATCATAGAAAATAATAAAACAATTCAATGAAATGGACCCATATGAGGCACTTAAATGAAAGGCCTTTTTTATGAACTAAAATATGTAGAACATGGTGAGGAGTCACAAAGGAATGTTGAAATTAACGAAGGATCAAAGTTATGGGGAGTAGTTTTGAATGAGTGTCTACAATCACATGTCATTTTTGTTATGTTTTAATATAAAATTATATTTTCTATCGTACATATATAATCACAAATGCATTATATGTGACAAAAGGCACCACAACAACAACAAGGTGAAAGGATCATATTGACATTCTAAAACCAAATAAAATGAAAAGGAAGTTAAAATGAAGTATAAAATAAGACAAGACATTCTAAAACCAAATAAAATGAAAAGGAAGTTAAAATGAAGTATAAAATAAGACAATCTCTTGACAAACCAAAAGAAAATAATAGTTTAATGCTTTCATAAGAATAGGTAGGTCTAACAAGCATAAGAATAAAGAAATAATTTAATGAAATGGACCTTTTTGAGAATCAATGCATCAGTCGGGGCACTATCTGCAACTTCTCTGCATCTATCACCATGCGCATTGACAACATCCATAGCTCAAAATCTTCTACCCAATCCTTCGGGTCTTCAACACCTATAAAAATGGGCCAATGCTTAGCTCCACCATCTTTGCTAACTCAAAATCCGACCACTGTACATTTCACTATGCCATCCACCAACCATCTGTTAGGTTCAAACACCTCTTTTAACTTCAATTAGGAGACATTAGCGTGCTCCTTAGTGGGGGACACCAAAAGATGGAGAAGGGGAATACGGGAACACACTAGCACACAACACATGGTCTCTCTGTACCTTAGGGCATTCATAGCACCCTTTTCCTCTCCAAAAACACCTTAAAATGTTCACTCTTCCACAAGCACACCACCTTCCGCACACACACCAACACACCAAGATACTCACCATGAGCAAATCACCACATTGTTGTACACAACACACTCACACCTGTAGAGATCAGTTACTTGCACGCATTTCACAGCTCATTTCTGACCACACACTGCTGCTACACACAACACCTCTCTCTCACTTCCATTTTGCACACCAAAATGGCCCGAGGGGCACACCTACTCAGACACGCCTTCACCATGACACAAAAGTAGAAGTAGAGAAGGGGAAATGGGGAAATGACACTCAAGAAACTTCTATGGAAGCCTGATCACACTCCAAAAACAACATATACAAAATAATTACAACGAACAATGAACCCACTTGGTCATCGAGAAAAAAAACACACCTTGGACTCTTCATGCACATACCTCTACACAAAAAGCCCACCAAAAACACACTCTCACTCACTTGGCTCTCTGTAGCCAGCTCCTCAAAAATACCTCGCCTAAAAGCTAAAAATGATTTAAAAATGTCTTTTATAGGGGGACTCCACTCACTTTTGGAAGGGGCCCTTTGATTGGTCCATCTAGCATCTCACTTTGGCAATTTTTGAAGGGCACTGCCCTCTTGCTTGACTTGCTCCAGTAGCTCTCTTCTTGAATTGAGGGGGGTGCACTAGCAGCATCGCTAGTGCCCCTTGGAAATATTTATTCCATCTCTCTCTCTCTCTCTCTCTCTCTCTCTCTCTCTCTCTCTCTCTCTCTCTCTCTCTCTCTCTCTGTGTGTGTGTGTGTGTGTGTGTGTGTGTGTGTGTGTCCCCCACCTTGGAACTCCCTGCACTCTAGCTAGCTTTGACATGCCTTTGAACCACCTGAGAACTTGCCTTCAAGCTTGTCCTCTCTCTCTTGCACACTTTTAAAATCACCCTCTCCCCTTTGCACTAGAAACCTCGCTACTGGGGGGTTCTCCCTCTGTTGTTGTCAAAGAATTTGGGCCTTGAAGGCTGTGGGAGACAGGCCTCCTATGCGTTTGCCACATCATCACTGCCTTGCCACCACCCAAAGGCATTGTTAACTACCACCACTTGCACACAATGTCTATGCCACCCATGTCACTACAAAACTGTTGCAAGGTGCTGCCAAATGTCATACATAGTGCTGATAGGTAGGTGACAAGCACCCCTACCAGAGCCTCAGGAGGGAGAGGTCTCTCTCTCTCTCTCTCTCTCTCTCTCTCTCTCTCTCTCTCTCTCTCTCTCTCTCTCTCTCTCTCTCTCTCTCTCTCTCTCTCTCTCTCTCTCTCTCTCTCTCTCTCTCTCGTGCACGCTCAATAAAGGGCCATGCTTCTATATAAATACCCCAAAGTCCTCCTCTAGGCCCTTGCATATGGGATTGTTGTGTGCCTGGAAACGCTCGCCCTTAGGGCTCCAAAATTCCCCACCGACTCAATGTTTTCACAAAAACCCTTTTGGTTTCACTTTTGAATTGATGCCATGCCCTGCTTAGAGATGAAAAACCCAAGCCGCAAAGCCCGATTGATAATTCACTTCCTTGACTCCAACTTGTGGAGCCCCACCATATTCCAATCTGGTCAAGATTGCAAACCGAAGCTACCAAAAAGGGCAAAAGTCACTTGTTCGCATCGCATCACCAATTGCATCCAACTTCAATCGCTTGTATCTCAACCATTGTGACTCCCATTGATGAGTCATCAAATCTTGTTGACCCCATAAGATGCATATCACCCTATAAAACCTTGGAAAACCCAAGAAAATTTACAGATGGCATGCCTACCAATGCGGTAAACTTGCCACATAATTGGCCCCCAACAAATCTTCAACTGGTCATAACTTGCCCATTCAAACTTTGATTGACAATCCAAAAATACCAACATAGCTCCACAACTTGAGCACTTCACATTATTGACCAACATCAGCCCTAACCATCAGTCTGCATTTTTCATGCCCATCGAGGTCTGCAAACCATTCCAAGTTTGGATTGCCATAACTTTCACATCGTAGCTCCATTTGAGGATCTGTTTGGGCCAGCTTGTAAAGCATCTTGAAGAACACCTCCCAGGGCATATTTCTTGCACTTTTAACACTTGGATTTGACATCCCAAATTGACACATTTTGAAGCCTTGTTTTTGCCTTAAAAACCCCATTAAACATACATTTCTACTATCACTTGTCTGACTAAGTCCTTAACATTAGCTTTTTCACTCTACCATGTACTTGTAGCACCCATATCATTGCATTGCACACTTCCTATATTTGAACAACTTTGGTTGCACCAGTGACAAGATAGATCTTGTTGCATGTTGACACGATCCCCCATAACAGATTCCATAAGAAGACCTTCGTCGATAGAGGCCATTGTGGATCCTAGATGTTCTTTATAGTCACCACCCACAAATCCTTTAGCCACTGCATAGCACAATGTTTGTTGAGGTGGGGTGAACCAATCCACCTTGTGAAATAAGAGCATTGTATATTCACTTGGGGTTTAGTTTGAGGGAATGGCTACTCTAGGGCCATCGCCAAGCTTTCCACTAAAGACTAGGCTTGAGCGTGGTTTATGCGCTTGGGGTTTGGTTTGAGGGAATGTCTACTTTGGGGCCATCGCCAAGATTTTCACTAAAGACTAGGTTCATAGAGGGGCATCAAGAGATAGACCAGCCTTTCCATAGCTCTGATGATTAGGAGTCTCTTAGTGCCATTGAGGTAAAATTGGGTAGCCAATCGGTCTATCTCTTTCCAACTGAGGTTGTTGATATCCTAGAAGTGGGACAATTGATGGAGTCATTTGTTATTCACCTTTTTGGCAATCTCTCTCCAATAAGGGTTCAATAGTATGCCAGGAACTTTAGAGAGCGAGGAGGACTAGAGTGTTATGGAATTATGGAAGTATTCGGTTATCTCTCTCCACTCCAATGTCTCAGTTGTTGTGTTCTACTTGCATACCATCTCATCCATTATGCCACCCAGTCCCATACTGCTCCAGGAAGGGGTAGGAGTTTGTCATTAATCTCTATCCCTTTCCACCGCCCTACTTTAGAGTATATCTTTACATGGTCCATCATAACCTTGGTCCTAATAGCCCTTGGGGGGTCACTATGTATAAATTGTGTATATCATGTGTGCTTGAAGACTATTTTAAAAAATCCTTATTTGTAAATTTTTGACAAATAGAATACATCCTTTTTCTATTCAATCTGTAATTTCTTTTCCCACTTATACTTTATGGTACCCTTTTGTGTGTGAAAATGTCAAAAAAATAAAATTTAATAACCCCTTCCACTGCACTCACATGATAGTCACATAATTATTAAGTGACCCCCCCCCCCCCCCCCCCCCCAAGTAATAGCCCATGCGTGGTCTTGTTTTGCAATTGAGACCACAAACTTGGAACAATAAGCCTCAGTAAGAAAAATAGGGTTAAGGATCCCTATACCACCTTGTTCCATTGGTCTAGCAATTGACTCCCATTTTGCCCATTGCCAAGGCACCGAGGCTTTGGTGTTATTTTTCCATAAAAACCTTTTTAACAATTTTAAGAACTCTTTTTAGTTACATTCGCCTTTTTTTTTAGCAGGCTAATGAAGGAAATTTAAGGGAGCATGTAGGAGTTGATCACTTCAACCCAGCTCAGGAAGGGAAGCAGCACATACTCCCAGGGTGAAATCATGTTAACCTATCGCGCTTTTTGTGCTAGTTAGCAGTTTCAAGTTAGCACATCTTCAAAAAGTTGGGCGTCCGGTAAATTTTTTACAAATAATATCAAAATTTGTCGGAGGTTGTACATTTGGATTCCTTGTTTCAAGTGCTTTCTATTGATATATCATATGTCATAGATCTTGGAGATGTAGCTCAAGTTATTGTACTAGTTAGCATATGTCAAAATTGTGCTAGTTAGCATTGTCCGGGACATGAAAAAGCATGACATGCTAACATGCTTTCACCCCTCAGCTTCTCATTTTGCTCTTGACCTTTTCTAAAACCCCCTGGAATCTTTTCTTTTGCATTTTGTCCACCCTCGAGCGTGCTCTTGTTATTGCCTCTCATACCAGCTCCCGAGAGAGACAATAAAAAACCTCTTACACAAGATTCATTCACAAAATCCATTAACAAACAACGTTCAATACATACACAGGAATCAAGAATGTGTCAGGTGATTGAATCCGAATTGAAAACTGAATATGCAAGATAAAAGGAATTTGACATTGCATAGGGCTTCAATCCTCTTCTTCTTCTTCATTCCCCACGTCCAAAACATTACAACCATCAGGGAATAACCCGTTTTTTGATTTGAAGGGCTTTTGTCTCTTTCACACTACAAATCCTGACGACTTCTTGAAAAAATACAAATATTGAATTGAAATTGTAAAACTAAAGACATCCAATCATCCTCATACAAGATAAATTTGTAGAATCAAAGATTAACAAGCACATTGACCCTTTTGAGTATAACTTGACCTCTAAATCAACTCCATCTTTGCAATTTCAGAAATTATCAAAAAATCTGATTCTTCACTTTCCCCTTGACAGTCAGGTTTCTAACAATTTTTAGGTTCCTGAAAATCTGAAAATTCTTGAAAAGCTAAATTTTTTTTAAAATCTGCACATTCTCCTCCATAGAGATCTCTCAAATAGACTAAAAAATTTCAACAATCTCCAAGAATCATATCCACATGATAGATAAACTTCTCCTTCTCAAAATCACACATCCAAGGTAAATTTGATTGTGTAAAATTCTTCCTTTGAGACTGAATCACTATGCTCATCAAATCATGTACAAAACAAACTTGTAGATCCAAAGTTCTATGATCAAGCTTTTACTCCATGAACATTCAGTAAAAATAGCCGAATTCATGTTTAGGATCCTCTGCATCCTTGAAATCTGCCTGACTAAAGCCTGCATTCCTACAAATTGCATCTCTTTGCAAATCTAAAATTCATCAAACATATCCTTAAAACATCTTCTCAAGAAAACAAATTGATTCGAAGAACCATAGAAAAATTGATCCAAATGCTCCACAAACATCTCCTCTTCAATATCCATCATTCTTGGCAAATCAAACTCAAAACAGTTTCCTCTTTGCAACTCGACCATTCCATTCATCAAAGTCTACAACTTTTGCAAGAAAAACATTCAAAACATCATATCCTTTTGAACTCCACAAGAATTTTTCAAAATCAGTTTCAAAACCTTCATCCCCTGATCATTGTTTTGCAAAATTTGATCCAAGCAATATGATACTACCAAAATTGAATCATCAAAATCAATGTCTGTCTTCTACAAAATTTGATTTGCATGCTCAAAATTGAAGAAATCTAAAAATTCATGTAAGGTTGAGCTTAACCACCAATTTGCTGCAAATACTCCTTAGATAAATTAGGGTTTAGTTCAAAATGAGATATGAACGGTTCGATATGAAAAACACCTTGCAAACCATCAAACATTGCTTCGTCAACATCTTCAACAACTTTGGACTAAAATCAACTTTGGACTCCACATGATCCAAAACAAGATTTCCCTGATCTTCTTCACTCATGTTAAGAAAAAAATAGCCAAATTGATCTTTGCTTCTCGCATCTAGCTTTAAATCCCTTTTACAAAGCAGCAAACTCTCCTCCTCTTCAAGTAGTTTTAGGTCTTCAATTCCATTTTCAAATTCAGGTACACATTCAAGACTAAATTCAGTTTTCTTTTCATGTTCAGGTTCATGTTCAGATTGAGGTTCAGGTTCGGGTTCAGGTTCAAATTCAGGTCCAATTTCAGATTCCTAAAAAATAATGAAGAAATATTCAAGATATGATGCAAAATTTGCAACCACTAGACACTTCCTCTTGAGCATCTCCAACATCTTTGCAGGTAGATGAAACACTTGCAAACCTGAATTAGACTCAGTATGCCAAAACAATTGATTTTCCTGAAAATTTTGATTCAAGAAACACCAAAACTGATTTGCTTCTTTATCAAACTGATTTGATTCAAGGCATAGCAATAACCGGTTGGACTCTCTTTCAGACATAAAAAGCACCACCAAGATGGTTTGTTCACATTTCTTCTAAAAAATATAAAGAAATCCTCTTTTTGGCGGCAAAACACTCCAACCACTGATTTCTCCTTGATCTCTGATTTGAAATATCTTTGCCTCCAATCCACCAAACTCAACTTCACTTTGGCTAGCACAATCAGTTTGCATCACAACAGGCAAGAAGCTTCCAAAAAAAACCACCGTTGTGGATGTATGAACACTCAAGAAAACTATCTTGAACTTCAATGAGAGTTGTTTGACTTTCTACTTTCACTTGAAAAGATCTACAGAACTGCTCCTCGTAGAGATTAGATAATGGAACTCGACCAATATGAAAACACTAAATTGAATAGAATTCAAGTGATTGAACCTGAAAAATTTTGACTTGTGTTCCCTGAATTTCTCCCCTTATGTCATCAAGCATGAAGACATAAAACCAATGGGATATAAGAATATCAACATCATCTCCTCCATCAACAACATCACATAGAATTGTAGAACCATCTTGAGGAAAACCCACTTCACCATCATCAAGAACTTGCAAAAGGCTTGCATAATCATCAAGCAAAACCATCTCCTCGGTATCAACAAAACCATTGACATCAGGAACATGACCACGTAAGAAATACAAATCTTCAAGAATACCATCAAGAAATTGAACTTCCTTGGAAAAAGATGCACTTCCAATCTCCTTGACCAAACTCTCAAAAACACCAACATTGACCATCACGACAAGATCGTTCAAGACACCTTCCTAACATCAAGGCTTAAAGAAGACTCCATATTCATGATTTGAGTGAGTTGAAGATTCAAATCCTCAATTTGATTATCCTTTTTCAAAATAACTTTCTTAAGAGCATCATGAACTTCATAACAGTAAGAAATATGCAAGTCAAATTCAGCTCGAACCTGAGAAATCTCCACCATCAATGATGCCTTCTCTTCTTGAAGTTGAATGATTTTAAAAATCGCTTCATTTATTGCAACCATATTTGAATACCTCTCATTATCCAAATCCAAACAAATACTATGGATCATCTCCACTTGAGAAACAACAAGACTTTGAAATTTAGCAAATTTAGGTACATAACTTCTTTGAAAATCAGTAATGTCAGGATTAGGTACCTGAATTGTGGAACTCAGTAAATCAGGGACCTTTGATATTAAAACTTGTTATCTAGGGATGTGAAATTCAAGGTTCTTGTCTTCACAACTTGAATAACTCATATCCACTCCTAGAAATTGAATTTTGGTCTTCAAGACTCCAAAAAACACTTCTCCATCAACACACTCCAGACTGTCACTTGCGGGATGCTCCTCATCAAGATACATCAAAAACTGATCCCTCATCATCAACACACCTTATGTCTTTGTCTATCTTCATATCTTCCACTTCATTACATTGTAGTCTGATCTTTTCGTGAATATCAACCTCTTCAAGATTGATGTCCAATGTCAGTATATGGGTTTGTATGGGATATTGGTGGCTTCTTTGGCTCAGCCCCACTTGCATTCCCTTCTTCTCAATCACCAATTCTTCTTTTGGGTCTCTTCCTGCAAAGAGGTGAGTGTTTTCCATGTGAGGTTTGGAAATATCTCGCAGTCCTCTTGGCTCCTCTGGCTCATGAGCTGCTCCTGCCTTCCTCCTTCCTCTATCATCTTTTCCACTCCTTCTCCCTTGCTTTGAACAATATCTCCTTCTTGAACCAACTTCTCTTCAATAATTTGTGTATCTAGAACTTTGATCCCATATTCAAGAACATCAAAATTAGGTTGAAAAACTTTAGGTTCTAAAAAATCAGATTTAGGCTTTGAAAATTCAAGTTTTGAAATTGCAGGTGCCTGAAAAACTATTAGTAACTAAAAACTGACAACTTGAGGATGTTTTATGTTGGAAACAATAGCAGGTTGTTGAAAACACCATTCAGAATCATCATCAATGAGATAATCATCAAACTCATCTTCATACTGCTCTGAAATACATTCACACGCTTCTTGCAACCTTGATATATTCACTTAATAGTTAAGCATGACTTTCTCTTCTTATTGACATGAGTATTATGACACTTGTGTGCATCATCAAGAACATCAAAAAACCAATCTGGATCCTCTTGAGCATCACACATGTCCTGATGACATGATGCATCCTGAAAACATTGCATAATCCGATACAATTGCCTGCACAACTTTGGCATGCAAAACTTAACACAAACCTCCTCCTTCTGACAAAGCGTACTCATATAAAGACATTTCTTGATGGAATGGCCATGCTTTTGACAAATAAGACATTGCTTCTTCTTCTTCTTCTTTGCCATTAAGTAGACATTAAAGAAATAGAGACAAATAATATCACCATGATCTAAGAATCATTATGACACTGCATAAAACTGAAATTTTCTGCAAACTGTCAATAGGAAACTACTTGAATCTGCTTGAATTTCCTGCAAACTGTCAAGAAACTGCCTAAATTTCCTACAAATTGTCTGGAAAACACCCTGCATTGCTTGAAAATTCCATCAGGTTGCAAAAACAACCATGAAAAAAGTAGGCCAATACCTCAATTGTTGAAAAATGTTTGATTTTTGAAAACACCCTGAAAACCAAAAACACCCTGAATAGAGGGTTTCCACTCCTTAGTTTGCCACTTCTGACAAAAACCAGCAAGGGATTGCCAAGTGTTATTGCCTTTCATTCCAGCTCTTGAGAGACACAATAAGAAACCTCTTACACAAAATTCATTCACAAAATCCCTTAACAAACATCGTTCAATACATACACAGGAATCAAGAATCTGTCAGGTGACTGAATCGAAACTGAAAATTGAATACGCACGAAAATAGGAATTTGACATTGCACATGGCTTCAATCCTCTTATTCTCTTCATTCCCCATGTCCAGAACATTACAACCATCATGGAATAACCTGTTTTTTGATTTGAAGAGGTCTTGTCCCTTTCACACTATAAATCCTGACTACTTCCTGAAAAAACTACAAACACTGAACTGGAATTATAAAACTACATTCATTTTGGGTTTAACAGCTCCAAGATGTTGAAAGATCTTTCCTTTTGAGACAATCTCTCATGTCCAAAAAGACAGGTTGAAAAAGTCGCTCTCAAAGAGAGAGATTAGCCTTGACTTCTCAATATTGTTCTTCGACCCTGAGGTGATGGTGAATGTTTGCACAATCTCCAGAGGCTTCTAGAGATCCTGGTGGCAAGCTTTCAAGAAGAGGAGGGAGTCATCCATGTATAACTTTGCCAGGATATGGTTGTTGTCAGGCAAGGATAGCCCTTGGATCTCCCCTCTCACAACACTAGCATCGAGCATAGTAACCAAAGTTTATTTAAAAAGGCAAAAAGCTTCAATACTTAATGTCTTTTTGCTGTATATTTTTTTCTTTATATGATATAAATGAAAGTCAACACATCAGTTCTACAAACTATCAATCCATTTGGAGAGAAGATTTTGCATTAATCTTTGTCAGCTCTATCTTCACTATATACCAAACAAAAGCACCATCTGGAAGAGTTGAAAGCTAGTATGTTCCTTCTTGGATCTTCAAATGTCTCATTTCATATTATTATCCAAGCAAGAATGTATTCAAGGTGTTAGGAAGGCAATGGTGCCTAATATCTAAAGAATTGTAGAGGAAAATAAGAATGTGGATAAATAAAGAAAACGTATTAAAGAATTTATTTCTCCACCTCCCTCCCCGCTCTGCACCACTGAGCCTCACCCCCCTCTACTCATCCCTCCCCCTGCTTTAGTTCTCGGGGGGTGCACTATGTAATCATGTTAATGTATAGCGTGAGTTCAAAAGAAGGGGTTTTAAAATAGAAAACAATTAGGCAATTTAAAAGGGATACATTAAAATAAGGGATTTCTATTATTAAATTTTGGAAAAAAAATCATAAAATAAGGGGTCATTTTATTCAACCAGACATGTTAAAAGAGGGATTTGTATACTACCGCGCAAATGCACGTTATATAGGGGGTATTGAATGGTGAACCCCCTGAGTTTTATTTCTCCTCGCCGGGTTTTGCCAATGGCTTCTTGGACTCACAAGGTGTGATTCACTCTAGGAGGAGAATGATGGAAGACACAGATGGAAGCTCGTGCTCCATCTTAGAGGGACTCAGATGAAGTCCCTTTGATCGACCCCATGGATCCCACCATTTGACTTGCTCTGTTGCCAACAAAGAAACTGAGCCTTAGAGCAGAGGTGGAGCACCTTGAGGCCACCCTCATTATCTGTAAGATCTATGGATGGGTTTCTTAACCTCACTCTTATCTTATTGCACACATAGCAAGAACCACGAACATAATTGTGAATCCATGGGACGAAGCTGACTCGACTAGTGCATGGAGGCTACAAGAGGGTGTCAATCTCTTGGAAAACAAGAGACAAATTGCATCTAACACAAGCTACACTCAAATGACCTAAGTCATCAAAAGCTAGTCGTCAATCGGCAAGCAAACCATGATCCTTACAACATCAAATGACATCTGAATGCTATGAAACTTCTAGGACAAGTATATAAGACCTAGGAACACATACTTATAGTCTCAAATCTCACTTCCAATGACTTGCAAAAAATGCAATCATTAACATTAGTGAGATTTTGACCTAGTCATTTTTTATCCCAAATGCATCTAAATGCTTAGCAATGATGCCCCATACCCTGTCTATACTTACTTTGTGGTTTCCTAGCTTAAATGTCTACTTATGACGAAATTAGTCCACGGGTCAGCGAAGTCAAAAGCTACAAATTTTATCATGATATGTATACGTCAATGCATAGAGATCTTACCTATGGTTGCAACGCAACATATGGCACTGCAATGTGACAACCGACAAGGAAGATAGAATCATGAGAAGGAGAGAAGAGAGCACCATAAGCTCACGCTGTGTATTTTTTATCCAAAAACTTTATAATAACTTTACAAAATTGGCCTTTATATCTTGGCCAACATTTCTTATGTCAAAAACTAATCATCTGGGAGCTCTAATCCAGGATAAACTGATACAATCTGGAAGCTTATAGCTCTCGCTCATAGATTGCAATTTGCATCTTATGCAAAAGTCGACAACGTGTGATTGACGTGTTTCCAAGCCACACTATCCATAGGTATCCTTAGCACACCATCCTCCACTCGTTAAATAGAAGCTACAATATTCCCAATTTATCAAAAGAATAAGTGTTTTTACAATAAAGCTCTTGAAAAATGTTACATGAGTTAGCTTGCTGCTAATTGCGCCCCCCCCCCCCCCCCCCCCCCCCCCCCCCCCCCCCCCCCCCCCTCGACTATGTCATCCCTTGACACAGTTTCATGGACTGAAATAGTCTTCGGGTTGACGGTCGGCGAGGCGGTCTTTAAGTGCTCGAAGTGCTTTCTGATATCAGATGTGCCATTCTTTTTCAGGGACTTGCAAAAACTGAATAGTAATTTTATTCTTTAGTTCTATGGCTGAATATCCGGCGAACCTTGCTGTTAAATTATTGATCACTAGTCCGAAAATATTTGTACACCATGTGAAGAACCCTGTGTAAAAAGCTTCTTTGAATGCCAACATATTGCTTGGCACGAACATGCATTTGGCATAGAAGCGGTACAGGACTTCTTCTCAAGGTTGCCCACTTAAATCATAACATAAGCCTTGGTTACCTTCTAAAAAGGACATCCATGGGGCTCCTACTTGTTCAAACTCATGAAAAACTTGTATAAATGTGAGCAGCATTTTGTAGATTTTAAAAAGCATTTCACACTAGAGGTCAGGGAGGCTCTTGTAGAAGTTCATGGTGCCCGTTAGGGTTTTCACCATGTATTCTTTAGTTGTCGGTCCTTGCTCTAGAGTTTGTAGTTTCGAGTAGTTAACACAAGTTGGCCTTTTCTTTTTTTAGTGCTTTATGTGCTTGCCATGTCCTTACCCTTGGTATAGGACAGAATGCTGGATTGATGCCGGTGCCCTTGCAAACAATATGAGATACCTTGAGATTTTGTTGAGATAATTTTTCCTCCATGTGGGATGGAGAGCATCTGATCCCTGTTCTTGCATATCCTTGTAGAGTCTTTCTTTTACTTGTAGAACAGCTCCACCTGTATCAAGGGATATGGCAGCCAATTGTTGATGCAAGATTGATTTGATTGGGAGTGAGCTAAGCTAAATTGACAGAGTGAAGGACTCCCAACTCCCAATCCATAGCCTCTTTCCATTCAACATCCACTTCTTGAATAATCTGCTCTTTAAGTGCATCTTATGCATCTTTAGAGAGTTGGTCCATCGGCACTTGTTCCTCATCTGTGATTGGTACCTAGAAGTGAAAACTTTCTGTCTGCCCTTCAGTTGGTTGTGTTTCTATTTTTGCAAAGGAGATTGATGGTATCTCTAGATTCAGTTGTTTAGATGTACCTACCTTCTCCTAAGTTTCCACATTCCCTTCTCTCAGCAATTGATTGGATTTCTTTATTCCTCTATCTCTTTAAGAAACTGCTCTTCCCTTTGCATGCGCATTAGGGCGTGGTCCCTTATTTGTTCTTATTCTAGCTTCAACTCAAGTTCCAGTTCTTTGTTTTTCTTTTCTAAAGTTTTGTAAACTTCATCAGCCCCCTTGAGTGAAGCTACTATTGGGTTTTCTCTTATTTGCTTTAGAAATTCTGCTTGGTCATTGATTCTCTACTCTGAGTATTGCAAAGAAGCATTTGCTACATTCAATAGTAGCTGGAGCTTTTGTACTGACAGAGTAGTGCTCATAAGTTCATTTTTCACTTCAGTCAGTTGTTGATGGTCCTTGCTTTTACAGGCACTCAAAAACTTTGTGAGAAGCTCCCCTAATTCTTCCATTTCCTTTTGTTGCTTTTCCTTAACATGTTGATGTTTTTCTACCTCATTCTTGAGATCTTTGATTTGGCCTTCAAGATTTTCAATGATATTCATCCTGTCTTCAAGCTCGCCTTGGAGAGAATCAATCATCTGTTCACGTTCTTGAGCTTTATCTTTGAGGCTAAGAGCTGTTGTTTGCATTTTCTCATCATCAACTGCATCTGCTTTGCATATTCATTGACTTGGGTGATAACTTCATCCGTTGTTTCCCACTCTTTGGATTCTGCTTGAGGCTCTTTGGAAGGTCCAGTCTCATCTTTGGTTATTTCTTTTGGCTATTCTTAACTTACTTCCTTATCTTTCTTTAACGCATCTCCTTTTATTTCCCTGTCTTCATCTGATTGGTTAGTTGATGAAGGGCTTGGAGTAGGAAGAGGCTAAATCTTCTTGTGCGGTATTGGGTGAGGATGGTCTTGGAGACATCTCTCCCTATTCCTGCTGCATTTTAGCTGGTTTTCCAACTTCTACTTGCTGTGGTCGTTGAGCAGTTGTCTTCTCTGGCTTTTCTTTGAGCTTCTAATGCCTCTTGTATCTTTAGGGATTCAGCTTCCGCATACATCCTTTTTAACATGTCCTTCGGATCTTCTTGGATCTTCTTCTCTGGGTTTTTGGTTCTAGGACCCTTGACTTCCCTTGGACTCCATAAATTTGGATTTTGTCCTACAGCTTGTTGACTTTGTTCATAAGATTTTTTTTCTCTTTTGAACCTCGTCTTCTTTTGTGGAGGTTCTTCTTGATGGGCAGCCACTGCCTTTCTTTTCATCTCTTTCCTTCTTGCCCTTTTTTCTTCATTATCCAAACTTTCTTCATTGTTATGGACTTCAGGTGAGCTTTCTGCTGACTCTTCATCCGACTTATAAATCCCTTTCTTCCTTCATGGAGAGGGTTCAGCTGTGATTATCCATCTATTTTGATTTGGGGCTAGCGGCAAGCTATCGGCCATCCTAATGGCATGGTATGCAATTCGGGTCAAAAATTCTAGAGCTCCCAAGTATGTTACTCTTCTTTGGCATGGTATGCAATTCTGGTCAAAACTTCTAGAGCTCCCAAGTATGCTACTCTTCCTTTATTATTTGTGCTCTTGCATGCTATAAGAACATACTGAGCATGATCTATTGATTGTCTAGTTGATGACTTCAATACCTGCGTAAAGGTGGTTGCAACAACATGATTTGGGGTAGTGTACCTTGGTGGTTTTTTGGCGAGTTAGTGGAAGTGCTGGTGATATAGGTGGGTGGATCCTCTACTTGCTTTAGCATAAGTTCGGAGAAGGTGGCGGTAGCTGTACTCTTTGTGAATGTTCCAGTTGTTTCCTATCTCTGGTTCTCATTGTCATACATTCAATGGGCAGCTTTATTACTTCACCCATTATGTCTTTGTTGATGACTACCTCAACTTTATGTACTTGCTGATCTGTGATCTAGGCATCCATCCTGTTTAATCGTTTGTAAGCCCTTTGGAAGTCTATTCTGCATGGTTCTTGATCATAAAATTCTTGAAGTCCCAACCTCCTGTAGGCTTCTTTCATGGCTAGCTTAGCTGCTACATCATAGACTTCCTTTGGGAGCATTTGAAACTCCACCTAACTTCCAGCTTCACTTTTGAATCTGCCAGTGAAGACTGTGGTGTTGTGCTCCTGAAGCTGTTCTTTTGACAGGTAGGTTACTTTGGCCGTTTTCACAGAACTGGGCTCCATTTGATATGATGGAAACTCTTGCAGCTTTTGTTTTTGGGTCTTTCCCTTCTTTGCTTCCTCAGCAACTTGCATTGCACCTATTAGAAAAATATAGCTTCAAAGTTAAAAAATTCCACAAATTTCACTCTGACATGCCCTGTGTCTGAAATTCTAGGCAAATGATGTCCATTTTGCTTCAAACCAATCTTGGAGCATGCATAAATGCATAAAAACATGTAAAGATCAAAATTATTCAATCGAGGCAAAAATTTCAAGCAAAGTAAATAATCACCATTATTTACAGCAAGGGATTTTTCCCATATTTTTGCACTTTTGACTTCATAGGCTTGAAGAACATGTGATTTAGATACTTTGAGTGAAGTGTGAGCTCATTTGAGTGTACATGGTGGAAATGGTGTTAGATTTAGTCTTCACACTATGAAACAGTAGGTACAAAGAAATTTTGGATTTTTGAGATCCAAATGTGATCAAACTTGGTTGGTGGGCTTGTCACATCATCTACTTTGGACCCATGAGATAAAAAATGAGAATTGGGCCCATTTTGGTAAAAGTGTAAATAATCACGATTATTTACATTTTTATCAATTTGAACATTTTTTCTTTTAAATTGATTGTAGACATGCTATAGACCCTCTATGTGAAATATGGGACGTTTTGGATCAAAAAATGTGCCAAAAACTCAAAATTTGGACTGAAGAGCTTTTAGTGCATTTTCTTGACAAAATCTGAGAATTATTGGACATTTTGGGCTCATATTTGACATGTGACATGAGATAAATGTGTACAAGTGATAGGTGAACCATGATAATAATTTTCAAGCCAATTTGGCAAAAAAGTAAATAACCGCGATTATTTACAGTAGTTGAATTTTATGCTTGAAATGACACTTTTATGACCTACACATCTTTATTACATCTAAAACAAGTCCTAAAATGAGTTTGGTAAGATTTGGTCATGTTGGCATCACTTTGTGCTCTTGTCGACTCTAAAATCACCGGTTTTTGTTACCACTTGGTGTGTATAGATGTTTGGTCGCTGTTGAAACCATGGACTTGTCGGCTATATAATCTTGATGCTGCTCATCCAATTTGGGCTCATTCGGAGTCAGTTTGACTCCATCTAAATTGACACTTTGTAGTTTGCAAGCTATTTCTTGCTGTTAGAGGGCTTTCCTTGACATTGTGTATAGACCTTGTTCATATGCTGCCCATGGAGTCAGAATTCAATTCTGGCATGTGGCAAAAACCTTGATTATTTACTTGGGGACACCCTCGACCCCTGCCAAATGGTCATCTAATGATATGGAAGTGTTCTACTATTTAGGTCATGCTACATTTCAAGTCTTGTCCAATTTGGTTGAGCTAACAGGCCACTATGGTCATTTTGTGTTCTAAGAATCTATACACAGCTAGGGTTTCTAGGGTTTCTCCTAGGACCTAGACATGCTACCCGACTGCATAGAAATGTTCTTTGATGAGTTTAGAACTTATACCTCATGTCTTGTGTGAAATGGTGCTGAAAATGGGTGACTGTGGACTCCCAAAATTGCGCGCGAAGAAGGTAGAGAGCTCTCTTCTCCAAGAGTGACTAGTAGAAATGAGGTGATTTTGGGCTACCTAAGATATCTATACTCGGACTTCCCAAAGTACTTTTCCCTAGATTCCCCTGCTAGTTCTAATAGGCCGTGAAATCTATGTTAGACTCGAAAATTTCCTCGATCGGACTCTGTTAGCTCATTTTGCAAGAATATGCAAAAACAGGCTTGGCGGCCTAATTTGGGACTTTCGCTTTCGTTTCTCGTTTTGATCAAAAAAAATTGTGCCTGTCCATATTGTCATCGGCGTATTTTTAGTTCCTCCATATGAGCTTAGTTGCTATTTATTATTAATTTTTGACCTGTTTATTGAAAAAAAAGATGCATTAAAAAAGCAAATTGAAAGATCATCAGTTAAGAAAATCCACTGGAAAACACTATTTTACTACTTTTTGGTGGATTTCTCCATTTTTAAACTCCAATTTCAAGAAAAATTAATGAAAATAAATAAAAAGGACTATTTTTTAATGTAATTTTTGATAGTATATACAACATTTACACTCATTGGGGAGATTTTTTCAGCTAAAATTTTCCAGTTTGATTTAAGGGCATTATTAGGTAATTTTGCAAAAAACCACACGTTAACATCTAACTTTTTTCTCCCTCTTCAAACATTGCCCTTAATTAATGGAGTTTCCTTCCACCCCTCCTAGATGGAGTACTCTAGGACAACTGTGCGCATGGGTTGAACATCGTGTCTATGCATAGTTGTGGTTGGCTATACCATGCTTTGAAGGTCAATGCAATTCAAATCAGTATGCGGTGCAAGAGTTGGGTCTTGAGTAGTTAACTCAAGGGTTTCCATGGTCGAGGTTTCTTGTTGGTGTTTTCTAGATAGCAGATTTTGTAACTTATGTGCTCTTTGCTTGATTGTACCGTCTGGATGCTTTGGTACACTGATTTCCTGAGCTATCGGTAACAATGATTGTAGACGGTGAAGACAGTCTCAATAGGCGAGAATTGTCTCCTGGAAGCCGAACAGTGGATCAGTCAGTAATTACCACGGCAGCTACCACAGTAACTTCGAGAGGCTATAAATAGGACACATTACATTGTAATTGGGCTGCTTGTATTTTGACTTGTTACTCCTAGTCTCTTGGTTTTAGTCTCCGAAGCTGTTCCTGAGTTACAATCTCTTCACTTGTAATTCTACTCTGTAAGCATTACTACAATAGTCAATTGGTCTGCTTCTCCCTGTTTGAATTTTCAGCTGAAGGTATGGCACCCAAAACTAGCCGTGGTCGTAAATCATCCTACCGCGTTGACCCTATCCCTGAGGAGTCAGAAAGAGATTCTAATCCTAAGAATGAACAGAGGACTGAGACTGAGGCTTAGAAGGAGCACAGTCATGCTGATGAGTCTAAGGACTCTCAGCACTCCAGTCAGTCCAGAAGAAGAAGGGATGAGAGGGATGAATGCAAGGCCATGAGTTCTCGAACCACACATGGGGATGAAGGAGCCAAAGGCAGTAAAGGTAGCCGCCATAGTTCCAGTAGAAAATCCAGGGAGGAGACAATAATTGAGACTGAAGAAGAAATTGACTGAGATGCAGACACAAACCATTACAAGAAATCTTTAAGAAGGAGTCAGGTGCAACAAGCCTTGAATCTGGAACAACAGGCTAAGAAGGAAAGGACTCATAAGAAGAGGAGGTCCAGTAGTAGTAGTACTTCTACTGAGAATTATGATTCCTGTAAGATCTCTAGTAGCTCTGAAAGTAGCTCAGATGAAAAGAGCAAAGACAAGACTAAGAAGGGGTCTTGGTCTATAAAGATTGATGAGATGGCCCGGTAGATTGCTGAAATCAGCCAAAATACACAACCAGTAGAAGAATGGAAACCTGGTGTTCAAAGTGTAAATTAAAGATCATGTTTCCAATGAATGTTCACAGTGTACTTACTGCAAAGTATACGTCCATCTATGGAACAACTGTGGCATTCTCATTCATCATTCAAGAAGGGAAAAGATCTTTATGTGGTGGAATTTATCTATGCTGAACCAGTAAGAGTGGAGACTACCAGTGTACCCCAAGAAGAGAAATCAGGTATCAGTGGTACTGATACGAGGCGCGGCGGGTACCAAGGGGATACTGGTCAGGGCCGGGGTCGTGGTAATTTCTAGAGTCGAAGTCTGAATTGCTATACTTGTGGTAAGTATGGGCATTTCAAGGCTCAGTGTCCAAAAACACCTGTTACTGCGGCTACTGAGGCGATGGCCCCAGAACTAGTTCCTATACGAGCAGTTACATGTAGCAAAGGGGTGGTTATTGAGAAAATCCCAGATAACCCAGCAAGACCAGTCAATCCTCAAAGATTTGTGACAGGATTCAGAAACTAACGATGGAGTTAGAAGACATTAGAAAAACTTTGCCTGAAGCAGCAAATTTCATCAGACAGCGAAGTAAGGCTGAGGCGGAAGCCAGAACGTTTGACTTGGCTGTTGTCAAAGATGATGAAGTCTCGATGATCCAAGTAGATTATAAAGTTAGGAAACAGTGGGAGCCACTATCTGGTGTCATATTGGATAGAGGAGCAGGAAACATCCTGGGGGCACATCTTTGGCAAAGGATGGGAATTACATATCTGAAACCCGCACCTTTCAAAGTTCGAATGGCGGACCATCAAGTAGTGCAGGCAACTGGTATGATAGTGAGTATGCACATAAGAATGGGCAAAGAAAAATTCAAAACTAGCTTCCTAGTATTAGATGTACAAGGCGCGTATGGGATGCTACTGGGGCACCCATGGCTGCGAACAACACAGGCTATTCACGACTATGCTAATCATACAAGGTGCCAGTAACAGAATTCAGATTCAGACAAACAACACTAGGAGCTGGAGAAAGGAGTTGATATCCGAAGAGCTTTGTCAGAAGTATAAGGTGAAGAAAATTGGGAGAATGCTTGCAGCAATGAATATTTTTCCATTAACCGAGGTAGATCTCAACGCAGTGTTACTAGAAAAGATCAGACTAAAAAGTAAAAGAAGCAATTTCCAAACTAGTTCACTGCCTCCAGGCTACTTCCTTCGACCCCAAAAGCAAGGTGAAGGTACTCCATCTCTGCTATTATCAATCCCTGCATTAATGTATGCTCCACATCTTCCACTTTGCCCTGGTAATCGTCCAAAACAAGTCATTTTCTTTCTTGGTTCTGTTCTTCTGATATCCCACACTATCTTTGGAATCCTCCTCTTGACATATTCTCTTTTTCTCTCACCTTCTGGTTTATTTCAGTAACTATGACCCTCAGTAATAGCTACAAATTTTGGCCTATGACTATCCTCTTCCAGGATCTCTCTTGGATCAACCTACAGCGGTCGCTTTGCATGCACACTCCATTTATCCATGCCAAAATTTTGCATCTCTGGGGACTAAATCTCCATTTTGACCATAGATGAATGAGCAATATCTGACTTGTATTTTGACTATTGAATCTCTCTGCCATATCTCGTATTCCAGGGCCTGCTCTAGCATGAATACCTTTCAAGTATGCATTACACTTCACACTTTGCAAAGTAGCCATTGACATGTCAAATCTTGTGGCCTCATAAAGGGATATTTGGCTTTTAAAACCAACTTCAGCATGCATACTTGCATGTTTAGCCTCTACTAGATTATTGGTGGGCACAAAAACACCTAACTCAGCTTGACTCACAAACCAAGATCCCTAGTGGAATGCTCTCACATCCCACCAAGCAAGCCAATTTTCCAATGATGGTATCTCACCCTTAGTTGCATGACCTGCATGCCAAAATTTTCCAATTTCATTCTTGCAGCTATCTGCAGCCACGTCCGATGGTGCATTTCGCCACTTTCGACACAAGGGTTTATGCTCCTCTTGAAGTGAAGGATGGATACACTTACGTGTGTGGTGAACCATTCTCTCCTCCCAATGGAAAGTACAACTCCTCTCCTTTTCAGGTACCTTTTTCTTTGCCCCACCAAAGTAAACTGCACGCATTGTAAGCCAATTTGCATTTGCCTCATCTGCCATGAATCCATGAAACTCTGGTTTTTCAAAGACATTTTCATGAACCACAGAATTCAACATTTTCCAAAACTCACTCTGAGCAAAGTGATCATTGACCTTGAACTCACATGTGGCAATAGTCAAAAGAAAACGCACATAAGGGTCATATACATGTGCAGACAATATGGGCCAACCAAAAACTCTATGTATGTGATCAAAATGAACCCACATTTCTTGAACGTTTCCACTAGGTCTCATTCTATTAGTCACATCAATTCCACCACCAAGTTCCCTAATTGACATTTTAAAAACATGTGGTTGATGTTTGTCGTTCAACTGCCTGGGAAAAACAAACTGTGTATGAAAGGGTAGCGGCAACAATTCTTCAAGGCCCGTTGCAGTGATATTCTTCTCTCTTTTGGCATACTCTAAACATCTTCCTATCCTCATTTTATTTGAGAGTGGAGTGGCATACTCAAGAATGTCTGCAAGTTCATCCTCTCCAATCTCTGAGTTCCCCTCTTGATTGTCTTTTAGCATGCCCAAAATAAGATCTTGAGTAATGGCACTCTCAAGTTGTTTTGGAGTAGTGAAAGGATTAAGCTTTGCAGGTGATGCAACCTTCTCCTCTATTTGTTTTTCAATGGCCCTGCTCACACCCTCTTCATAAGGGTGCTTATGAAGAGGGTGCTTATGATTACCCAGATGAATCGCACATCTTGTAGTGTTGAAATGATCTCTAGGCACACAGTAGTAAATTATTGCATGACACAAATCAACACGCTCAAGCATTTGTGAGCAGTGCTTGCAAACATATTAACATGTTGAAGCCTTACAAGACCAACATGACAACTTTTTGTCATTCTTCCTTTCCAGTGTGTTTCATTTTGATAATGTAGTCTCAAGTAGTGAGGACAATTAATATTGACGCCCCGAAGGTGTCCAAGACAATGAGTCAAGCGCACAACACCATCAAAACAATCTGAGCTACATGTGACATACTCCATCCAAGAGTGATCATCATACTTTTGCTCCATGCCATGCATTGTTGACTTCTCTTCACAAGAAGGGAGCTCAAATGCAATGTACCCATTGTAAACTTTGGGCAATTCTTCAACTTTAACAATCTTTGTAGCACTTTGCATAGCGATATGCAAGCTAGTATTTAAGGGCAGCTATTTAATCATATCAATGACATTGTGAGTTTTTGGTGTTTTATTAGGAATGAACTCAATAGAAGTAGGAGTCTCATGAACAGCAATATCAATAAAAATCTTACAAAATTGATGTATTTCTCCATCAAGAAGAAACCCTTCTTCACCAGTGGAGAGTAGAATAGTCTCAAATTTTAATTGTTCATGGCTGAGTGACAAAGGCTTAAGTGACAAAGGCACCCCTTCTAAGTCAAAATACTCCTTAATAAGATTTAGCTTGATTTCCACAAACCTGCTCTAGAAATTAACACTTAATTTTTGTCTTGAAGAAGGACCATAGATGGTGTTGAAACAACTCATGGCTGATTGTAGAAACAGGTAGGTGATATGGATTCTAGAAATGGGACGATTGTAAAAACAAGGTAACAGGATTGTAGAGGCAATGCGTTGAACCAACTGAATAAAACATAGAATTCTATTAATCAATAATTCTTTTTTTTTTAGAAATATTTTTGGGCACAAAAACTCGTGAAACCATCATGATTGCACCTTTATATTATGAATGATCATATAATTCTAAAAATTCAATGCTTTAAATCTTGCCATCATAGAAGTCCATGGACTAGATCTCTCTCTCTCTCTCTCTCTCTCTCTCTCTCTCTCTCTCTCTCTCTCTCTCTCTCTCTCTCTCTCTACTACTTGAGTGCTCAGCTTTTGACCACATTAGGTCCTCTTTTCCCCATATATTCAGCCATGATCTCTCCCTACATACCTTCCTCTCCAAACCACGATGTGGACTCTCTATTGCGACGCTCATTTCAGCCATTTTTTAGCATCGAGAGTCACTTATGAACTCCACTCACACCACGTGACATGTTCATTTGGTCCCATAGGTCATATTTGACCTCCCAGGACGATAATAGAACTATCTATCTATCTCTCTCTCTCTCTCTCTCTCTCTCTCTCTCTCTCTCTCTCTCTCTCTCTCTCTCTCTCTCTCTCTCTCTCTCTCTCTCTCTCTCTCTCTCTCTCTCTCTCTCTCTCAAAAGTCTAGCTCAAAATCTATTGTGCTCCCTCTCTCTCTCCCTCTATCTCAAAAGTTCTAAAAATTTAATTGGGGGCTTTCTCTCAACTATAGTCAAAAGTTCTCAAAAGTTAATTTGGGGATTTTTAAAGTCAAAAGTGAAGAACATAGCAAATTTGGCACAGAGCAAACAAGATGAATAGATCGAAAAAAACTACAAATCCTTCTCCTTAGAGGTTGGTTTCTCTTTCTCCACATTACTCAGAGGTACATTCCTTAGAGGTTGCATTGACCACAAAAAAACACCACAAAAGCAGGCTGCATTGGTGTGGCCTGCTTTTGTGGTGCTTTTTGAAAAACAAAATTTGCTCATTCGGTATAGATTCTCATCCAGTATAAATTGGTTGAAGTTGACTGGAATGGAACAAGTTGGTAGCTTGGTTTGCAGCTTGGTTTTGGTTCATAAGGGAACACTTGGTTTGCAGCTTTTGGTTCATAACTTGAGATTGCAGCTTGGTTTGCAGCTGTTCGCATTTTTGGTTCAAATTGCAAAAAAACACCTCAAAAGCAGGCTGCACCGGTACATCCTGCTTTTGAGGCGTTTTTTTGTAAATTTATTGCAGAAGGGTTGAAGAATGCATGTGTGCTTTGCCTAATGAGTTTATTTTAATTAATCTAACATTGATTATGTTGCAGCTCTTGTCTCTCCAAGGTCTATTTGTATTATGATGGTTCATTGCCCTTCCTCATGTATAATGACTTCTGAAGGCAAGCTTGCATTTAAAGCTTTTAGCTTGGATGCCAAGAGGATCTTTAGCAAGAAGAGTTGTATTTCATTACAACGAGATACCTCACTCTGAGCTTAGCTCTTCACTCTGAGCTTAGCTTCAGAAAAACTTTGAGATGGAGTAATGAAGGGTTTCTTTTTGTTATTGAAAGGGCTATAGTTCCCAGGGACCAATATTTAAAGTTTGTAAACCATGACATTTCACATTTCAAGTAACGACAGCAAGATCCAAACGCAAACCTTGTTATTTTGGCAAATCCTATGACAACCTTGAACTTTGGGTTGCTTGTGTGTGGAAACCATGGGTAATCACGAGGAAAGAAATGTGGTGTGTGTGTGTGTGTGTGTGTGTGTGTGTGTGTGTGTATAAAGTTTTATGGTCACAACTTTTACTGCTTTTACTTTGCCCTTGAAAAAATGGCTTTTACTTGGCTTTTCTTGGTTCATCTCTGGTTATATGAAGCAGATGGTTTTTCTGCTTATAGAATTACATGTGCTCAGGGCATGGTTGTATCCTATTGAGTGTTATAACCCTCCATGTCTATTTGTAAACAAATAGACTAGATTTAAGCTCTTGTGTCTCCAAGGTACATGAGCTCAAGGCTTCTCATGTACTTTTGTTAGGTTTGCTTATGCAAACGTCAAAATAAGAACTTTGGTTTCGAAGATGGCCGGAACATGTGAACAGCAACATCTTATTGTTGAAAGGCTTCTGTTTAAGGATGTTTACCCTGCATAAGGCCATGGCATTTTTGTGTATCTTGGCTCATGTGTGCTGGACAGCATGTGTGTTGGCCTGCAAGATGCAGAAAAACACCCCAAAAGCAGGCCGCACCGGTGCGGCGTGCTTTTGGGGTGTTTTTTCTGACGTGGCCTGCTTTGGGGTTTTTTTTTGCATTTTGTAGGCCAAAACACACTATTGATGTCATATCGTCTTCATGTAATGCTGGCCCTATGAGCTGTTTTTAACGCAAATCTATGAGTTGCTGATCAGGAAAACTACCATTCCGACCTTACAAGCTATTGCCCAGCGTGATAACTGCAAGTTCCTATCCAACAAGTTTGGGAGTTTAAGCAGATAAGCATCAGCTTTTCGGCTTGGGTCACAACTACCCAAGCCTCCCAATATTGATATTTCATTTTTTTGGCTACATGTGATTAATATTGTGCCAATTTGTGTTGACAGTTACATGTCCTTCCAAGAGAAATGTTTGGATTGTCTACATTCTCATTGGAGCTGAAGCTCTGCAGAATTGCCTCATGTTTACCTCATTTTGTAGTTTTTTTGACCGCTGCATTGCCTCATGCTTACCTGTACATGTTTACCTTCTACTTTGTTTACCTGCTAAATTGCCTCATGTTTACCTGTCAAAATGCCTATGCTAAAATGTCTTATGCTACTTTAACTTAGGTTCACCTGCTACATGTAGATGGTCTGCTACATTTTGACAGCTACATGCTACCAGTGTAAATGGCATGCAAAATGCAAAAAAACACCCCAAAAGCAGGCCACACTCGATGCGGCCTACTTTTGGGGTGTTTTTTTGCTTTTTTTTTTTCAATTGGGATGCTAGAATACATTCAATAGCCCACAAATTCAAGCTAATTTGTTCTTTTTCAATTTGTCTTGCAAGGAAACATGGTAAGCACTAAGAGAGTCAAAGGATCCAGCAGACAATATGTGTGTCATATTGTCTGCTGCAAAATTGTCATGTCATATATTGTCACGTCATTGTCTCCTAGAACATTATGTGCCTCATATGTGTTGGCCATATGTGTTGTCATGTCATATATTGTATGCCTCATATGTGCTGGCTTTTTTAACAAATACTTTTTTATTCGTGTCTCTTTGCAGTCCTCTGGCTATTTCTGGGGGTCATAAGAGATTGAGGAAAACTAGAGGTTCATCTCAACTTAATGTAGACTCAATGCTACTGGAGAGTCAAGATGACATAAGCAAAGTGGTGGATACTTCATTGCTGGAGCAAAATGATGTTGATGAAGAGGTTGATAGCCAAAATTTGGATGCTTCAGGGGTTGTTCCACTTGATAAGAGGATTTCTCAACAAGAGGCAAGTATGATGATTGTCCCTTATGTTGTTAGACCAGAGGTTCCATCTGTACAGCCATTAAATGAAGAGAAAAACATTTACATGGACCTAGGAGAGGATATTCTTCAGAAACAAGGATGTTCAACTGTCACCATTGTCCACCCATTCCTCTTTGTAGACTCATTCCTTATGCAAGGGTTAGGGTCTTCGTGATGATCTTTCGGGCTTGAAAACAACATTTGTTAAAGAAGATTATGTGGAAAAGAAAGGAGCATTTATTGTGTCGATTTGGACAAGGGACAAAGAAGTTTCAATTGTGGATGAAGCAATACAGAGAGATTGGGATCCTATTTGGCATGAGGTTAACAAAGAGTTTGAAACTAACCTCATTCCGAAACTTGAACTTCATGAACTAATGGTTCACATGAAACAAGAAAAAGTCTCATCTTTAGACTTCATGGCATAAACCCAAACATGTCGTGTTGCATCGTCAATGAATGTAACATAATAAGACGCACCACCATGGGATTTAGAAGGCATAGGCCCACATAAATCACTATGCACAAGCTCTAAGGGCTTTCTTTCTTTGTCAAAAGACTCTGTACGATGTGTTCGTGTTTGCTTACCATATTGACAGTGTTCACAAAAGGGAAAATGAGAAAATGATAAAGATGGTAAGTAGCCCAAACGAGAAAGAGTTTCCATTCCCTTCTTTGACATATGACCTAACCGGCTATGCCACAAAGCAACAGTTGGCAGCTCGGTTACAGAAAGAACATTGTTCTTGTCAGATACATAAAGAGGATAAAGTGTACCAACTTTAGAACCATGGGCTAAAATAAGATGATCTTTTGCAATACGCCAAGACTGCTAATGAAAAGTGACTTTGTAACCCAAGTCATCAAGACGTCCAACCGAAATCAAATTTCGTGTCAAAGCTGGAACATGACGCACATTATGTATGGTAAACCTCACCCCATTTGCCATAACCATAGCAATATCACCTATGCCCACAATGTCACAAGAGTAGCTGTCACCTAGCGTAACAGTGCCAATGGTTTCCTCATATGTAGTAAACCAATGCCTATGAGGTGTGACATGCAACGAAGCGCCCGAATCAAGAATTCATGTATGGGACACTTCACCACTAACAAGTAGCTCTGCTGGCATAGAACTCTGCAAAGATAGAGTTTCTTGTGCATCATAAAATACATCATTATTTTCAGTCAACATATTGATGTCTTGTGCATCACAATCATCTTGCACTATGTTTAGTTCTTCAATCTTAACCGAACTCTTTGGTTTCTCCTCTTTATCATCATTGTCTTTGCCTTTGCCTTTACCTTTGTCACGCTTCCAAGCATAACAATCCTTCTTTATGTGACCAAACTTACCACAATAATGGCATTGAACATTGCGACGACCAGGAGACTTTGATCTACCCTTTGAAGCATCTCTATTACCCTCTTTCTTGGATTCACGATGCCAAGAACGACCTTTACGTTGTATTCCATCCTTTTGCACATAATGAGCTTCGCCATGATGCGAGCTATCCATAGCCTTGCGGCGCATTTCCTCTGACAAAAGAGAACTAGTGACATCAATGTACACTACCGTACCATTAGGAGCAGAGTTACTAACAACTGTGCAAAAGATATCCCATGAGGGTGGCAACGAACAAAGTAAGAAGATTGCTTTCATCTCGTCATCAATATTGATCCGTTGTGCACGAATCTGGGCAAATAGAGAATCAAAGTCATTAATATGACTGGCAACACTGGCTGACTCCTTCATGCGAAGGTTAAACAGTTTTCGCATCATGAAAACCTTATTACTGGCCGTATCCTTTTCATAAGTGTTGCATAACTTTTTCCATAAAGCATAGGCAGATTCACATTCTAGCACTGAAAAGTACACTGACTCAGCAAGGTGCAATCTAATAGTAGATCTGCATAGCTCATCAAGCTCCTCCCACTGAAACTGAGTCAAATTCATCTCTTATGTCCGTGTCGCATAAATAATAGGCAATTTCTGTTTCTTTTGGACAAGCACATCTTGCATCTGATTCTTCCAAAGCTGAAAATTAGTGCCATCAAACTTCTTTATGTCATAAATATCACGGTCTTTGCTAGTAGACATGGTGACAAAACTACCAAAAGATTCTGGGAAAATTTCGGCAGAGTCTCCTTTGTATTTGGGACTATGTCAACCAAAATACGAGACAAAATGACCAAGTATGTCACTCACAAAGCATAGAAGAGAGCAATGCCTCTCAAAAGCACACTGTATAGAGACCAACTGAGGCGCATAAACAGTCAAACTGACCATAGACCGCCAACTCGGCGTCAAAAGCACCTATACCACTCTATACATATCCTATGGCGAGGCCTCGTAAGGGATGCTCCAACTACCTGTATCATCGAAGGTATCTCCACATTTGAGAATACCCCAGCTCAATGAAAACCTCACGCTATCGACCCTCAACAACGTAGGTTATGCAGCAAAAAATGTATAGCCAAGTCTCAGAAATGGCTATCTTCTGGACCAAGTCTCAGAAATGGCCGGGACTGCTGTACTAGCCAAAAGATGGCTCCACAAAAGACGTACACTGGCAGTATCCACCAAGACGTACAAGGGTGTCACTGCGCACAAACAGGCGCCAAAAGCATATGCATGCCAAAAAGTATCCCTGCAGGGAGGCAAATTGCTCTCAAAAGAGCTCAAAAGAGCTCAAACACTGTAAAAAGTGTCAAAATATGCATGTACGCATATAAACTGCTCCCACTGGAACAAAAACTGACATAAATGCTGCAACCTGTACTCTGTGTCAATGCCATTGTCGAAACGCAATCCGATGTCGGAAACCTGTGTAGAGTAGGGATCTAGGAGCTGAAATGAAAGAGCTATGGAAGCCTTCACACAAGAGGCAAAACACCTGTAGAATGCAGATCTGCAAGAAACATGTTGTTGTCTGCATACAATCTCCTGATCAAACGTATCTTCCAAACGATGAGGAATTAGCAGATGCGCGTGAGTGGCAAAAAGTTGCGAAACGTTGTTCTCGATGACTCTAGAGGACAGAATTTCGAAAAACGGCTTGTGTCAGAAATTCTCTTAATGAACACTAAAACGGGCTGAAAATTGCAGTACACACACACTCCATTACACAACCATCTGCAAGCACATTACTCTCTTGCAATGTCTCAGATCTGATGTGCAGCCCTCTCTCTTCTCCTCCTCTAAGCTTGAGCTTCAACTCCACTCAAGCTCCGAGCTCAAGCTATGGCTGAACTCTCTGCTCCCACCTGTCGCTCTGATACCAATTGATGAAGCAAGATCTATGAAGGAGAAGTTGTGGGTAGGGAGAAAGAGCACACAGACACACGTATGGAAGGGGGTGAGCCAAAGATTAAGGCCCCCAATTATAATGTACACGTATATTAAAGAGTGGCTCAAGTATACTATACACTTGGGTTAGTAGCAGTTAGATGGGCGGCCGGACATGGCCAACATAAACCCAACACCTGGTTCAATCCACGATAATCAATACAAAGACATTTCTTTTGATTAAAGAGAACAGTAGTACTCCATGGAGAAAGGCTAGGTCGAATGAAGCCTTGTTCAAGAAGTTGAGTTAATTGCTCCTTGAGTTCCACAGATTCAAGTACTGACATTTTGTAAGGTCTACAAGTAATTGGTTGAGCTCCTGGAGTAAGCTCTATTGCATGATCAACATCACACTTAGGTGGCAATTGTGAAAGTTCTTTGGAAAATACATCATCAAATTTTGTTATCCATTCGGGTTCAGGTGAATCTATCTTCTTCTCTTTACGGTTAAGCTTTACTGCATAAATTCTCTCATTTTTCCTATGACTCTTTATAAGTTTGGTAAAGTTCACTAATCTGAGCTTAGGCTTTCCCCGTTTCCCAGTAATTGTGACCCTAGAGTTTTGGTCATTTTTGAAAGTCAACGAAGCATCTTTACAATGTATGTGAGCATCATTTGCTTTAAGCCAATCCATTCCTAGGATTCCATCGTATATTCCTATGGGTAAGACTCGAAAGTTTGTAGAAGTATTATGACCATCCAAAACAAAATTCAAGTTACCCATTGAAGTAGAATATCTAACCTTCCTACTCGTAGCTAATTCTATTGTAAGGTTTGTATCAGGGTGTTCAGGAAAAATGAGGTTTTTGATGCACTTATAAGATATGAAAGAATGTGTACTCCTTGAGCCAATCAATAAGGTAAAATGGTTACCTTGATACTCTGCTGAGGTTTGAATTCCTGAAAATTGTTCATTCACTCCTTGATGTTCAATTGTAGCATGAACATACGCGTTTGTCTGACTTCCTTGACCTCTAGCCCCTTGAGATCTGTTAACTTGAGGTCATCCTTGAGGTCTTTGATTTTCTCCTCCTCCTAAACGAGGTTGACGGTTAACATTTTCACTGTTGTTATTGTTGACAGGTGGTCCATGCCGAACAAAAGGTGGATTGCTTGGTCTAAAATTCCCTAAATTCAAGTTACCCACTGAAGTAGAAGATCTAACCTTCCTACCCGTAGCTAATTCTACTGTACGGTCTGCATCAGGGTGTTCAGGCAAAATGAGGTTTCTGATGAACTTAGGAGATATGAAAGAATGTGTACTCCCTGAGTCAATCAATAAGGTAAAATGGTTACCTTGATACTCTGCTGGAGTTTAAATTACTAAAAAATATTCATTCACTCCCTGATGTTCAATGGCAACATGAACATACGCGTTTGCTTGACTTCCTTGACCTCTAGCCCCTTGAGCTTTGTTAACTTGAGGTCTTTGATTTCCTCCTCCTCCTGGACGAGGTTGATGGTTAACGTTTCCATTGTTGTTATTGACAGGCGGTCCATTCCGAACAAAAGGTGAATTGCTTGGTCTAAAATTCCCTTGGTTTTGAGGCTGTCTCTGGTTTTGGTTAAAATTTTGCTGGTTGAAGTTCTCTGAACTGTCAATGGTCTAGGTCTAAAATTTCCAAAGTTCCAATTCGGATTGAAGTTTCTATGTCCATAACTGTCCACCAATCGTGTGAATCTTGAATTGTTAAATGGACAATCCTTGGATTGATGACCAGGATCAAGACAAGTGTAGCACAAATAATCCTGTCTGGCTTTCATACGTAATAAGTTCTCTCTTCTTTGTTGTGGATTTTCAGATCTATGTTCTTCCTCAGGACGAGGCCTTTTGATTTCACAAACAGGAACAGGTTCTGGCTTCCTCTTTTCAGTAGTAGATAACTCTATTTCAATAGGTTTTCCTGCATCAAGGACATCTGAAAAATTGGTAAGATGAAGACTTTGGAGTCTAGTCTTCATAAGATTATGTAACCCTGACACGAATCGGGCTACCTAGACCTCTTGAGTCATCCCTGCTGGAGCATACTTGACAAGGGTTAAGAAATGTTGATAGTATGATTCTTGATCTTTAGTTCCTTGAGTACAGTCAAGAAACTCATTCATACGATCTGAATGATAGACTTTGTTCTGATAGTTCTTCTTGAGCTCGTTTTCAAGGTAATCCCAAGTTACAGCATTAGGATCAACATTGTTTTCTGTGCAATGGTCTCTCCACCAATGCTTGACTGTTTTCTCTAGTTTGAACTTAGCGATGATAGCTTTGTTTACTGCTGACAAATGAGCCAAATCAAAATAGTCATCCATGCGCTCAATCCAATCTTCAAGAACTTTGCCTACATCTTTGCCTTCCCCGCTAAAATTCCCAGGTTGAGGCTTGCGAAGCATAATATTGATGTCTCTATCGATGATGGTGTGTTGAGGAACAGTAGGTGCATTTGCGTTAGCAACAACCGCATTTCCTCTAGGAGGCATGGTAACGTACTACACCATATCAACCAAGGTCATACTTAGTAAAATATTCTAATCCACTTGAAGTCCTTAAATCAAATAGAATAGACGTTTAAAGATAAGATGAGAAGAAAATAGGAGAAAGAATAATGAATAAATTAATCCATTTCTATATCACAAAACTTTAGGTTTTTGAAAAATCTACAAAGATCTTCGACTAAAACATTGCTTTGTTTGCGTGTGAGTCATACCATTCTTGAGTAAGAGATTTTTTTTCTACAGGTACCCCCATTTCGGTATGAAAAATCACCTTCCTGTACCCGAAGTAGTCATCGAAGTAGGCAGATTCTCTTGGAAACACATCCGGTATGTCCCATCCAACTGAGCTGTGAATGTTTGCACAATTTGTAAGGCACTGAGGTCTGTGGTAGGCATTGCATAATATTTTTACATTACGAGGATTCTAGATTAGTGACCTCCCAAATAAGTCAAAGAATAACTTCCAAGGTACCGAGCTAAAGGAATGTTGGTCGTTGTTTTCGCATTGCCGGCCCCTTACAATGTCAAAGTATCACGTAGCCATTACTAAAGGAAGTATGTTTCTGGCCATCCATGTTTCCTTTGTCGATCTTAGGGTCAGTTCATAAGCATTTATGTACAATATTTGATTACTGACTACAATCTCCATTCCCAACTTAGATTGTATCCACTCAATACTCCCAACAGGTGAGGGTTTATGCTCAAGGGGTCTAAACTTGGGGTTCCCTGCAACATAATGATACCAAGCTCATAAGGTATTTGGTACAATGAAATCCGTAGACATCAACCTTTTCTTCTCTTCTCCATTATGCATGGTAGTGACAAGACTTTGCACTTCCACTCCAGTTTGGAAATACTCTTCCACCATAAGGCGAGAGAGTATATCCGCCCATAAGGCGAGAGAGTATATCCGCCCATATCCCTCAAGGTAAGATGTCAGTCATCTACACACACACCCCATCACTCAAGTTAATTAGGATGATAAACCAAGGTTCAAACTCAAATATTATATCCTCAAAACAATATGTGTTATATCAAAATCAAATTTTTAGAACCGCAGTAGACCAAAAAGATACATAGTGTTTCTAGGGAGAAACATAAATACGAAAGGGTCCTGTGAAGCAATTCTTGGTTCCTACAATTATGGTTCTACCCTTATACTTGTTCACATCTCGGGTGTCAAAGTTTAATTATAACACTTCAACTTGTGCACTAAAAGTCACTCTTTCTTTTCATACCATTATTCCCCCTGTGGTATATCCTTGGGTGATAATCTATTAAAGCAGTTTACATGAGCATGTCATTCATTTACATCATTTATGTAGAAATATCTACTCGAGTTTACTGCCATTGGTTGTGCTTGGGCAAAGGCACTAATGCACCTTGGTTTCTCGTAGTCATCAAAGGTAACAGTAACATTGTGAGGGTTGTATTTGAGAATAGGTCCATAAACTCTATTGAACCAATCCTGGGGTACATAATAAAATTGGTTGCCACCATTTGACTTCTTCCATACTCTAATTATGACCTTCTCACAAAAGTCGTATCTTTGGTTTAGCATAAGGGCCTTCTTACTAAGTATGAGTTCACGACTCGGTATGTCTAAAAGAGAGCATAAATTAAGGTAAGAACATATCCTTGCACTTTAACATCGCCTTCTTGGATCTTTTCCTTTGCCCAAAGCTGTGGGTTGGTCATAAACCTATCAGGCACTTTTGTTCGATGTTCAGGTTGAGCTTCAACATATAACTCCCATGCTACATAGGTGTTGGATACAAGGTAATCTCTAGTCTCCTTTGAAACTCGAACCACTTCAATTCCCCAATGGAGACTGAATCCAACCGCATAATTGAAAAATATTCTTTGTGCAAAATCACTCGAGAGTTCATCTAGACAATTAAGAAGATCCATCTAAAACAAGACAAGGAGAGAGAAAACTTAGTACACATGTGAACCACAACTGAGTCTACGCTTCTTTTATTCATCAAAATTTGATCTTTATGATTTCATTACAATATTATGGGTGTCTTGGAGCTAATTCTCTAAATATTCTCTTAAAACTCTCATATAGCAGGGTATTCTCTAGGACCTCTCACGCGACAACGTGGTCTGTAGTTATCTTCCAACTTCTCTTTTCCTATGACAACTGCAAGAGCTTCAAACTCCTTAGGGACTTTGGCAATCCTTAACATTTGGGAATGCATCTCCAAGTAGTAGAACATGTCTTCTAGGCCTAACCATATTCTGAGTTGAAGTAGTCTGAGGTTGGCAAACCAATCTCTTGGATTGTCGTCAATATAGATGAAGAATTGACGGAAGGGTTCTTGGTGATGGGTAAGGTAACTATGGTCAACACTCTTCCAACAAGTTGTGCTTCCTGGCATGCCAAAGACTTTGGTCCCGCTTTCTAAGTAAAAGAGTTCCCGTTCATCCCTAGACAATCGTGTCTCCATATTGTTGAACACTATGGCCAAAACCTCATTCCCTTGGCTAAAGCATTTAGACGCTACTCTAGGAGCCATTTGTTACTACAAAACAACCATTCAAAGAAATTACAACGCCGTTTTTTGAACACTTCAACCATAACTCAAACCAAACACTTCCACTCAAGAAGACAAGTCAAACAAGTACCACCAACCAATGTCACTTATAGATGCATCATGAATACAATATCCTTTATCAAACAGCATGCATGAATGCGTGCACAATGTATAACTAACCCAACTAGTCTCAGGCTTTAGGCTATTCCCATAACCTTAAGCATAGGCTCTGATACCAAGTGAAAGGACGAGAGTAATGCGTGTTCTAGTCTCCACCCAACCGTGCTATCTTATAGCCTCCCCTAGCATACACACTGTCCATCCATACTGGTGCCTTGCCCGTAGGACCCATGTCCTTACATTACCCCCCCTTGGAGAATCGTTTTCGTCCTCAAAAACGAACGTAGGAAAATGTTTCTTAAGTGCAGAGACATTCTCCCATGTAGAACCTTCTTCAGATCTATCTAGCCATTTTACCAACACCTGTCGTCTGACATGATGTCTAGTGCGAAGCTCATGAGAATCCAAAATCTTTTCGGGTTCATGAGGGATACTTGGCAGTTTTATAAGGTCAACTAATACATTTGTGTCAATGACATTATCATGGTTTTCGTAAACGGCTAACATGAAAAACAGGATGAACTCGTGAGTGCTCAGGAAGAGCGAACTTATATGCCACTTGACCTATACATTTGAGAATGGTAAATGGTCCACAATAGCGTGGGGAAAGTTTAGCAACTTTTTTTGTCTTCAGACTTTCTGAATTCTCTGGAACTTTGAGGAAACCTTGTCTCCTTCTTCGAAAGTAGCAAGACAACGATGCTCATTTGCATACTTCTTATATCGATCTTGAGCTTGCTTAACATTCTGTCGAGCAACTCGAAGCATATCAAAATGGTCTTGGAGAAAATCCTTTTCTTGTTGTATCTTCTCCTTAGACAACCCCACCGTAACAGGTGATCTAGGTTGAAAACCATATAAAAGCATAAATGGACTAAACCTTGTAGTCACATGCTTTGAACTATTATAATGAAATTCCAATATAGGTAAGTAGTCTTCCCAATTAGTTTGCTTCTTGCTAACATACTCTCATAGCATCCTCTAGCACTTGATTAACTCTTTTGGTTTGACCATCTATTTTTGGATGATCACCCGTACTAAGATTAAGTGTAGTTTCCAACTTTTGAAACAAGCTCTCCAGAAGTGATCATTGAACTTTCGATCTCTGTCACTAATGATACTAGCTGGAAGATCGTAGAGTTTATATATATGCTCTACAAATAGCCGTGCTAATTTTGGCATCTTAACCATAGTCTTAGTGGGAATGAATCGACCCATCTTTGTAAGACGGTCTACAATTACCTATATGGCATCATGGCCACAATTTGTAGTAGGTAGTCCTACTATAAAATCCATAGAGATACTCTTCCACTTACCTTGTGGAATCTCTAAAGGATGTAAAAGGCCACCTACCTTGAGGCGCTTTGCCTTATTTATTTGGCACTATTGGTAGTTTAGTACGTACTCTTGAACATCATGATGTAGGCCTGGCCAATAAAATTGCCATCGAACTAAGGCATACGTCTTACGAATACCTGGATGACCAGCACTTGGACTATCATGACACTCAATTAATATTTGGCGCCTAGTGTCTAAGTCCTTTGGCACACATACTCTACCCTTATGGGATAAGTAGCCATCATCAATGGAAAAATTATTCCATCGCTTAAGCTCTTCCTAAGTAGGGGTGGAGCTCTATGTGTTGGAGTTTTTATCTTCGCGTGCAGAGACATGTTGATCTGGCTGTACAGAGACATGTGAGTGTGAGGGATCCCTTTTTAAAACTACACTCCACACTTTAGCATATGATTGATGTTGTGCACACTTGACACGTAATGAATCCAAAAATTCACTCTTTATTTCCTTGAAAGCAAATGAATTAATATGAGGCATCCGACTTAGTGCCTCCGCTATTACATTATATCGCCCCTTGCGATATTGTAGATTACAATCATAATCTTGAAGGATCTCTGCCCATCTAGCTTTATGACCCTTCAAGTCCGTTTGAGTATTAAACCATTTAATACTCTCATGGTCAAAAACTACTTCAAACTCGGGCACCATATAAATAGTGTCGCCACTTTCGTAAAGCGCGAATTATGGCATAGAGCTCTCTCTCATAGACATAATAACTCTATTGAGATCTATCCAACATTTACTTTCAAAGGCTATAGGCCTTCCCTCTTGGAGAAGTACCGCACCAATCGCTTTATCACAAACATCATTCTCTACCACAAATGGCTTAAGTGGGTCAACAATTGTTAGGATGGGAGTAGTGGCTACAACTACCTTCGGTTATTCAAAACTGCGTTGTTGGGCTTCTTCCCAAGAAAAGGTCTTACCTTTTGCTTTAAGTTGATACGTCATAGAAACAACAATTTTGGCATAATCACGGATATATTGTTGATAAAATCCAGCCATGCCTAAGAAGATTTGAAGCTCCTCAACCGTGTTGGGATGTGGCCATCGAAGAATAGCAGCGACCTTGTCGTGTCCATTTTGATGCCAGAATAAGAGATCACATGACCAAGGTAATGTATTTCTGTTTTAAAGAAATCGCACTTGCTTTGCTTAGCATATAGAGCGTGAGCTCGTAGCTATTCGAATATAATCGTAAGTGTTCTATGTGTTCATCTTCAGTCTTACTGTAAATGAGAATGTCATCAAGGAAAACCACAACAAATTTTCCAAGATAGGGACGTAAGGCACTATCCATGAGTGTCATAAATGTAGCTGGAGCATTGGTTAAACCAAAAGGCATAACCAAACATTCAAAATACCCAAACCGTGTTATAAAGGCAGTTTTAGAGATATCTTTCAAAAGGATACGCACGTGGTGGTATCCTGAATGAAGATCTATCTTTGTATAATATCTTGCCCCATGGAGTTGATCAAACAACTCATCCACTCGAGACAGAGGATACTTGTTCTTGATGGTTATGGCATCTAATCCGCGATAATCTACGCACATGCGCATAGTACCATCTTTCTTATTAACGAATAGAATTGGTGATGCCCAAGACGAAGTGCTAGCTCTAATGAAATGACGGGCGAGGTAATCAGTTAACTGACTCTCAACCTCCTTGGCCTCACTAGCACTCATGTGATAAGGTGCTTTACTCACCGATTTAGTGCCCGACATGACATCTATGACATGCTGCACATCATGTGTAGGGGGTAAACCCGACCGTAAATCACTTGAGAATACATCCCTATACTCCTTGAGTAAGTGAATGAACTCCACCTATCATCGCCAGAGTAATCGGAAGTCAGATTTTGCAGTGCAAAAGGAGAAAGTAAACTAGCGTTATGCTGGGATGGAGAATCTTGTAATTCCTGTAATGTTTGTTTTACAACAGTTGCACGTTGCTCAATAGAATTAAAATTGAGATCACTTCGCTCTTGAGAATTGTTAACACTTTGCTTATCATTAAAGTTCATTGCACTTTGCATACCATAACTAGAATTCACAGCACTTTGCTCTTGAGAATTCACAAAACTTGGAGACAAGCAGTAACACAAAAAGACTTTATCTATTAAATCTGCTTTCTGTAAAATAGAAAGCTCTACTGTACATATAAGAGGTGCAGATGGTATATTTTTCTCACCAAGCAAAAGCACATGTTTACCATTGGCCATAAAGAATAGGGAGTTGTGTTCATAACTCGTGTGCAATGTGTTTCCTAAACCATGCAGACACTCCCGTCCTAAAGCTACATCAGCACGGTCCATGTTCATAACTTGAAAGTTAAGGGCCATCGTATGATCTTGACAATAAGCTCAACCCCTTGAACTACCGTGTCCCATACTTCTTTATCATTTCCAGACATCTATTCTACCACATACTTGTGGGAGCAGGGAGTTTGTGTAAGTTTCAATTTCTTGACTAGCTTATAGTTCAGGAAGTTATGAGTTGCACCATCATCCACTAAAATACGAACACGTTGTCCATTAACAATGCCATGCATGCGAATCAACTCATGGGGGCCAAAGGTGGGCTGCCACATTGAAGCAAGCACACAACACTTGTGCCTTTCTTCCATATGAAGAACCTCTACAACACAATATTTAGGAGATGAATCTAATGTGAGGCGTTGCACCGTGTGGATGGCCTTTTCTTTGCCTTGCAAAAGAGGGCAATCCTTCTTGTTATGTTGTTCTGAAAGACATTTGAAACAAAAATTGTGTTTCTTTGCACGCTCAAAATCAACAGTGCAAAGAGACCCACATGGAGTATCTCATGATTGCTTAGGATTCTTAGCATCTTGTGGGCGTGGAGAGGTAGATTGTCTCTTATTCCTCTTGGAACGTGTGGGAGATCTACCTCGCCATTGGCTCTTAGCCACATTGCTCTTAGCTAAATTATTCTTAGAGTAGGAAATATTTCCTTTCCTCTCTTGGTCATCATCATATCTTTGGGCATGACCGATGGCTTCTTCCAAAGTTTTTGGATGTTGGGTCTTGACATGAAGACGATAGTCTTTGTCAAGTCCCCTATTAAAACCGCGTATCCTTTAGAATTCATCTAAACCTTCTAGTTTCAATATGATTTTCTGATACTTGGAAAGATACTGAGTGAGAGAGAGGCCATATATGTGGCATGCATCCCATGATAACCAATTCTTATCCTCTTCATTGGAGTCCAAAAACACTTTGGAGAAGGAAGCTTGAAACGCATCCCAAGATGGAGAACGAGCATCTATTGGAAATGTCATCCAGCACTTAAAGGCCTTGCCTTTAAGAGATAAACTTGTTTCTACAGCTGTCTTTATATACAGGGCGTGTCTCAACCTATGAATATCACTCCATTTGTGTAAGAACATATTGACCGCATCCTTGTTGCGATCACGCTCTTCGCCGTGGTGATATTCTTAAGCAATGCATTGCTACTTTCTACATCTTCTAAAGCACTTATCTCTTGCACTCCTTGAGTCATGCGAGCTTGGGTTCCTTGAACCGTGCCACGTGGGGCTCCTTGAGACGTTTGTGAATTCATAAATTTCACAAGTAGCTAAGTAAGATTGGTAACATTTGTATTTAGTGCAGAGAGATTGCGTTCAAGTACGCTTTGGTGATTTTCCAAAGTCTTGAAAGCAGCCATTTCTACAAGGCCATGATCTCCTAGATCATCATCGTCAGGCATATTAATATCGATAGCACCCGTGGTGTTCGGATTTGATGTACGTGCTCAAAATCAAAAGTGTGTGTAGGTGGGATATCCTCACTAGCCATGGTAAACACACACTAAAGCATTCTTTATACATATAGCTTATTATAAGAAGAAACAAGCTTTGAAAAATCTCTTGAAGAAGCAATGGCAAATGAAATGGAGGAAAATCTAAATATTTGTCAATAAAGTGCATACAAAAACATAATGGAATCCATTTCACAAGAAGAACCAAATATTTTTTTTAGATGGTCCTGGTGGGACTGGGAAAACATATTTATACAATTGTTTTTGAAACGACTGCAAGGGCATGGAAAAATTGCATTGGCTTGCGCTTCATCTGGAATTGCAGCATTACTATTGTCAAAAAGAAGAATTGCTCATTCGCATTTCAAAATTCCATTGGATTTGACTCCAACAAGTCTTGCAATATAAAAATTAATAGTGCACTAGCAAACTTGATTGGAATGACGAGTTTAACTATCTCGGATGAAGCTCCAATGACTCATAGATTTTTATTTGAAGCACTTGATAGGACTTTTAAAGATCTAATGTTAAGTAACAAATCTTTTGGAGGAAAGACTATTCTTTTCGGTGGAGATTTTCGACAAATATTGCCTGTTGTACCAAAAGGAAGTAGAACAGATATTGTCAATGCATCACTATGCATATCTCCATTATAGAATGGTATAGAGATTCTAAAGCTAAGAGAAAACATGAGCTTAAAACAAGATACATTTGCAAAATAAACGATATGCAGAATGGATTCTTGCTATTGGTAATGGAAAAATAGACAACGTTGATCAATCAATAATCATAATTGATGAAAAAATGTTGATTGAAAAAAATGATCAAAGAAAGCTAATTTCTTGGCTATACAAAGGTAAAAATAATATAAATGGTTTAAAACATTATCATTAGAAAATAATACTCATAAAATCAATTACATAACAATCATTTTTTTCTTTCAAATAGGTGTAAATAATGAAGAAAATTTTCAAGAGTTCTTCAAGGAGAGAGCTATTCTTGCACCAAGAAATGATGAAGTTCATAAAGTAAATTTGATGTCTATGGATTTCATGGAAGGAGATATAATGGAATATCTTAGTGCAGATTCAATAGCGAAACAGGAAGAGAATACAAACCTTATCACAACTGAGTATCTAAATAGCTTAAATCCTCGAGGAGGATATCCACCTCACAAACTATATTTGAAAAAGAATGTGTCTATAATATTATTGAGAAATATAAATCTCCAAAGAGGTTTATGTAATGGAACACGCATGATCTGTAAAAATTTCTTCAAAAGAGTTATTGAAGTTGAAATCGTTACATGAACTCACGTTGGAGACATAGTTTTTTTTCCCAAGAATAACGTTCATTCCAAATTCTATGACTTTATCATTTTAAATGAGAAGAAGGCAATTTCCTATACAACTGGCTTTTGCAATGACGATAAATAAATCCCAAGGACAAAGTATATTGAAGTTGAGAATATATTTATCAACACCAGTATTTAACCATGGACAACTATATGTTGCATTATCAAGAGTAAATTCTTCAAAATCCATAAGAATTTGCTTGGGAGTTGACAAAGAATCTACCAAAAAAGACACAACCAATGTTGTCTATGAAGAAATATTGAAATTAACAAATAAACAAAACTAAAAGAGGTATAATTTTTTATTTGATGTTCATTTAAAATTAAAAATATAAACAACAAAATAGAAAAATAAAAACTGAACATAAATAACATTATTTTTTTTTTTCATAAATTACATTTCCAATCAATGTTAATAGGGAATGAACTACAGATAGTCAAGCTCAAATTTCAAGAAATTGTGAATTGAGATTAAAAGCATAAAGCAATCATTTGACTCAAGAAAAAATCAACTATACTTGCAAGTAAAAGACATGACGTTATGTAAAAATTGAATATAAAAGAACAATTCATCTTACTACATATACTTCCTACTGGCTCGTTCGTTGATTTATTCATTTACTCTGGAAGATTCCTTCCACCTGAGGCATTCCTTTCTCCCACCTGAACCATTCGTTTCATATTAGTATCCTTACCCTTCAAAAAGGGGATGCAAGATTCGAACTCAACCCCAGAGAGGTCAAAGCTCACATGGAGCCCTGCTAACCAGTTGAGCACTGTTGTGATGTTGCATGCTGCTGCCCAGCTTTTTTACTAAAAAAAAACCCTATCTGGCCCTCGCCTCACTACTATTCTGCCATTGCCCTCGCCTCAATAGTGCTGTGTCACTGCGTCCCCCTTCACCTCACTACCATCGTTGCTCGTGCCTCCCGCGTCGATCGCTACCTACCTACGGGCCCACGACACCCTTCCCTTTTATGCCATAGGGGATCTTCCCCGATTCTCACTAATAACATATTAAAAAAGATTGGGTCTCCCCAACTTGAAAGTTGTTCTTTATTTATTTAATTTTGTATTGCTGCATGTATGTCAAATTTTGTTACTTTTGAAAGCCCAACATAACTCATTATTTAACAAACATCGCATACATTATCTCCAATTAATGTTTCTTCCACTATCCCGCCTGGAAGACGGGTTTACACACTGCAAGCATTGTGGAACTTCTTCTCTTCTCGTGCTGCTGCTCGTCTTGTCGGGTAACATTTTGTTCACATCGTTTCTCTTCTGTGTTTAGTTGGGTCGCAATGGCGCCATTGAGAGCTTGATTGTACGCAACTACCCAAGAATGGAATGTAGCAAACCATTTCTCAATGCAGAGACAAAGAGGCACTTTTTGCGCTGAGAATTTCTTGAGAGCAGAAAATTGCAGAAGCATTCTGGACAGACAAGAAACACAATCTTTGAGCTAGCTGCCGACCATAATAATGTATTCTTTTTAATCAAAATGCTGCATATTGTACAGGGTTTGAAAATATTACACAATGCTGTAAGGCTTGCTAATGAGTTTAATTCTTGCATTACTGAATGGTGTTAGTCTTGCTTATGAGTTTAACGTTTCCTGAAGTTTAGTGTGATCTATCAGTAATAATGCATTTCATTACATGTCAGGTCACTGATGAAGAATTCTGAGCCTTTTCATAGTCAGCTTCTTCTATTAGCAGGAGACAATCCATGGGCAGAGCCTCTGGTCTGGTTTTTCTCAGTTGCATCTGGCATCATATCTTGCCGATTGGTGAGTTTTTGTTGCGTGCCAGTTAATTATTGCTCAGCATTGTATACCACATGAAAGACTCACTTCTTATTTTGAGTTCTAGATATACTGTTTCATGAAGGCTTTAAGCCCAGCCCTGTTTCATTCTTATTCAAAGCTCTCAAAAGTGGAAAAGATCGAGTGGGACAATCGGTAGGTAATCTCTTGATTGTAGCGTGTGCGTTTGGATATTTTTCGCTATTTAGAACTGTTGCACCCAATGGTGGGAGACTCATTTGGGGAGATACCAGATATCATTTTTTCTTTGAGTTCTGAATGTCAAAACTTAGTTTATAGAGTGATGAGTGAGTCTTCAAAAAGGTATGCATTAATGCTCTTTTTCCTCCCTGACACCTTCTGCCTCTCTTTTTCCTTTGAGAGGTTTAACATTTTCTTCGGCCGGGGGAGCGGGGGGGGGGGGGCAGTTGTCCTAAAACCATTGAAGGAAATAAAGGTAAGTCCCTGAGGTTAAATACAAAACTCAGGGTTGCCTTTATGAAGAAATTAGGAGTGATTATTGGGATTGAAGTACTTAAACTGTCACAGAAGCATAAGGTTGTACCTTGATTTTGTTTCACTAAGCTGTTGATCAAATTTTAGTGTTGTTTCTGGAGGTTGATGTTATAAAGAGGCTGAAAGACTTCTGGATTTCAGCTAAAATTATCAAGAGCTGTGAACCTACCAGGTATTTGTGACAGAACTCATTGTGGCTGTGTCATGGTCCATATGATGTCAAATGGCGGTGTGGAGACAATGTTGTAGAGAGAGAAGAGATGGAGAGCCAATGGAACCACAAACGATGCCAATCATAACTAAGACCATGCATGAGTGTTGAAGACAATGGTAAGAGTAGGAGCACAAAGGGATGAGCTTTGGGGGTGGCCTGGATTGCTAAAGGGAAAGCTAGACAGATCACAAATGGACTAATGCTCGAGAAGTGACCCCTAGGGTCACTTATATATGGAATTAAAGCTGGGTCGGGCAATGCAAATAATGTTGGTTAAATGTCACTTACAAATAAGTTAAATAACTCATCTATAAGAGGCGTTGCACCTGCAGATAAATATCTAGGCTGGGTACTAATGCAAATGTATGGGAATACTCCCAAGTGCCTACACCTAGGAGACACTATTTTGGCTCATGTGCAATCAGAGGGTATGTATGCAACTAATCTGAGTGCCAGGACATGCACATCTTGCGTACAGGGTCACAGAGGTGCCTAAACACTTCCTAGGCTGTCCTAAATCCTTGAAGTAGGAGCTACAGCTTGTCCACATGTACATAGGGTTAGATGTGCACGTGAGCCTTGGAAGCAAATTTTATACCATTGTGGCCTATGTAGGCAATCCCTAGCTGAAAGCAGATCAAAATTGCAAATGAGGATTTGATTTTTGGTTAAAGGCAGACTGCAGCATGGATCCACATCTTGAAACAGTAAGAAACAATCAATTCTTAATAGATGCTTTAATTTCATTGGGCGTCACCCCACTCATGTGGGCAGTGAGCATACAAACATTAAGTTTCGTGCTGTGCAAAGCTGCCTTGAAGACTGCAATGCCAGTCTCTTCATTGAAACAAGCAAACAAAAGCAAGAGGCTTTTGAATCAATTACCCCCCTTATACCTCCCTTACCATTCAATTCAGAAAGGCCTCCCTATCCCGTACACTCTGTTAGCACAAGACAAATGCTGTCTGCTCTTGGTTGATGTGTTGCTTGGAAATTTGAAATGGTAAAAAGATAGCTTCTCTGGGTTTTCCAGTGTTGACTTGGTCTCTCACATATTTTTGTGCTCTTGCAGGGCGTTCTCGACTTGTCATGCCATTGTAGTATCTGCAACTGCATGTTATCTATTATTCTTTAGCGGTTTTTTCTGGGACAGTGGTCCATATGGCCCTGTGGTGTTTCGAAGTTCGTTGTTGTCACAGATGATACTTGGAGTAAGTGCTCAGCTTACTTTTGAACAAATGTAATGCTGACGGGCTCCTGGAATACAACTGCTCACACGTTTCTATGTAGGTCTCTATCGGATACTTTCTATCTGATCTAACCATGATTTTGTGGTTTTACCCTGCCCTGGGTGGTAAAGAATATGTAAGTGAAAGAGTTGCAGAACAATCCTTAGGCATTAGTGTTTTTGATGCATAACCGTTGCGTTCGCATTGCTGTGCAGGTGCTACACCACCTCCTTTCGATGATATCTTTGGCCTTGTCTGTATACAGTGGACAAGCTCATATTTACCTCTATCTTGTTCTTTTTTCAGAGGTGACCACACCTCTTGTCAACTTGAGATGGTATCATACCAAGATTCTACCATGCGCACTGAACTTTTTAGTCTTCTCTTTTCCATGGTTGGTTATTGTGAAATGCTGTGGGCATGCAGGTACCTCAGCATGGCTGGCATGAAAGACTCCAGGGTGTATGTATATAATGGGATACTGCTATTTTTTGCATGGCTTGTAAGTCTTTGTGGATGAGTGTGTCGTGTTTGTTTGTATGCTTGATGCACATGAGCCTGTATTTCATTCGTGCGTGTGCATATCTGCAATTTCTTTGCAAAAGGGGATGGCAAATGTCGTTTCTTTGCCACTCACACTACTCACGACACACTACCTGTGTGCTCACTTTGCTTCTGAATAGATTGAAAGAAGAGTCTTCAAATGAGTTTGCTTTAGCAAATACCTTTGGCTTGTATGTTTTGCTGGTTGGCATACACATTAGTCGTTGAGATCAAGCTCATGTTTATGAATGATTGAGTTAATTGATTTTTCTATGCATGGAAATATTACTATGTTTTTAATAGGCTTGTTGATCTTTGTTTTTCACTTGAATCTATTGTAGTCTTCACTCATTTGAAGCTCTCATGTTGAGCAAAACTACCATGAGTAGTTTTGGGCGGTTCCACAATCATCCTGTAGCATGGGTTCTTTAAGGTTCCTGAGTGTGATATTTTGTTGTGATTTATTCAGCAAAATTTACCAACACTCATGATATTGCTGATACTCACAAAAAAATCTCAATATTAAGCAACCTCTGCAAGAACAACTGGTTGGCTGCTTTTGTAGCCAATTGTCCTCTTATGGAAGGCCAAAAAGAGCTCCTCCATTGTAGGCGTCAAATTCTGAGTACCTTGAATTTTCATGCTTCTAAATTGGAGAGGTTTGGGTTGAGCTGTTTGTATTTGCAATCCCGCTCAGGCGCTCATTGGGGGCCTCTTCTCAGTTACTCTTAGCTCGATTTGTCAAGTATGCTTGCAGGAAGCATAGTGTAATCCAGAATTTGCATTGTTACTGTGAATGGTCAATGGCTGTCTACATTTTTTAATGTGCTGAACATGGGTCTGTGTTGCGCACCCTCGTCACTAATTGACACCTCCTTAGGGAGGAGGGATCAATGGCCCACATTAGGCGTAGCGAGGCGGGTGGAATCCGGGCCGTCCGATTGTCGTTCGAACTAGGTGTGAACTAAGAGTGAACTCGAGAGGTATGTGCACCACACCGAATTTGGTGTGAACTCGGTGTGAACTCGACATGAACAAAGTGTGAGCTTGGTGTGAACTGGGGAGGGTCTACACACCACACCAAATTTAGTGTGAACTCAATGTGAACTCGGTGTGAATTAGGTGTAAACTTGTCCGCGATGCTGTGATTTATAAACTTACCACATACACACAACGCGCGATAGCCTAGTGGTTAGAGTCAATTCCGTGGGGGAGAGGGTAGCGGGTTCAAGTCCCGGATTCGGAAAAGTGGGAATCTTTTGCATTCCCTAGGTAATCCAACGGTCACAATCAACCGGTGATTGCGAGCCATTGATCCCACCTCCCAAAAGGAGGTGTCAATTAGTAACGAGGGTTGCGCACCCTGAGCCCCGCCCACATTATGTGCTTCATTCTCCTAATAAATGTCAAAAGCTTACAAATTCCATAGTTTGCTTGTTTTTTTTTTTTGGTTTGATTCAGGTCTACTTTTTTTGTTGGCTCATTGATTACCTCTGTTGCCTGAGTTTTTGGAACTAGATTGCCTTCCACCACAGTTCAGTATTTGCAATCCTATTCAGGAGCTGGCTGGGGCCTCTTCTCTGTTAGTTTAAGCTCAATATGTCAAGTATGGTAGCATGAAAACATAACGCTATTACCTACCAGAGTACAAGTGTATTGCTGGTTTGCTTGTTGAACTTCGAAAATTGTGTCATGGGCTTAATACCATCGCCTTTTAATCTCAGCCATATGAATCACTCATACATACATGCCGATCTTTATACCATCGCCTTTCATATGAATAACCCTTACATAACATGCCAAGAGACAATTCAAAATGCGACCGATGCTCTTATTTCATTTTTTGGTTTCTTCTGCTTCTGCAGGTTGCAAGGGTGTTGCTCTTTATTTACTTCTTCACACACATTTACCTCCATTATGATAAGGTGAGACCTTGACAATTGACAGTTACTTTCTCAATATTACTGCATTTGCGGTTAATGTTGTCATAACAAAATCATGTCATTGTAGCAGGTGAAACAAATATTTCCGGCTGGCTTTTATTTCCTATTCATTGCACCCCCCAGCTTAGCCTTGATGAATGTTTTCTGGTTCTACAAAATTTTGAAGGGTTTGCTTAGGACGTTGCATAAACAAGATTGATGATAATCACCTAAGGTTGTTGTCCTGTAATTTGTGGAAAGGGATGAAATGAGTTGATGGGCTTGTTGTGTGTTCAGCTTATCAAATTTCAATCTCCTCATGAATGCAATCTGTACACTCCTGTCTTTGAAAATGTGGTGAGATTGAGCTTGTTGACGTGACCGTAAGTGCCGATACATTCTGCCGGCAACTTCTTGTATTCATAGATCACATACACTATGATCAAGAAGGCAAGGAAGAAGTAGTCCTCCAAAGTTGTGCTGCTGAATTGCAGTCCTCCAAAGCTCTAAGGTGAAAGTAAAATGAATCAATGGAAATGCTTCTTCTGGAATGTAAGGGTGCTGTTAAACAAAAAAATGTTGCGCCTTAAAGGGGATTTGTTGGCAGTGACCTGAAAGGGAAGTGCAATGCTTTGTTGGTGATCACTTTTGTTGCAAAGATCACTTAATTGGACTTCTGTCAATATATCACTTGACTTTGAGATTCTTCTCTCTTTTCTCTGCAACCATCTCTATAGTTGTCCACCCTATATACCCTTCCCACTAAACTTTTTTGCTAAATCTTAGATAAAACATGATTGGTGCCCCACAAAAAGCTGTCCTTTGGTCAGTTTTCCAAAGGCTCATTCTGAGAAATTTAATGATGAAAACTGGCTAATTCTGACACAATTTAGTAAAGTTTTTTGGATAAATTTCGTGATGAAACTGGCAAATTCTGTCACATGTTAGTGAACGAAAGTGAGAGAAGCATTACGAAAGTAGGGAAGGTCTCTGGCTTTGTGCTCCTTTCAATTCGTTTGTGCGGCACACATGCGCCCGTGCACCCACATGCTCACCCACCCCCACACACACACCATAATAGAGATGGACTGCCGCACTTTTTTGGTCTGCCCCGAAGGGGTGAGGTCTTAGAAATGCCTCCCCTTTTCCCTAACGAAAAAGAGAATGTGTATCTTCCCGCGCCCCCCCCCCTCCCCCCCCCCCCCCCCCCCCCTCCTCTCCCCCCCTCACTCAATATGAACTCCTCAGAAAATACCAATCCCAACCCTTATAGAGACAAGGAAGTCTCTCTTCTTGAAAGAATTGAAATGGTCCTTCTCAACCTTTCAAGACCCCTCGCCTTGTGGGAAAATGGCAGCGCACTGCATAATCCCCCAACCTGCCAGCTAAGCTCTAGGTACCCATGCATGTCACTCTCAACCAAAAATGGAAAGTTACTTTGTCAAGGAAACAATGGCTCTTCAAGTTCCAATCCATTTGGAATAAGGGAACTCCTGCTTAACACTCTGCTTCTCTGGCTAATCCTACACAAGGTTGTCTGGGTAGGGTACATAATGAGGTATGCTGGATTGGGTATAGGAGCTTGTAGTAGGTGCCACCAAACAGAAGAGGATATCTCGCATCCGTTGCCCCTCTAATTTTGTTGTATTGTCCCCATTAATTAGTGCCTTGGGCTTCACCCCCAACTGGAAGCAATTTCAACTTGGTGATTCAATTTCAATTTTCTCAGTTGTTTGGAACAGGATCGGAGGAGAATTCTTTTGGATCATTTGGTGGAAAAGGAATGAAAGTATCTTCAACAATGCTTACCAGACTAAAAGTCTGAGAATATTATTTTCCCAATTTTCCTTGCAGGTGAACCAGCTTTACCTCGATTAATGTAGGATCTACGAGGCCAACCGGAAAGTCCTTACCGACTGCATGGATTTCTATAACATGGCAAACATCAACAAACAGTAAGAAGTTCTGCTGGATGGCTCATACACTCACCTTCAACGAATGATTGACGATTGCAAGTCTGAAGAGGAAAAACTCAAAAGACAGGACTTTAATGGCCTTCGTCTAATTGCGCATCTCCAGGACTTGAGTTCTTTGTAGGGAAGTAGCTGAGTGTGATTGTAAAGGGATAATGGAAGACTTCTGTAATCTTTTGTATCTAATGGCCGTTATAATTTCCCATGGTAAAACAGGTTTAGCCTATCCCCATCTTCCCAGTTACATGTAATGTTCTTTCTTTTCTAATGTGTAATTTTTTTGATTGGCACATAGGTTAGTGGGCATTCATTGTGGCAAGAACGTTATCAAGAAAATGATGATGCACCATATGTGGGTAAGCTCAAGACTCGAGAGACATGGAGAAGACACAAATGACAAGACAAGTCTCTTGGTGAAGAGACATGACTTTAGACGTAAAGACACATCCTTTCGGCGAAGAGCTGCAACCATTGGGCGAAGAGTCGCACCCGTAGAGCGAAGGGCTTTTGGCAAAGAGGCACGTCTCTTGGGCGAAGGGGTGTGACCATCCAAGCGTAGGGGTCCTCCTTGGCATGGCACTTCGCGTATCTGCAACTAGGAGTAGATGTATTGCTGTTAACATAAGTCACAATCGTGACATTTCCTCCCTCTTTAAATAAAACCCAGGGTAGTTGTAGAAACTCCGGGAAGAAGGAAAACTGAAAACTGAAAACTGAATGATAATTTTGCCAAACTGAAAACTGATCATATCTACAACTTGATAAGTGCCTTTGTCAAAGTCATTTATAACTTCGAGCTTTGTCCAAGAAAAGATTGAATCTGTATCTGCTTCGAATGAAATTATTGGTAAACCGACTTGAGTTTTCTGTTGAGTGATGACCACTGGTTGGAAATTTGTAAGGTATTCCATTGGTTTGTCTGGAACAGTAAGATCCTCCTGAAGGGATGTCGTAGACTGAGACAGAGTAGTGTTTGGAGGTATTTCCATCTGTAAAGGTTTATTTGTGGAACAAATTGTGTCCAACGATTCAGTTGCAGTGACTAAAGTCGTGCTGCAAGAGTCTGCATCTGTTTTATCCTTTGCATTGTTGAAGGCAAGGAATGGAGTCTTCAACTTTGAAGAATTATCATTCACCACTGCATTTGGTATCTGTTTAGAAACAAAGACTGTATTCTGCAAGGGCGGTGACGAGGCGAATTTTCCTGACTGGATCACGGCCAAAGAAGGGTTTATGTGCTTGTTGGTTGTCACATAAGAACTGGAATCTTCTGAATCTTCAGCTTTCTCAGCGGGTATTAAGGCTTCCAATTGACAAGGGGGAGGTTGAGGAAGTTGTTGCCTCTTAGACCTCTGAAGGATCCTCTTGTAGAATACATATTGGATCTTTGGTAATATATTGTCGTCGCCATCTTGTCTCCATCGTCGATTATGTAGCAATAGCTACTGGGAGAAGAGAGTGTGCTGAATCATTGTTGGGCTCTGCTTGTCTGCAAACCAGACACCAAGGGGGTAGCGAAACCATATTGTGGGCTAAGGGTGGTAATCTCCCAAATCAGGGGTATGATGGGGGTTTGAAGCTGGAATCCCACACAGCCCACGATTTTTGGCTGCTCACGATTGCCCTTTTTAAAAAAAACTGTGTTGGTAAATATGCTGGAGGCCCCAAAATTTGTATTCGCTGGCTGTTTATGCGCTAGGTAGTTTGCTTGATTTAAAAAATCACCATGTCATCGAGTGGCCCAAGTGGGGAAAAAGGCCGGTCACCAATGTGAAGTGTGCAATAGGCACATGCGAAAGAATGTCACCAGCGAAAAGGCCCAACAAAATTAATCAAACCAGTGCACGAATTCCAAAGGGGTGCAAACAGACACATGGAGAGGTGCGAAGCTTGAAGGGGGTTGCGCCCCTTCACCAAGGGGTGCCAACAGAGATGCAGAGGCAGAGCGTGAGGAAGCAACTTAGAGTGCCTGTCCACACCTGCGTAAAACCTCCAACAGCCATGCCTATGCGATTCCCCAGTAAGAGGTGCACACCATATCTGTGTGTGAGTTTCTTTTTCGGGAGTGGGTGAGGTTTACATGCACCTGTTAGATATTTTCCTGAGACGCCTTTCTTCTTCCTCCATTAAACTCCAAGAAGGGGAGAGGGTGAATGTCATGCCAAGGGTAGTACTATAGGAGGGCACGGCCCTGGCCAAGGGCCAATGGATACACATGCGGTACATGGGCTATATGTAGGAGGGCCAAGGGCCTATATATAGGTATGGTTGGGTGGTTATTGGCATGTCTATCTCCTATGCCCTTTCACTGGTATCAGAGCAAGGTGGGAGGAGGAAGAAGGGAGCTATGGAAGACGGGAGATGGAGGTCCCGCATGGAGTTTGCATGCTCTCTCTCTCTCTCGTTCGGGATTATTCGCATGGCGAAGTAGGAAAGCAAGGTGGTCTGCAAAAAGGCTATGGGGAAGACTTTGGTTGTGAGGAAGCCAAGGCCCGACAAGAGGAAGGCATGGCCCGACAAGAGGAAGGCAAGGCCCGACAATTAGGCAGTGGAATCGGTCTCTTGCCTGGCGGGTATCGATCGGCTGAGTTGTAGCCGCGGGTAAGCACCCTTACACACAAGGGATGGTCGGAGTCGACCTCTGTGGAACTACAAACTCTTGAGCTCGGCCGGATCGTGGCAGCCTGCTGGCAACTCTGTCAAGGAAATACTAAGTGATGGATTGTTTAATATGATTGTTGGTTTCTTTCAACACACAACAACACTAAAAGGAAACTAAATCTAGGAATTATTTTACGGGCAAAGTGCCAATGGTAAGTTGTTCTCATACAATCACAACCCTTGCATGGTAGGTGGGAAATGAGTTTTCTTTTTTCTTTTTGTAACCTCTCTCGATGAGAGAGTCATACCGGAAAACTGTGGAATGCTTATATGATAAGCTGCAATTTAGGCATAAGATGCGTAAGAGCACACAGCTTGGGTACACACTTAAAAAACTTAAGGAAAGTTCCTTAGCCCAGCATGCTCTTGCTCTCTCTCTCTCTCTCTCTCTTTCTCTCTCTTTAAGGGAATAATGAAAATATTCTAAGAAGCTTTTGATACATGTTTTGCTCATGAGTCAGCTTGAGCCAAGGTGCTCTAACTCTTAGCTAAAACGTGGCTAAGATGCTACTCAAATTAGTCTTCATCGGTTCGTCCATTGAACACTAATTTGCATAATGGCTATGAGCCACACTGGCTAAGAGCCATCGTCAGGTCAAGGGTAAGACCTAACTATTGGCATTCTTTGGGTGATTGTTTTCAAGATCGAACAGATCTACCCAGGGAAGTACACATCGACATTAATGGATAAGCAAGAGTCTTGTCATTATGGATGTCTAGGGTGTCATTTTTTCACTACATGTTTTCAGTACGACACTCAAGTTGAGTTTTTGATAAATTAATGTAGCATTCAGTTGAGACATCATGGCTGTTCATGTAAGACAAGGGAAGCTAGAGCCTGAGAGTCCACCACCCAAACTACCCATTATATAGGCAAGCCCCTGGCCCTTTTCCCTAGTTGGACTCCCCGTTCCACACCGCCTAGCCCAGCCTTGCCGATGTCCTGACATTACTCCCCCCTTAAGAAGAGTTTTCGTCCTCGAAAACAAAAGTGGGGAACTTCTTCTTAAGAACACTAATGTTTTCCCAAGTGGCACCTTCTTCAGGTCGGTCTTTCCACTTGATTAAGGCTTGTTGACGTACGTGATGACGTGTACGCAACTCATAATAATTAAGAACACGTTCAGGTTCATGCGGTAGAGTAGAAGGTTCAATGAAATCAACCAAAACCTGTTGATCAATGACATTGTCGTCCCTATGTAACCGCTTACGTAAACGGCTAACATGAAACACCGGATGAATGAGAGAATGTGAAGGTAGTAATAATTTGTAGGCACGATCACCTACTCGCTTGAGTATTTTGAAAGGCCCACAATATTGGGGATTAATTTAGGCGTCGGCCCAGTTTTCAGACTTTTTGAATGTTCTGGCACACGTAGAAATACTTCCTCCCCTTCTTCGAAGGTAACTTGCCGACGCTTCTCATCAACGTACTTCTTATACCGATCCTATGCTTGCTGGACATTCTGATGAGCAAGTTTCAGCATATCCATGTGGTCTTGGAGAAAATTCTTAACCTGTTGGAGTTTTTCGGTTGCCAACCCCACTGTAACTGGTGACCTAGGTTGAAACCCGTACATGAGCATGAAAGGACTAAAACCTGTTGTGACATGCTTAGCACTGTTGTAGGCAAACTTGAGAATAGGTTAGTATTCTTCCTAGTCTGACTGTTTTTTGCTGACGTATGCTCTTAGCATATCCTCTAGCACCTAGTTAACCCATTTCGTTTGACCATCTGTTTTTGGATGATCAGCTGTAGTGAGGTTTAGTTGTGTACCCAATCGTTTAAATACAGCTCTTCAAAAGTGGCTGTTAAACTTGGGATCACGGTCACTAACAATGTTACTTGGAAAACCATACAATTTGTATAGATTGTCCACAAATAACTTGGCTAGTTATAGTGTCTTAACTGTTGATTTGGTCGGAATAAACTTACATAGTTTAGTCAACCGGTCTACGACCACCCATACTGAGTCATGACCTCGTATAGTGGTTGGTAAACCTACAATAAAATCCATAGAGATGCTTTCCCATTTTCCATTGAGAATCTCCAAAGGATGTAAGAGTCCTCGTGCTTTCAGGCGCTCGGCCTTGTTAACTTGACCTTTTTGGCACTGCAAGACATAAGCTTGAACAAAGCCATGTAGACCTGGCCAGTAAAACTGTCATCGTACGAGAACATAAGTTTTTCTAATCCCCGGGTGCCCTGCACTTGGACTATCATGACATTCATAAAGAATTTGGCGCCGAATGTCTGTGTCCGTCGGTACACAAACTCTCCCCTTGTGGAGTAGGTACCCATTGTCGATGGTAAAATGCTTCCATCGCTGTAGTTCATCACTGATAAAGGAGAACTAGGTGTGGAGGTTAACTGTACACTACCGTCATTGGAGTGACAAGGATCCCTCTTTTGAACATGGCTCCACACTTTGGAATAACATGGCTCCACACTTTGGAATATGCTTCATCATGCTCATATTTGCCCTTGAGAGAATGTAAAAATTCACTACGAAGTTCCGTGAACAAGAGCGAATTGATCTCTGGCATTCGACTTAGAGTGTCTTCCACTACATTGTATCCGCGTCATATTCTTGAAGGATCTCGGCCCACCTGGCTTTTCGACCCTTTAAATCCGTTTGTTGTGTAAAACATTTGATGCTTTCATAATCAAACACAATCTCAAACTGAGCACCATACAGATAATGCCGCCATGTTTTTAAGGGAGACACTATTGCATAGAGTTCACGTTCGTAAGAAGAATAGTTTTGATGAGCTGCATCAAGCTTCTTGCTTTCAAATAAAATCGGTCGTCCGTCTTGTAACAAGACTGCTCCAATAGCATGGTCACTGGCATCTGTTTCCAAAACGAATGGTTTCAAAGGATCTACAATAGCCAGTATAGGAGCGGTAGCTAATGCATCCTTGAGCGTACCAAAACTGTGCTGTTGAGCAGATCCCCACTGAAAAGCTTTACCTTTGCCTTTTAGTTGATCCGTCATAGGAACAACAATTTGAGCATAGTTTTTAACGAACCTTCGGTAAAAACCTGCAAATCCTAAAAATATATGTAATTCTTCCAGATTTTTAGGAGGAGGCCATTTCCTTATGGTATGCACTTTGGATTGATCCATGTATAGGCCGTTAGCTGAAATAACATGCCCTAAATAATGAATTTCATCTTTTAGAAAATCACATTTAGATTCCTTGGCATATAACTTGTTTGTGCGTAACAACTCAAAACACCTTCCTGAGATGTTGTAAGTGTTCTTCTTCATAAGCACTATAGACTAGGATGTCATCGAGGAAAACAATGACAAATTTGCCCAAATATGGCTTCAAGACACTATCCATAAGTGTCATGAATGTTGCGGGCACATTGGTTAACCCAAAGGGCCATACCAAAAACTCGTAGTGTCCAAACCGTGTTCGAAATGCAGTTTTAGGTATACCGGCAAGTCGAATACGGACTTGATGATATCCTGACCACAAGTCAATTTTTGTAAAAATGCGAGCATGAGTGAGCTTATCAAACAACTCATCTACTCTGGGCAATGGGTATTTGTTCTTAACTGTAACCGCATTTAAGCCCCGCTAGTCTACGCACATGCGCATACTGCCGTCCTTTTTCTTCACTAAGAGGATAGGCGAATCCCATGGTGAAGAACTGGATTGTATAAACCATCTGCTAAGGTAGTCAGCAAGCTGACATTCCACCTCAGCAACCTCTGAATAACTCATACGGTAAGGTGGTTTACTAACTTTACAGCCTGCAGCCACGTCAATGCTATGTTATACTGATCGTGTCGGCGGTAATCTTGATGGCAAATCATTAGAAAATACATCTTGAAATTCCTTTAATAATTTCTGTAATTGACTAGCAACGTTTGCTTGTTTAGAATGAGCAATTGGTGGAATAGAGGAGAGAGAAGCATGCGGTGTTAAGGAATGTTCAACAGACTCAATGAAATGAGACAGTGAGTAACACAAGAAAACCTGATTTATTTCATTACTGCAAACGAGCTGCATAAGCTCCTCGGTAGAAATCAGTGGTGATGAAGGTATATCTTTTTCTCCTAACAACAACACATGTGCACCATGGGATTCAAACATCAAGCTGTTGTGCTCATAGCTATTCAGTGATGGTCCTAGGCTATGCAACCACTCCCTACCAAGAACCACATCAGCCCTTTCCATGTTCATAACCTGAAAATCCAAACAAGTAGAGTACCCTTGTACTTCCAATGGAACAACTCGGCATCGAGTATCCCATATTTCAGTATCATGTCCATTCATCATTGCTACCTTGTAGTGGTGGGTACTCGGAGTTTGAGGCAGTTTGAGCTTTTTCACCAATTCGTAATTGATGAAATTGTGCGTAGCACCGTCATCTACCAAGATGTGCACCTTGTGACCTTGCATATATCCGTGCATACGTACTAACTCATGTGGTCCAAAGGTTGGTTGCCACATAGAAGCTGTGAGACAGCATTCATGCACCACTTCAGTGTGTGTTACTTCCACTGTAGAGAATCTTGAGGAAGACTCAAGAGGCAGCACTTGCACCGTGTGCACTGCTTTCTCCTTTCCCCGAGCAGCAGATTTCCCCTTGGACAATCCTTTTTGCCATGACCTCTTCCTAAACATTGAAAACATAACTTTTTTTTCTTGGCTTTATCAAAACCTTAGGAGAAAGAGGACCCCTGGACCCCTTGGGTTTTTTAGATGCATTTGAATTAGCAACTAGAAATTTTCTTTTATTGTCCCCATACTGAGTGCGTGTATTACCATGTATGCTAGTAGGCACGTGACTATTATGTGTTTTCTTCTCATTAGGATCATCATGAATGTGTCCTTTCACTATGGCTTCCTCAAGTGTTTTAGGGTCTTGGGTCTTGACATACTTCTTAATCTCGGTGTCAGACCTCGTATGAACCCCCGTACTTGTTGAAAGGTATCCAACTTGAGGATAACTATATTCAAGGAGTGACGGGTATTGGCGCATGGAACATGTGTCCCAAGCCGTCCAATTCCGATCGGCCTCGTTTGTAGGCAAAAATTCCTTGCTAAACATTGCTTCAAAAGCTGCCCAACTCTGTGGTATGATGTTCTTCTCCTTGAGAGACATCCACCATTTGTAGGCCTTGCCTTCCAGAGTTAAGCTCGTTTGCAAAGCTCTGACTGCATCCGGAGTACGCCGTAAGGTGTGAATTCCATCCCACTTGCTGAGAAAGATATTCAATGCATCCTTATTGCGGTCTCGGCCTTCTCCCTTAAAAATTGGTGGTTTAGTGTTCTTTAACAATTCATCCACCTCTTTGGCAGTGAGAGTATACAACGTATTAGCAGTTGGGCCTTGCCCTAGATTAGAAATGCCCTGTCCTTGTGTGGCAACATGCTCATGCATGTGGATGTCATCAGGACTCTTAGACTATTGATGCATTAATTGAATTACTAATGTGGATAGTTTAGTAACATTTTCATTTAAAGCTTTAAAATTTTCATCCATAACTGTCATGCGTGTTTGAAGTGCACGAAATTCTTGAATATCGAGCAATTCGTAAGTATCTTCTCCTGTCGTAGTGTCGCGGGTACTCTCCTTGAGAGGATCCGACAACGGGCCATCATTGGTAGGATTAGGATTACTTTGCTCAAAATCGAATGTCATATTGATATCCGAATGCATGGCTACACAGTGCGGTGAAAGATGTACTCAGAAAAATACCTGATAGTGAGAGCACTCGCAAATTATAGAAGCCTTGCTAACTCCGTCAAAATCGAAAGTAATCCGGTGGAAAATGATTTGAATTGTCCACCGTATATGATTCCACTAGCTCTTGATAGTCGAATTTTAGGCTTGAAAGCGGTAATTGATGCCAAAAAAAACTTGTACTGCAACTTCGCCAATTTGGTTGTCTTGAAATTTTTGAGTTTCTGCATAATACGCAGGAAATTGTCGTCGGAATGCGTGTCGGCTTCGTTGATGCCGCCTAGCTCGGCCTTGCCGTACTCGCACGTAGTGGAGTAGGGGGGGTGGGGTACCCCCTGTGGGTACCACCCCTTAAGATTAAAATTGTTGTGTATGGCCACTACTCCTAAGGAGGTGGGCGCCCTTCAAGTGGGAAAAAATGAGCTTCACAATCGGCTATGGCATTAACGAGCAGTGCGCAGAGGCTTGAGAACCTGGGGCGGTCGATGCGAAGCCCAAGGGGCTTCGGCCTTGTGTCGTAAAATCCCCAGAACGGCCTTGCGCCGCTAAGAGCCCAAGTGCAACCACTTTGGTGCTCCTGCACCCGACGGTCCTCCCTTGCCAAGGTAACGTGCCCACGGACTGCGGCATTGTTGTCGACCTTGCTAAGGGGTGATCCCCACTGTGTATGACCCCGACATGCAAGCCTTGAGTGGCTAGAAAGCACCACACCCTTCCCCCTTTCCCAAAATAGACACAAGATCTCATACCAGTGTAAGTCAAGGGAAGCTAGAACCTGAGAGTCCACCACCCAACCACCCATTATATAGGCAAGCCCCTGGCCCTTTGCCCTAGTTGGACTCCCCGTTCCATACCGCCTAGCCCGGCCTTGCCCTTGTCTAGTCCGGCTTTGCCAATGTTCTGACAGTCCATAAGAGCTAGGCATTTCACTTTTGTTGATGTCCAGCTCCTTCTATAACACTACGGAGTGTCTATGGACATACTGTTTTGGGGTACGACCCCGCGTATGCTTGCTAAGTCACCCCATAGGCATTGAAGATCACAGTTTGATCTATTCCCGTTGTACTTTCAAGGAAAGAAGTCCGAAATCTACCAGGGGGTAGTGGACAACTTCAACTTTTCAAGTTGATTCTCCTCATTCTGTACACGGTTGACTATGTTGGTTACCATTATCTGTTAGTTGAGCAGTTTCTAAAAGGGTCTTACCAAGGGGTTGACTACGTAGATTCTACCTAGCGGGTTTGGATTGTGAGGGCAACACCCAGGGTTTCCAGTGCAATGTTGCTTGGTTTTTCACAGGTGGGAGACGCACTCCTGTGCATTTGCATACGGGTAATTGAACTTTCAGTTCAATCCCCAGGGCCATGCCAAGTGCAGGTCGGAACAAGTATTTTGGGCCATAGTGTCCAATGTACATTATGCTATTATGAATCCACTTGTCGGATTCGATTTGGCACATGTTGTCACATGGGATACAACATGGTCTAGGGACTCAAGTTCGGCTTAGCCAGTGTGAAGCAAGGCTAATGAGGGTCCCTCTCACTCCCGTCGTAGAGTGTTTGCAGTTACCTCCACACACAAGTACATCTTGTACTTGTAGGATGTTCTTTTTTCAGACATCCTTAGTTGAGACATATTCCACATGTGGCGAATATGAGTCTTTGGGACTGACACTGTCACCACTATTTCAAGTATGTGTCATGACAAGGTCCTTAGGTGCTAGTCAAATCTGTCTTCTAGACCATTTTCAGCACGACGTATCAAGAGCAATTTCGGTGGCCAAAAATTGTCGGATACTTAGAATGATTTTTTCAGGTACAAGTATTGCTAAACAACATTACAGATGGTTGTTTATACATATAGCAAGGCTTTGAGTGGTTAATGAAAAAGTTTCATTGTTTGTACCTAGAAGTGATCACTGTTTCACCTTCTATTATGGTTAAGACCTTTCAGCAAGGCTTGCAAATGATTGCAATTGAAAGTATTTAGTTTCTTTTCAGAACTATTTACATTCCTCTTTAATGTGTGCTAGGCGCATCACATTTTCCATAAGTATTTTGGATGATCATGGATATACAGATTCGGATATGTTTTTGCTAAATGCATGCACACTAGGTGTTATGGGCCCTAGTGTTTAGCAAAGGCTGATATGGAACGACATGCGTATTCATCAAGTTATTGCTTATGAAGCATTTTACACTCTATGTGCAGTATCTCTATGAGATTACTTTTGGGTCTATTAATCACCAATAGAGGTCATGGCTCGGTTTGGGTGTTTGTGGATTTTTCAAGATAAGCACAATGTTCATTCCGGACATTGTTGATTCCTCAACAAGGTTATACGATATTGTGATTCCCATTTACCAGTCATCTGGGAAGACTGTCTGTAAACTGTGGGAGAAACACACCTCAATACTGTCAGTTATCCAAGGGGATATGCAGATTACAAAGTATAATCTTGGGCTAAAGGATATGAAAAGTGCGTACATTAGCACCAAGCACTCCAATTAATAAAGCATTTATTGCTCTACTTGGAGTTTACTTACTATTAGTTAAAGCAAGTTTGCGACTAAGTTTAGTCTCTTCATGTATAAGTCGGATGCTCAACCTTGAACACTAGTTATGGTGGGGTTGTTTACTGATAAAATTTGAGAACAAGTCAAGAACTTAAACTTGGCTGATGAGTTAGGTCAACAAGTTACTTTCACGGAAAGTGAAAAGAGGTACTCTTTCAGGTACATCTTTGTCGTGATAATTCGTTTAGCATGCTCATGTGCGTTCTAAATGGAGTCTACACACTAGATGGTTTCAAATGGACAATAATGTGAAAAATCGAGATGTTATTCTTGATTTCATTGAACCTCCTACTGCACCGTGTTTTTAGTCAAACAAACAGCTGGATCCATGAAGGATACCACTTTGCAAAACATTAGTGTTCTTATGAAGATCCTACCACTTTTGTTTTCGTGGATGAAAACGCTTCTCCAAGGGGGGATTAATGTCATTGCGCAAAAGAGATGGTTATGATCTACATTTGAGCGAGCTTTCCTTCCGACATCTCTAGACAACTGGTTACAGCAGGATGAACAGGTTAGACCATGTTCAATATTGTTTATTTTTCCATGTTTATACATTTACAGTGGAAACTAATGCTTTTGTGCAAAGCAAAGTTCTTTGACAATTTTATATGAAGCAAGGCTTCGGGGAACTGGCAAAATAGGGAATATCACCTCATAGAATCCCTACTAGTCTAAACTGTGCAAGGCACTTATGGTTTTTGTGCTCACGGTTGAGGCCATCACTCTCTGCAAGGGCTTACAATTCTGCATGCAAAGCTTGCTAGTGAGGTGGATTCAATTCTACCGCTTCATGCATTACGCTTCCGCTATCACAGGCAAGCCCAAGGGCATCATGGCCTAGCCTTCTTGTGCTGCATAGATCTTGTGCCAAGAGAATGGGAGAGTTGGAACTTGCTGTAACATATGTTACTTCCTCTTTTGGTGCTATGCAAGCCTACACAATCCTTGCTACCCAAGATAAGATATCTGTATCCACATTCCAAAACTTGAAGGTAATTAATTTTCTCCCAATGCATTCCAAATCCAAAAAACAGTGTCCCTTCTATACTGGAGGAGAAGCAAACATAACCCTTCAACACTGCAACAAAATCATATCCCAACCCTTCAACATTGAAGGAGGAAACAAGTATAAGGGGAAAATACATTTTCCCTATCATTTATAACTCCTCGGTGTGGATGGTGCCTCCCCGTTGTACATGTGTATGGTCTTTCTTGTTTCGTTTGGACATGGCATATGAGCACATAATGCATTGATTGTGATATTTTGAACCCATGTCTATACAAATTTTGTTATTACTGACATTTGCTAACCTCTAATTTTCCATTCTTGCGAGGTTTCAATAATTGATAACTTGTATACGTGCATTTTTGGATCAAATACTTCCATCCAAGCATATTTGATGCCTGTCTACTTTATAAATGTGACTTAATTGAATTGTTTTCTATAAAATAATCGTGGCATACTAGTTGAACGCAACAAAGATTTATTTTAGGGAAAAGTAGGAAGGAAGTTAGGAATTAACTGCCTTTAAGACAAAAGGCATAGGCCATCGCTGGGCAAACTAAAAAAATCACCACCATCATGGCTCTCTTTTTGGCTAGAATATTGTGATGTATATGCCTTTGCTAGCTACCAAAACCAGAAATCTATTGACTTGTCACCGATAGACTTTGGCAAATGGTCATGTTAGTAACTTGTTTAAATGTCACTAGCGTGGCAATTTTTAAAGGTGCCCTAACTCACAAAGCCTTGCGCATTGGCAAACAGAGAGAGATCTAGTCTTGTCCTCTACCTATGGCAATGTATGACAAGTTTCCCACTACTTGTGGTAGCTTACAAACTCAACCTCCCATCAGCTACCCCCTAAACACCCCCCCCCCCCCCCCCCCCCCCCCCCCCCCCCCCCCCCCCACACACACACACACACACACAGAGAGAGAGAGAGAGAGAGAGAGAGAGAGAGAGAGAGAGAGAGAGAGAGAGAGGGTTCATAGCTTCCCAATTTACTATTTACAAAGTTAGAAACTCACTTTCCTTCAACACTTGAAACAATAGAATCTGATCTTTTTGCGGTGATAACATCAAGAAAAAAATGTGTGTGTGTGTATTGTTGTGGAAGTATACTAGTAGAATCCAAAGGCTTCGGGGTCTAGTTGCAAAAGCCGCCACGCTTCCTTCCATGTTGTGAAGTCATGAAGACCTTAACCCTACCTTGCCCTTAACCTAACAGGACATAAAAGTGTCCTTTCAGGGTTTTGGAAAAAAATTCCAAAACCATAGTAGATCCACTCATTTTGGAAAAACCTTTCATGAGCTTATAGTTCAATGGAAAAAATGAAAATTTTGTAAAATTTATCATTCTTGGTCACAACAAGCCTCCAAAGTTGATGGACCAGTGTATTTTGCCCAAAACAACCATTTCTTATGGTTGATTGCATATAAATAAGAGTGGGGAATTTTGTGCGACATGAGATAAAATTCCCAGTTAACTTCAATGGATTCGTGGTCAAAACATATAGCTACTTTTGCCTCACTATTTTTTTTGGGACAAAGAAAATATGTACAAAGTTGCATTTTTGTCATTCGCGGACCTATCATCAATATAGTCACGCTCAATACAAGTATGTTAGCGGCTGGACACACCCTACGGAGAATGATTGTTCGGCGGAATATTATTTTCTATAATTATTCTTTAAATGAGAAAAATCGACATTTCACATTTGTAAATAGTGGGGCTTGCAGAAGCTTCCAGATTGTATCCCATTTTTGACATTTAAATTGAGTAGATGGTTAAATTGGAACATTAGGGTTTGAGATTGTAAGGTATTTATACCACTTTTGACCTTAATGAAAAAACCTTTTGTCATTTTAAAAAGTTCTGTCTGTGTGAGTGAGCGTACTGTGTACGAGAGAGAGTGAGAGTTTCATCTTGACGCTACGCACGCACAGGTGGTCAGAATTGAGTGCGAAGAAGTGCAGCGTGTTGCCCCCGACGAGAGCTACGCGCCGATACCTACATTGCGGGTGTACGGTCTGGTTTTGCGAACTCGACCCACGAGCTACATCTGGTGATTCGGTGAGCATACGTTGTCCGTTTTTGCATTTCAGCATATCCACGCATTCGCATTGAGTAGAGCTACACATTAGGCACTTTAGTTTTCGGAAACGACGACTTGCAAATTTCGACCAGACATCCTACGTGATTTTGCACCAGGTGTTTAGGGTTGGGATTTTGGTTCATGGGCCTTAGGGAGAGCGACCTATTGGTGTTAATAGGGTCTCCTTCAAGTTCTGTGGTGTTTTGAGAATGTTTGATGGGTATTTGGCTCTTGAAAGCATTGTACGGAATCTCCTCTTATGCACTCCTGAAGGCTGTAGCTTAGACATTGGGTAGAGACCTGTGTAGGAAGTAGTCGAGAGTCGGTCTAGTGTAGGTTGACACCCTATGCTTGCTTCCACGCGCCTGCGGATCGAGCTTCGTCCTTAGCTGACAAATCTTGTTAGGTGAGTTCTCACAGTGCTAACGTCCGTCGTGGCGTATCCGCTCTACATTGGCGCCGCTGCCAGGGACGAAAACCCTAGGTAGGTGACCAGGACTAGTCCTTGAGGATAGGGATTCTCTGGCTTGCGAGAGTCTCGTTTTACATTTAGATAGGATCAGAGGGTGGAGGACTCTCTAGGTCTTAGGAGGATCCTAGGGAGCGAGTATCCGGCCTAGATCCTTCGACTTAGGTAGACTTAGATAGTTTTAGGTATTAGTTGAGTTGTGGTGTAGAGAGTAGGAGTTGGAGTGGTAGAAGCGGTGAAAGGAGAGCTTGAGAGTCCGGAGAGGCCAGAAAGTAACTGAGACACCAATATCACAACCTCACATGATGAGTAGGAGTAGAGTAAGTAGGACATCATGATTTATGATCTGGAGCACTTCATGCATGTTATATTTGCTGTTAGACTCATCACAAGGTTGTAAAAGATGGAAAAGAGTATTTAGAAGCTGAAGTAAAGTACAAAAGTTTCTGTGAGTATTTCTGAGAGAGCTGCAGAGTATAAGGAGCATTTCTATCAAGAAAAAAATTAAATTTTAAGCCTAGATACATCCTTCGCGTAGGATGTCTACAGGGTGATCTGGTGGGAATTTTGAAATTTTGAGTTGACCAATGTGTTCAGAAGGTAGGTTTTACCCTATTTTCACCTGGGAAGTGGAAGTTGACCATATCTAGACAGGATAAGCCTGATAGGAAGAAAATTGCCAGACATCCTACCCAAATTGTGCCAAGGCATTATTTTAAGACCAAAACCATAGGATGGCTGCATGAGCATGACCTATATGATTTATTGAGTGCCCGAGAAAGGTTTCATCTCAATTGGGTGAGAAAATTGGGTTTCAAGCAGACTTTAGCATTTTTGATTGAAAAAGGCTAGGACAACTAAAATTGGGGTCTTTTGAAATCCAAACTAAAATCTAAGCATAGCACTAGGTTGCTGACATCAAGGGGAAGCTGTGGCTGAAGTTTGGGGTCAAATAGACCATATAGACATCCTACGTGTAGGATGTGTTCTGTGTGATTTAGCACTCCAAACCCGGCTTTGAGCATACCAAAGTGATCAGCACCTTAAGAGGAGTTTGTGCTTTGCATTTGAATCCATTTGGAGCAGTTAGACATGCTACGTGTAGAATGTCTAATGCATGAAATTGAACCCATAAACTGATTGTAGGCATAACAAGGTGTTGTATAGCCTGAGACAAGCCTCCTAGTCAATTTTGGTCCAAATTGGAGTTGATTTGACTAGTCAGACCAACATCAGGATGGTGGAACAGATTTTTGATCAATTGACCAGCTTATAGGTGTCCAAATCAAAGAGTAAAAATAGCTGTGGACTCAGCACATCAAGGGGAAGCTATAGTGCAAAATCCAGGCAAAAGAGTGCAGGAGACATCCTACGCATAGGATGTCTACTGGGGCTTAGTGAAATGAAAAGCTGACTGAGGAAATAGGGTGATGTTCCAGTTGACTTAAGAGTTCCAGAACTTCTTTCAGAAGTGAAATTGGACCTTGTTTGACCTTTTGACGGAGCAAAGACGGAATTAAGACTTTCCCGGTACATTGACCAACATCCGAGGGAAGTACAGTTCCAGATTAGCAGACCTAATCAAGAACATCCGAAGTGTATAAAATACAGTAGTGGTCGAGGTTAACCCTCCAATTATACCAATCATTACTAAAACCACCTCTAGCGGTTAAATGATTTGATTCAATTGCCAAAATTAAACGCTTGTGTACAGGTATATTCAGCGGCAAAGCAAGAAGTTGTGCGGAAACTGATCCTTTGCCAGGTAAGTGGTTGAATTTGTGATAAATTGCATTGCTAAGTTTGATGAATTTAAGATCAGGATGACACATTCTTAGAGATCAAAAGGTGGCAGGTCATCAGGGTAGCTTAGTTTCCACCGAAGAGAGTGTAACTCAGGCAAGGCTAGATCCACTAGCACCGATTATTGAGGAGGGTAGTGATACTGACACTTCATCAGACAAGTCCTTCTTCATGATGGGTAGTCAACAGCCAGGAGGTTTCTCCGATGAAGGACCAATGCTGAGAGGAAGCACCTCCCAAAATCCTTTGAACGATTCCAAGTTCATGATAATCTTCTTAGAAGGAACAAACTCGAGGGGAGCCCTAGTTTATTCTGACTATCGAGGATGCAAGTGTATTTGTATTGAAGAAAGACTCTGCTCAGAGACTGGAAATAATTCAAGTCTATGATGATGGAGATAGATTCCGAGATGATAAGGGGAACCACTATCTGATAGTTAGTAACCCTGAGGATTACAACAGATATGGAGATAATGTGGCAAAAGGAAAAATGGTGTCAGAGACTCAAGAACCGCCTCCAAACATTGATTGACCCGGAGCTCTTTTTATGTATGATAAGAAAACAACCAGGGTCTCTAACTATAATGAGAATGTGGGAATTTACAAGCATGAGAGTGAGGGAGTAGTCTCTTACTTCCGATGCAAAGAACCCTACCCAAACGAATTAAGCAAAGACAAGGTTCTTTACTTATTCTCTTATGAAATTTCTATGGGGAAGGATATCATTTTTGTTGATAGGTATGGGCGAGAATACAAACATATTCTCCCAGAGGAGGTAGAAAAGGCAACAGTTCCAGAAGCATCAACATATGCCCCCGAAGAAGTGCCAAGGGTCACCTACACCCCTAGCAAATCGACAAATCCATTTTCAAAAGAGTATGACGCGACCTCACATTCTACCCGACAACAGACGTTCAACTACCAAAACAAACCAACAACTCAGCCATCATTGCAGGCATGGCTTCGACAGAGTGCAACATTAGAACAAGACCGAAACCGAGATGGTTATCCAGCCGCACGAGGGCTAAGAGATTTATAAGAACCACCACTCTATTCACGGCATCAAGGCGAGAGTAATCCAAAAACTCAAGGGTCAACAAAGCCTGGAAGACAACCCATAGAGCGACTTCGAAGAGATGAACCATCTCTTGCAAAAACCGTTAGAAATTATGGCTTAGGAGCACCACTGGGAGAGGAACCCGCCCACTATCGAAGGCCAGAGGAGGTATATCGATTGGGATGAGGAGAACCAATGATGAGATTTGTAGACCATCATAGAATTAGACCTTCTCAGGTGCAAAAATGGGTAAACAGAAAGACACTGGAAACAGAGATCCTAGGGATCATGTAGCAGCCTTTGTGCATGTAATTAGAGCTGAAGAGGTGTTAGACTTCCCTACCCAATTTGCAGGGTTTGGACTAACCCTAGAGAAGGATGCTGCTACTTGGTTTGACTTTGTGGAGCATAGAGACTTTGAGTCTATGGAGGAGGTGTTTGACGAGTTTATTGAGGAATTCTCACAAAGGGGGATAGCTCATAATACAGTCTCACAAATCCATAAATTCAAACAGAAAGAAGGAGAGTCTCTGCGAAAGGCGACCCTACGACTAAAAAGATATGTTAAGTTCTGTCCTGTGGAAGAGCTGCCAACTTAGTCCAGACTTATGCTTATATTTATTCAAGGACTGAGAAATGCAGATCTCCAGAAGGACTTACATATGAAGAGGAGCACGACGTTAAATGAGTTAACTAAGGAGGCTCTTTACCTTGTAGACAATTGTGCGGTCTACAAGGAGGGTGAATTCAAGGATCATTCATCCTCACAACAAAGTGGAAGCAAGTCCGCTAAGACAACACCGAAAGGAGAAGTAGCTGTAAGCCAGGAGAAGCTTGTAGAGGAAGTGCTAAAAAAGATTAATGTGTATGCTAAACCTCAGGCTAAACAGCCCAAGTGGTTTGCTATTGAACAAAAATGGACAAACCATGGGACGGAGGAATGTTATTATAACAAGGGATATGTAAGAGAGAGAACTTATGCTCCCCAGGCTCAGGTTGCATCTCCTCAACTTCCACCGATGCCTAGGTATCAAGCAGGCAACCTACCAGGACCTATAGGCGTAGAAAGACCACAACCAGTGTTGGGGAAGCAACCACCCCTACCAGGATTAGGACCAGTCGGCATAAGATACACACCAACAGTAACCGAACCAGAAGAGAAGGCTTTGGTGCCTATGCATGCATATTACAAAGATCCCAATGGATATGCTGCAAATCCTGTCTATTATCCACCAAAGAACCCCCAACGCCAGAACCTTGGAGCATGAAGGGAAGTGCAGGACCACCAACGCTGCACAGGCAGCAGGAGAAGGAAGATATAGCTTGGATGAACGAACATTGTTGTTCATAGCCAACGGAGGTATGGGCGGGCAGAGACATGCATACCAACAAAGAGGAGCTCAAGAAGCAGCTCAACATCCTAAGGGACCTTGCTACAAGTGTGGTGGAGACCATTGGCTAAGAGATTGTCCTCATGAGAAATCATTAGAGTCAACGCATATTGCACCGAGTGTGGAATTACTCATTTGATTCCTGATTGCCCTAAGAACCCGAGCAAAGAAGCAAAAACTACCTCGAACATGCTGGAAGCAGTGCCTTCCAGTGGAGGGTCAGAAAACGAGACAGTAATACCTATTCAGGCAGTGACACGAGCCCAAGCTCAAGGAATGACGAATGAACCCATAATTGAAGAGCCAAAAATCGATGCCCCAAGTTCAGAAATGAAAAATCAGAGAAGCACTTGGAAAGCTAGAAAGGTGCGTATGAAATCCAGGAGAGAACAAGAGCAAACGGCTCTATCCGAAGAGTTAAAACACACAAAGGATAGATTAGAGCGGTTAGAGGATCTAGCTAGTCTAAGCTCACACACTGTGGCAACCATAGCACCCAAGGAAATAGAAGAACGCAAAAGTGCAGGATCAGGAGGATCACTGTTGGCAGAAAAGGTAAATGAGTAGTTAGACGCACTTTTAAAAGCATACGAAGCCATACTAAAAGCCTAAAACATTGGTAGAATGGGTAAGGATTGTAACGGTCTAGATGACCTGTGCAAGAAAATCCGTGATGCCAATGAAGCTAACCGGGTGAGCTACCAAATGAATAGCACAAGAAAAGAGAAAAATGAGATCTTACCTCCTATTGAAGAATTTGAGGCAAGATCACAAATGAACTTTGATATGCATTAACAAGGGGGAGACCATGGATCAATTAGTTCCGGGGCACAGCCAACCAGACTCGCTAAAAACTCTACCCTCTTACCTAGGGGAGTATGAAGCCAAGTTTGAGGTGAGAGCAATCCCATCTCAAAGACTTTCTTCTAACAGAGTAATGGATTCACAAGGGTTGATTGAGATATTGTCCACCTCTGTGGCATGCACAATCACATTAGCCGAACTCCTGAGGTTACGACCAAACATGTGGACCATAGTAGGCAAATGCTTAGAATTTTTTTGAGTAAAAGACCCCACCTCAAAGCTTCAAGAAGGGATCAGAGAATTGGACAAGTCTCAAATAAACACTAGGCCAGTACCTTTAAACAAGGTTGGAGAATATTGCGAGGGATAAGATGGAAATACCACACTACCAGTAGAATTCCAAGGAGTAGTTTCCAAAGCTATTCTTGACAGTGGAGCAGGAGTCGCTATCGCTACCAAGGAAATATGGAAAAAATGGGAAAAACCGGCTTTGAGAGCTACCAGAATGAAATTGCAACTGGCAGATGGGTTCATAGAAAAGACTCTAAGACTTTTAGAAAAATTAATTGTCACCTCGTGCGGAATCGAGTATGAGCATACATTTGCAATAGTCGATTTCGACAAATCATGCCATTTGGTATATTCTCAACCATCTTGACCTACTCTTCCCTGAAAAACCTGTAGATTTTCACCTCTCCCTTATCTGCTCCTGGTTGGGCGGCCAAGCAAAACAGATAGTAATTGCTCAGATTGCCTTTAACATCTTTCGTGGACTAATGCTGGATATCTTGAAGGAACTAAAATCTGATCAGCCCGGGATCTATCTCACCACTTATGCTAATTACAAAGGTGTAAAGATCATCACTAGCTTACTCAAGCCATGTATTGATGAGGATGATTCCCCTGCTCTAAAGAGACCCAATTCTCTTACTACTCCCAACTCTTTCACTTCTTTTTTGACACCTAGCTCTTCCTCTAATCGAGGGAAGTCTTGTAGCTACACTAGGGGAAGAGGCAGAAACTCCCCCATCAGGAATTTTCTTGAAATGTAATCCTTGGTGAACATGCAGGGTTCTGTGAGCCCTTGCGGACGAGGTTTCTCAACAAAATATCTCCAAACCAAGACTTTATCTACATGCACTATCTCTTCCATAATGTACTTCTCGATTGGATACAACCTAAAGCTCTTTTTTGTGAGTGCTTTGACCTACTTTCTGGAAATCACAAACTACTTGATAATGTACTTATTGGCTGGATGTATCAACAACCCATTAAAAACTTGGTCTACAGTAATGATTTTCTTCTGCGTGAATCGGTTCGCAAATGTACATGTAGTCAGTTTACCACATTTTGCAAAAACTTTGATACATATGGTGTGCATGTTTGTACTTGTGATCTTAGCATCATTGTAAATATCAAAATACAAAGAATCTTGGCCAATGGGCTCAATCACATACCTAACTGTCTCAAAAACTCTTATCTCGCTCTATCAGTTTTACTTAGCTGCTTAACTGACCTTGTCAGTTCTCCCCAATTGGAGAAGACAATCCTACTGGACTTAACAAAAGTTGTGGAAGAATGTTTCTTCCTAGAAAATGGTTATCTACTGATAACTCCTGGTTAACACCACAACTTGCTCTTGATTTTCACAAAATGGCTAAAAATTGGTTCATAGTCGCGGCCTGGATAAAAGCTCTAATTGTCCCACTCTTATATGCAAAAACCTAGCTTGGAAAGCTTCTCAATTTTGAGTTTTTGGGAAAGAATTCACTAGAATTAACACTTCCTTACAAATAGTTACCGATAACATCTCGAGACACTTAGAAAATTTAGGCTATATTCTACAAAACACTAGACTACCATTACTTTTTCCCACCTATTACATAATCATAAATTTTGATAGATATTTGATGCTCTTAATGATATCTTTACTAATATCACCAACGATATCACTCTGTGTCTTGATCTGATATTAACTGAGTTTGAAATTATTTGTGCCTCTAAACAAAAGATCTACCATGATTTTCTACAAATACAGTACAACCCCTTCTGGATAACAAAAAACGCTACTGAGGTTTCTCTTAACCTCCCTAAAAAAATCTCCATATTTTTCAGTAGATATCACTGAGTGTTATGAAAACATTCCCCTAGAAGATGATCTTGACCTTAAAAATGTACTAGCAAAGGTAATCAAAATTGCTTTTTCCAATGCTAGAAAGAAGAGTCTTTTCTACATATCACTTTCCAAAAAACCTAGGTGGTTAGAAAAGACTTACTCCTTACATTGTTTTAACCAATGCCTAGGCATCCCCATGGGGGGTCTAGGTTACACTTTAACCATTAAATTCTTATTTCTCTAATAAGGTAGTAGGCCCATTCACAATGGGCCTACTATTGACTCATTGTGTTTGGTGCCTGGGACAGGGCGGATACACACACACACACACACACACACACACACACACACACACACACACACACACACACACACACACACACACACACACACACAGATTATTACTTGCCTTTAAGAGTCTCTAACATAATTGACATCCTGGATTCTACTAAAACACGCTTCCTAAGCTTCACTACTTAGGGTATCCACCATGGGACATGGCCCTTATAAATCATAAGTGTTACTTAAAACCTAAAAAAGTGGTATACTGCCTTTTGTAAACCTGGCCGTTTTGGGGTATGGCATACCAGCTGTTGCCGCTTAAACTCTGTAAAAACCGGTAAAAACCTGGTTTTTGGCTGCTTTACATTAACTGTTCACTAGTTTTATTGAATATATTTGGAGTTGCTACCACTTGGCTTGGCAAGGCAGTACGTTGTCAAGAATGACCTGACATACTAGTGGTGCTTAATGTTCATCAAAATGATTTGGGATTAACTTGGTGCTATTGCTTATGCATGGTTTATTGATTACTTTCATACAAAGCCTAGATAGGACCACCACTTGGGTTGGATATGTGAACATAAAAAGGGTTTTTTTTGACCTACTGCGCACTAATGTTGGATGTTTCGGTTAAGGGTTCGTAAGGGAGTTGGCCCCGGTTGCACACCATTGCTGTACTTGTTCATTACTTGGTTGTTTGGATGGGATAATGCAATGCATTATTTGCATTCACATAGGCGGGTGTAGCTTATTTTTTTTTAGCTTTGGGATTGACTTGGTACTATCACTTAAGTGTTGGAATTAGGGTTGCAGAGAATGCACATAGCTTAGAGAAGACGAAGGAAGCTCAAGGCACACAATAGAGAGTGTATTACTTAGTGTGCAATGGAAAGATAGATAGCCCTAGAGTGATGGGCGTATATATCAATGCACGGGGGAAAAAAACCTCCTAAAGAGGGAACAAATTCCCTGGCGGTCCTAGTGTGTTCACGCACATCACTAACACATGTATATGGTTACAAATCCCCCCTGGACTGATGCGGTGAACGAGAGCTGGCACATGAGTAAAGGGAAGTGCCATGCCCTGAGGACATGATCAGTCCACAAAGGGGAGTAAGCCCAAAGCTTTGTGGAAAGATTTGAACTTCTCACAAGACAATGCCTTTGTGAAAAGATCTGCAAGGTTGTCCTGTGTTGGCAAATAAGCCAAGCTAATCTCTCTTGATGAGAGCCTCTCCTTGACATAGTGGTAATGCACCTCAATGTGCTTTGTGCGAGCATGAAAAACTAGGTTCCTCACAACTGCCAATGCGCTTTGATTGTCAGTGTAGATAGTGTTGGTAGTGTCCTATCCAACACCCAAATCAATCATAAGGCGTCTGAGCCATACATACTCAACCGTAGCTGTGAAGACTGCCTTTATATACTCAACCTCACAACTCGAAGTGGCCGCAGTAGGTTTCTTCTTGCTCAACCATGATATACATGAACTGCCAGCATGAAACAAAAACCACTTGTGGACACTCGCGTGTCAAAACAACCAGCCCAATCCGAGTCCAAAAAAGCATGTAAGTCTGGCTGCAATGATCCCCCCTTGGGATAAAACAAGTCAAGATGTAAAGTGCCACTAAGGTATCAAAAAATCCTCTTGATAGCCTGCCAATGCTTAGACCCTGGGCTATGCATGTTGACCTGTGATATTGCAAACTCAATATCCGGCCTCGTGTTGCATACATAAATGAGGCATCCTTGGTAAAAAGTTTGCAATCCTCAAGTCCAAACTTACATAGCAATGTCTCTATGTAACTTTTCTGACACAAGGAAATACCACCATCACACTACTTAAACTGTATACCCAAGTAATGATGAAACAGCCCCAAATCTTTCATCGGAAAGTAGCATTCAAATTAGCCTTAAATTCAGCAATATGTCTCTTGGTCCAGTGATCAACAAATCATCTACATAAAGAACCACAATAAGAAGTACATCACCCTCATGATTTACATGCAATGTTCTTTCTGTTGGACTGTCACAAAAGCCTCATTTGACAAAAAATGAGTGTCAGCTTTCTCATATCAAGCACGATGAGATTGCTTCAACCCATACAAAGCCTTCTTACATCTGCACACTTTTTCCTCTTGTCCTTTCTTGACAAAATCGCGAGGCTGCGTTACATAAACTTCCTCAAATATGTCACCATTCAAGAAAGCAGTAACAATGTCTGATTGATGTACATCCCAACCAAAATGAGCTGCCAATGCACAGTAGTCATACGACAAGTGGGAGCAAAAGTCTCTTCATAATTTATGCCTTTTTGCTGTGCATAACCCTTTGCAGCAAGTCGAGCCTTATGGCAATCGATCTCACGATCCGGTTTGCGTTTCAACTTGTATACACACTTCATACCAATGGCCTTTATGCAAGGAGGAAAATCACATAACGTCCATGTATCATTTTCTATAAGTGCATCATATTCTGATTGCATGGCAGCCATCCAATTTTTTGAATTCTATGCTTCATCAAAAGACAGAGGTTCCTCAACATTATGCAAGCTAGACACAACCAAAGCATAACAAACTCAAGAGGCGGCAAAGAAGCAACCATATCAGATTTCTGCAAACGCAGCAAATTGGCAAAATTCAAATTCTCAAAACGTGCATGCCACAATTTTGCATTTGAAACAACCCTTGAATCTGGAAGTACATTTGCAAAATTTTGTCCACACTTGTCATACAAAGTGAGCTTATACAGCCCACCGTAGAAAAGGCCAGATGCAACAATTTCATCACCAAAAACTGAGATCATGAACTGCACATCTGTCATCCACAAACTTGACTACAAGTCCAAGTTAGCAAGTGCAGATACAGAAAAGAGATTTTTCTTGATCCTAGGTACATAAAGTGCATCAACAAGTGTGAAAGAACTACCATTTTTAGCAGTAAGCACAATCTTTCCAACTCCCCGAACCAGATAAGAGGCATTGTTGGCACAAGTGACAGAATTCCATGAGGGACAAACTCAAGAGAGGTGAACAATTCATGATGAGATGTAGTGTGCTTTGTAGCACCATTGTCAAAATACCACACATGTGAATCTGCAGCAACTGACATGCATGCATCATGGACAGCAGGATTGTAAGTGCACTCTGCACTAAAAGCCCATTCTACATCAACATCAACATTACAGTCTCCTTTTACAGAAGACTCAACAATGGCTGCATTTGTAGTGGAACCAAAATTTGCAGTGAACCACCTCTTTTTTCTTAGTCTCTTTGGCCTTCAACTTAGGACACTGCTTGATCAAGTGATCATTAGCTTTACAATAATGGCAACACATCTTCTTTTTGCCCTTATCACCAAAATTTCCAGACGAATTGCTACCAGCAGAAGCATTAGGAATATAATTTTTTCTACTCACAACAAAATCATAAGAAGTGGCTGCATTGCTGTTACCACCCTTTCTTTGAGAAGCAATAAAAGCCTGTTCAATTGCACGCTGCCTAGTCTTGTTTTTTCTAGAAAGTGACTCTTGCAACAACAATGTGTATAATGCATCAAACTTGACAACTTCAGGATTTCCTTAGGTCATAAGTCTCCAAGTACTAGCAAAAGTCTGATAAGAATCTGGTAAGGCATCAAGAACAGTCTGCATAAGGGAACTGTGTGAAATGACTTCACCTACAAAAATAAGTTGCTCATTGATATCCTTGACACCAGCAAGGAAAGTGTCCATATCATCTTCCTCATGCATAATCTTTGATTCCAACTCTTTATGCAGCAAAGCAATTTTAGCCTCATTACGGCTTGCATAAAGACTTGCTAGAATATCCCAAGCTTGTTTTGCAGATTTCACTGAACAAATGTGAGGAGTAATGGTGCGCTTCACAGACAATGCAATCAACACATGAGCCTCCGCATCCTTTACATCCCAACGAGCTTGTTCTGCCGTAGGCAAAACAACTCTAATAGCAGTAATCCTAGCAAGACCTGCAACATCCTCAACATTGCCTACATCCTCAGAACCAGGACGTACATCAATGCCCTGCACAATATTCCAGACGCCTTTGACACAAGAACATGTTGCATCATATAATCCCACATAGGGTGATTGTCCCCATCTAACCTGTCCTCAGCACCAAACATCTTGAACACATCTATGTTTTTGTCAGCCATGGTACTATTTGTTGACCTACAAACACTCGCCAAACCTCACTGAAATTGGAGAAAGTGAGTAGGCGCGTGCTGGAGCAGCTGGCGATTAAGCCCGAGAGGACGCAAACTGCTCTGATACCAATTATTGGAATTAGGGTTGCGTTCACATAGCTTGGAGAAGACGAAGGAAGCTCAAGGCACACAATAGAGAGTGTATTCATTAGTGTGCAATGGAAAGATAGATAGCCCTAGAGTGATGGGTATATATATCATGCACGGGGGGAAAAACCTCCTAAAGAGGGAAAAAAAGCCCCGATGTTCCTAGTGTGTTCACACACATCACAACCACATGTATATGGTAACATTAAGCATGGTATACTGTTCACTATCACATAATGGCTGGTAAGACCCATCGTTCGGGTTGGCTATGCGGATATAAAGAGGTTTTTTTGGCCTGTTGCGCACTAATATTGGATGTTTTTGCTAGGATTTTTAGGGGAGTTTGCCCGATTGCATACCGAGGCTTTACTGGTTCATTACCTAGTTGTTTGGATGAGATGATGCAAAACATTATTTACATGGGCGGGTGTAGTTTCTTGTTTGTCCAAAAAGACCGTATTAGTAGTTAGTCTTTTTCCAATTTTGACATTCAAAACTGGCTGGATACCACTTGGTTTGCTAAAAGACTGGATTCCATATTAACATAAACTATATTTGTTCGGAGTAAACTAAAACAAGTTTGGAATTATTAAAGGAATTTTTAAGGCTTCTTTTTATTGCTTCATATGATGGTGCCTCACTAATAGGAAAATAACTCAAAACATTGGGGGGCTAAGACACTTGAATTAGAAGGGGTCATGGCCTTCTAATTAAAATAAAACTATATTTATACTAAATATTAACTTTGGGATTATAAAACATCTTTTGGGACACATAAAATACTTTGGACTAAGCTTGTAAAGTTTTAAAAAAAGTTGTGAGAGATGGACATGGATAACAACTGATATAGTCCATTGATACGTGTAAAACACATCCAAGGCTAACATATCTATTGTCTTGTTTGGATGGATGCAGGTAAGGACTCTATCTTATCTTGGAAAGTTTTTTTTGGCTTTAGTAAGTTGTACAACACAGGATTACGCATACATCTACGGCAAGGGAAGTTCTTGTTAGAATACGGGTTGCAGAGAAATGCACACAGCTTGGAGAAGACGAAGGAAGCTGAAGGCACACAATAGAGGGTGTGTTACTTAGTATGCAATGGAAAGATAGATAGCCCTAGAGTGATGGGCGTATATACAGCTTGGAGAAGATGAAGGAAGCTCAAGGCACACAATAGAGGGTGTGTTACTTAGTATGCAATGGAAAGATAGATAGCCCTAGAGTGATGGGCGTATATACAATGCTCAGGGGAAAAAACCTCCTAAAGAGGGAAAAAATGCCTCGATGGTCCTAGTGTGTTCACACACATCACTACCACATGTATATGGTAACAAATCCCCCTTGGAGTGATGCGGTGAACGAGAGCTGGCACATAAGTAAAGGGAAGTGCCATGCCCTGAGGACATGATCAGTCCACAAAGGGGAGTAAGGCCAAAGCTTTGCGGAAAGCTTCAAGCCTCTCACAAGACAATGCCTTTGTGAAAAGATCTGCAAGGTTGTCCTGTGTTGGCACATAATCCAAGCTGGTCTCTCCTGCTGAGAGCCTCTCCCTGACATAAAGGTAACGCACCTCAATGTGCTTTGTGCGAGCATGAAAAACTAGGTTCCTCACAACTGCCAATGCACTCTGATTGTCAGTGTAGATAGTGTTGGCAGTGTCCTGTCCAACACCCAAATCAGCCATAAGGCATCTGAGCCATACACACTCAACCGTAGCTGTGAAGACTGCCGTGTACTCAGCCTCACAACTCGAAGTGGCCATAGTAGGTTGCTTCTTGCTCAACCATGATATAATTGAACTGCCAAGCATGAAACAAAAACCACTTGTGGACACTCTCGTGTCAAAACAACCAGCACAATCTGAGTCCAAAAAAGCATGTAAGTCTGGCGGCAATGATCCCCCCTTGGGATAAAACAAGCCAAGATGTAAAGTGCCACTAAGGTAGCGGAAAATCCTCTTGACAGCGTGCCAATGCTTAGACCCTGGGCTATGCATAAATTTGCTAACCTGTGAGACTGCAAACTGAATATCTGGCCCCGTGTTGCATACATAAATGAGGTAGCCAATAGCATTTTGGTAAAGAGTGACATCAGCAGGATCTCCGGCATCATGTAGACTCAACTTCAAACGTGTTTCCATGGGAGTGGAAATAGGTTTGCAATCCTCAAGTCCAAAATTACATAGCAATGTCTCTATGTAACTTGTCTGACACAAGGCAATACCACCATCACATTGCTTAAAATGTATACCCAAGTAATGATGCAACAGCCCCAAATCTTTCATCTTGAAAGTAGCATTCGAGTTAGCCTTAAATTCAGTAATATGTCTCTCATTTGGTCCAGTAATCAACAAATCATCGACATAAAGAACCACAATGAGAAGTACATCACCCTCATGCTGTTTTACATACACCGTTCTTTCTGTTGGACTGTTACCAAAGCCTCGTTTAACCAAATGAGTGTCAGCTTTCTCATACCAAGCATGAGGAGATTGCTTCAACCCATACAAAGCCTTCTTACATCTGCACACTTTGTCCTCTTGTCCTTTTATGACAAAACCGCGAGGTTGCGTTACATAAACTTCCTCAAATATGTCACCATTCAAGAAAGAAGTGGCAATGTCTGATTGATATACATCCCAACAAAAATGAGTTTCCAATGCACATAGAAAACGCACAGTAGTCATACAACAAGTGGGAGAAAAACTCTCTTCATAATCTATGCCTTTTTGCTATGCATAACCCTTTGCGACAAGTCGAGCCTTATGGCGATCAATCTCACCATCTGGCTTGCATTTCAACTTGTAAAAATACTTCGTACCAATGGCCTTTTTGCCAGGAGGCAAATCACATAAAGTCCATGTGTCATTTTCTATAAGTGCATCATATTCTGATTGCATGGCAACTATCCAATTTTCTGAATTTTGTGCTTCATCAAAAGACAGAGGCTCCTCAACATCATGTAAGCTAGACACAGCCAAAGAATAACAATCTCGATCCATAAGATGCATGGCGAGAGCCTGAACGAGTACAAATAGACAAAGGTGCATCCAATTTACTGTCACACAAAGTGTGCACCAGCCATTTTGGCATACCTCTAGCCTGCTCATTTTCAGCCCTTTCCTCATCAAGTATATCATGTACATCTGCAACAGTAATAGGCTGATCTGTAACATTTTCAGAAACCCCCATAGACTGTACATTTGCCTCATTGGAAATTACATTCGTATTTCCACCACTGAAAAGAGGCAATAAAGTTTCATAAATGTCCTGTGAGCTTACACTACTGTCTCTAGTACATGACAGCAAGGGCTGAACAGAATCTTCCACAAACACTACATCTCGTGAAACCAGAATACGCTTTGTTTGTGGATGATATAACCTGTAATCTTTTCTTTCAGCACTATAACCAACAAAAATACATTTGACAGCCTTATCATCCAATTTTCTGCGCTGTGTTTGTGGCACCAAAGCATATGCCAAACATCCAAAAACATGCATGTGCTCAATAGAAGGGTTTCTATCATAAGCTTGACTTTTGACCATACATCGTGCCATTTCCATCAGTGACCTATTTTTCCTCTCAGCAACACCATTTTGCTGAGGTCTATAAGGCAATGTACATTGGTGTTTTATCCCATGACTAGCCAAAAATGCATTAAATTCATGAGACATATACTCCCCCCCTCGATTGGAATGGAGGGTGCCCATAGTACATTTTGAGACATTTTCAACCATAGCCAAAAATTGTTTGAAGCACAAAAAAACTTCGGACTTCGCTTTAAGCGGAAATACCCATGCATGCCTGGAGTAATCATCAATGAAAGTCACGAAGTAAAGGTAATTGCCCAAGGACGGAGTTTGCATGGGCCCACAAACATCAGTCTGCACAAGCTGCAACCTGCATGTGCGCCGAACTGAACCATCCTTTGGAAACTTAGAACGCTGCATCTTACCCAAAATAGAGCCTTCACAAACATGTGTGACAGGTGCTTCAAGAGGCAACAAAGAAGCAACCATATCAGATTTTTGCAAACGCAGCAAACTGGCAAAATTCAGATGACCAAAATGTGCATGCAAAGTTTTGCATATGAAATAGCCCTTGAATCTGCAATAGCATTTGCAAAATTTTTTCCATACTTGTCATACAAAGTGAACTTATACAGCCCACGGCACAAAAGGCCAAATACAACAATTTCATCACCAAAATTGAGATCATGAACTGTATATCTGTCATCCACAAATTTGACTACAAGTCCAAGTCTAGCAAGTGCGGATATAGACAAGAGATTCTTCTTGATCCCATGTACATAAAATGCATCAACAAGTGTGAAGGAACTGCCATTTGAAGCAGTAAGCACAATCTTTCCAACTCCCTGAACCGGATAAGAGGCATTGTTGGCACAAGTGGCTGAATTCCCATGACGGACAGACTCGTTTTTTTAATTCATGATTAGTAATGTACCTCGGTTAACGGTAATCGTTTCCCTCCCAATTTTTGCTGGTCTGATGATTCCAATCCTGCCTCGTAATGGAAACAGAGTCACTCGATGGTATACTCTGGGTATTTGCATATTGGAATTTTTACCAATTAGAGGTAAACAATTCACAATGTGAGGTAATGTGATTTGTAGAACCACTGTAAAAATACCACACATGTGAATCTGCAGCAACTGACAAGCATGCATCATGGACAACAGGATTGTAAGTGCACTCTGTGCTAAAAGACCATTCTGCATCAACATCAGCAACACAATCTCCTTTCAGTGAAGACTCAACAATGGCTGCATTTGTAGTGGAACCATCATTTGCAGTGGAACCACCGTCTTTCTGCTTAGCCTCTTTGGCCTTCAACTTGAGACACGACATGATCAAGTGATCATCTTCTTTTTGCCCTTATCACCAAAATTTCTAGACGAATTGTTGCCAGCAGAAGCATTAGGAACAAAAGTTTTTCCACTCGCAGCAAAACCATAACAAGTGTTGAGCGGAGGACCACACCTATACATTTTTTGCTCACACTCATATTGTTGTAAACACTTATTGTAATAAATGTCTTGCCGACATTTCATTTTCTTCATGGAGCCTATTCATTGTAATTAGCGGGACTCAATTGAGTTTCCAGTTTGTATTCCCCAAGTAGTTTCACCTGCTTATGTAATTAGATTAGAGATGTTTTCACACCTCCAAGGCTGAGGTATAAGAGCCAATTTTTGTAAACCTAAGGGGGACTTATCATTAATCAAAGGTTGAGTTTTTGAGCGCCGTGACTGTGTCTGAGAGAGAGTGAGTGAGAGAGAGAGAGAGTCTTATCCTCTTGCTATGCGAGCTACGGAGCCACCATTGGAGAAGCGACACTGCCATTGTGTTAGCAACGGCGAGAGCTACGCACTGATACCAAGTGTGCGTGCATTCGGCTTCTACGCGAAGTGAGCTCCCACAAGCTTCCATGTGAGTTTTCTCCCTACCTGTGTGTCGGAATTGAGCGTGCCATACATCTATAGTACCGCAGCGAGTAGAGCTACACATTAGTACCATCAAAGTTGGGATTCGGTCACCTCTATTTTTTTTTGGGCTTGTCTTCATACGCGTTTACCGCCCGGAGTGGTTGTAGGTTGAGATTGTATTGTAGATTCATAGGGTATTGTCCTTACCTAGTGTAGAGAACCCCTTTGAATTTGAGGTTGATTCGATGACTTTAGATCATGTGTTGGATAGAATTTGTTCGTAGTACGGATTTCAGTCATCTACGTATTTGAGAACTTAGGTTTGATTTCCTTGGTAGTGATTGTCATTAGAAGGTCGAGTAGGTGATTTGACACCCACCTATTTGTTTCCATGCGCCTGCGGGTCAAGCTCCGTCCTCGTCTGACATTCTTGTTTGTTGGTTGAGTTCTTGCTATTACAACATCTGCTAGCGGCGTAACCGCCCCAACATTTGGCGCCGCTGCCGGGGACGAGAGCCCTAATTAGGTGACCTTAGACTAATCCTACGAGGTAAATTGTTTCATTTACTTTGTATATTTTAGTTAGAAAGGTCTAGGAGTGGTGGACTCCGAGGATCTTTGAAAGGTACTAGGAAACTTGTAGATTCCTGGGTCTGTCGTGTTTGACAGTTTTTTTTAGTTTAGATTAGATTGATTTTTGTTGGTGTTGAGTGGTTGTTGAGATTGAGGTATTTGCTAGTTCGTGTATGACAGTGAATCTCTTTATACTCACAATTGCAAAAACCCATTTTATGATTAGAAGTAGTTTAGGTAGGACTGGATTTGATCCTGATCTAGAGCTATTAAGCAGTGATTTATTTGCTTGATGTGTATGTTTGCATGTTAGATCACTAAACCGTTGATTTGGTAGTGAAATTTGCATAAACAAAGTTCAGAGAAATTTTCTGTGAAACTGAGTATTGCTAAGCACTTAAGAGAGCTCTTGGAAGAGTTCTGTGCCAAAAAACTGGGAATTTGTAACTTTAGACATCATACGTATGATGTCTTAGCGGCTAAACAGAGACCAAACCAGAAAATTTGACATTACCAGAGTGTTCAGAAGGGGGGTTATACTCTAAGATCAACTTAAAACAAGGGCTTTAACAACCCTAGAAACTCAACAGACCAAGTCAGAGTCTAAAAAAAAACGCAAAGAATAGGGAAAATTGATTCAGAGCTCAATTTTGCATTCAAACTTGAGAAAAAACACTTGAAACTCAAAGATAAACACTTGGAGAAGCTTAAAATTGAAAATTGGGCAAATCTGTGAAAAAAGACATCATACGCATATAATGTCTTTTTGCACTTGCTGATGTGATTTTTGAATTTTGACTTGACAACCTTGTTGCAAATATAGTGAATAGCTGAAATATCAAGTTTGGACCAAAATTGGACAAAAAGACATCATACGCGTATGATGTCTCCCTAAGTCTGGGCAAATTTTGACATTTTGCTATCACAGATCCTTTGTACTAGTTGTCTAGAGCTTGTATTTCAAGTTTCATGTCATTTGGATCACATTTGACCCCAAGTAAGTCAAAAATCAGGAAATTGCCCAGAAAAGCCTAATTTGGCCATAACTTGCACAACCAGAGTTCAAATTGAATTTTGTGAGTGGACATAGCATAAGGGTGCTACTGGGAGTGAGCAAAGCAAAAATATCCAAAATCTGTGAAAAAAGACATCATACGCGTTGTCAGGAGTTTTTTGGAGCAAGGGATTGTGCATACGTACATACACATGCATGGTGCATCAAATAAAGTATTGCCCATTTTCCAGAGCCAGGTGGTTACGTGGGGCCCACATGTATACAGGTAGGACAACATGTACATAGTGCATCGTTTTTCACTATTACCAGTACCAGTGTGTTTTTTCTACAATAATGAGGAGTTGGTAGCACGTAAAACTTCTCGAGGAAGCTATCCGCGGGCCGACGACATGAGGTAAGCAGATGTGTCTGATGGCATCTAGTGGCGTTAGGAGGTCGAATGGGGTCAATACTTGCACGCGGAGAAGTATGGACACAACGTGGATGTTTCCTTGTGATAATTATGCAGAAAGGCCATCATGAGGACCATATTTTGGGACCACTTCACGTGGTGGCGAGACGCATTATTGGAAAAAGCTGAGTGCCAGGTGTGCGAAGGATGCAAAAAGGTGACAACTATGCACTGCGGGGTCAGTTTTTGGCCTGTTCGGGGTCCGTTTGAGGTCATCTAAAAGGCCAAGGGTGCCCAAATAATAAAGCTAAGTGTGGGAACTGAAAAAAAAGAGAAAAGACCAGAAAAAAACGTGGAGAAGAGAGGAGGAACAGCCGCGGGTGTGTTTTTGGGGTTTTTGGAGCCTGTTTTGGCTGTAAACTGCTCATCCGAGGTCGGATTTGAACACTTTGACATTGTAGACTGGGGTTTTGGGCCGTTCCGGACGTGATGGCGCTGTCCATTTTTCCAAATTCCTCATAGATTTTCTGCTGTTTTTCTGTGTAATCTTCTCCGGTGAGTGAAGCCTCTGCTTAACTTTGTGGTTGTATCTGGTGTATTTCCTCAATACTGTGTAAACTATTTGCCCCATTGGTGTTGGGCTGAGCTTCATTGAGTCTAAAAAACAACAATTTGCCTCCTTTGAGCTGAATTGAGAGTGTGTATGTGTGAGGGTGTATGTGTGAATGTTGAGTGGGCAAGTGGGAAATCTCTCTCTTCTCACTCCGCCTGTGTGTTTCCTGTCTCGGCCAGGCTGGTTGTGTAAGCCGAGTGGTGCCCCATAATGTGTGTGTGTATCATTCCAAGAGTGTGTGTCGGGTCGTTATAGAGGCGCTGTGTGTGTTTTCATCCCGCTCACAACGTATAATGTCTTTTTGAGCAAATCTGATGCAAATTCTCACTTGAGATAACAAAAATCTTCCAATTGACAAAACAAACCATTTGACCAAGTATCATTCAGTTTGGATCACTTTTGATCACAGAAACGAGGGATAAACAAACGGCCAAGATTGAAAAGTTAGATCCCTCTAGGGAGATTGATGAATTTGAGATCCGGTAGATATCTCCAGAATAACCAAAGTGTAGTGTGACCGTTACAGCCGATCCTTGAAGGAAGTATTTCCGATACTTCTTCAGAGAGATCTTACGAGATTTTCACTAAACACGTAGGATACTTGAACTTAAATGAAAGAGAAAACATGGCAGCAGGACCATCAAACCCTTCGGCCACAATGAAGCTATTGTTCATCAAGTATCAATATGACAACAAGCAAGGTGCCAAGATCTACAAAGATGGTATGGACCGCTATTGTGTGAAAATAGAAGTTAGACCAAGTGAGTTCAAGGACTTAGTGCCTGTGAGCTATAGCGGAGATAGGTACCTAGATGATGAAGGTATCATGTCCTTGGTAGTCCTGAATCCTAACATTGTGGACACGTGGGGATTGATGGGCATGAAAGCCAAAGTAGATGAAGATCCCGAAGAGAAAGCACCAACAATGAGCTTCCCTAATGCTAGATTAAGACGAGAAAACGAAACTTTGAGAATCAACACAGACAACGTCTATGTGGGGTTATACAAGTATAATAATGGAGAGTAAGATCTCTATTATAGATGCGAGGAACCCTACGTCGATGAGTTAACAGAGCGGAAAAGACTTTATGTCTTTACCTACACAGAGGGATCAGAAACGAAGATTGTTGCATACGACAAGTATGGAAGACGATATGCAGCAATCGATAAAAAGGAGTTGGAAGGATACACGTACCTTGGGGAACCACTCCACCATTATTATGTCACTCCAAGCCCACTAAGACTAGCACCTACAACTGTCATGCCAGACCCGATGGCAACAGGTAGAGAGAGGACTCATGTAACTAAATCTTTCAGTCGACCTCATTATTCTATGCCAAGCCCAATGGGAACATTACATTCTAGAGAGTCAATGGCTACAAATCGAGGTAGTGCAGTTCCATAATCTACACATACTACGGTAGGTCCGATGTTTGCAACAGCACCATCACATTTGCCTCCTAGTAGTAGATTCTTGGCAAGGGAGACAAGTAGAGCAGCCCATGAAGTCCATGACACAAGAGAAAGTTTTAGTCAGGATACAGGAGCAATGAGATTGGTGGCAGAAAATAGACGCATGAGACCATCTCAAGTTGCCAAGTGTATGCCGAAGAAGTATAGTGGCTCAGGAGATCCGTATGCACATGTCTCACTCTTTAAGAAAGTCTTAAGAGCTGAGCAGATAACAGATTTCCACACACAATACGAAGGATTTGGTCTTACTTTAGAAGGGACGGCATTGACATGGTTTCAACCACTAAATGGCGGAGGTTTCCATGACATTGACCACTTGCTACGAGAGTTTGCCGAGGAATTTTCGAAAAGAGGGATCAAACACAACACGGTATCCCAAATATATGCTTTCAAACAGAAGGAGCAAGAAAAGGTGAAAGAAGCTTCGCTTGGATTCAAACAATACATAGAGAGATGTCCAGTACGGGAACGACCGCAAGATGACAGACTATCTATCCTCTTTATAGAAGGGCTGAGAAATGACACTCTCAAGAAAGACTTGCACCTGAAAGCTTGTACAAGTTTTGAGCAAGTGACCAGAGAAGCATTGTACTTAGTGGATAACTGTGCTGTTTATGGAGAGGTGACAATGGATACGGATGTCGCATCTAGTAGCTCATCATCCGTAGCTAGCGAGACCACCACTAAGAAGAGTGTCCAAAAAACAACAGTGCCGAACATGGAGCAAATGATAGAGGATGCTATAAGGAGATTAGCACCATACCCTAAACCAATGCCAAAACTAACGAAATGGTGTGCGATCAAACAAAAATGGATGAATCATTCAAAAGAAGAGTGCTATTACAACAAGGATTATGTGAAGGAGCGCCAGTATGCCCCTCCATCTCAAATAGCACCACCTCAGGTACATCCAGTTCCTAGATACCCAACGGGAAATGTACCAGGACCTATGGGGGTAGAAAGACCACATCCGGTATTGGGGCAACAACCACCTTTACCAGGAGTGAGACAAGTGGGCATTAGATATGCACCCACCCTAGAGAATCAGGAAGAACAAGATTTAGTGTCTGTTCAGACTTATTATGAAGATTCCGGTGCACCCATGGCTCCTAATGTGTATTACCCACCTGAAGAACCAAAACAACGAGAACCTTGGAGCATGATAGGAAATGTTGGACCACCAACAACCGCACACGCCTCAGATGAAGAGAGGTATAACTTGGACGCAAGAACACTTATGTTCATAGCTCATGGGGGATTGTCAGGCCAAAGACCAGCCTACCCACAAAGAACAAATGAAGGGACACCAAGACCTGCATTGGGACCCTGTTATAAGTGTGGAGGTGACCATTTGATGAATGTTTGTCCACACACGGAGATCATTAGAATAAATGCATATTTCATAGAGTGTGGTGTCACTCACTTCATTGAGGATTGTTCAAATAATCCCAACAAAGTGCAAAAGACGTCATTGAACATGCTAGAGTCGATTCCTACTAGCAGTGGGTCTGAAAATGAAACCATGATACCAACACAAGTTGTGACTAGAGCTCAAGCGAAGAAAACCATTAGAGAACCAGAGAATAGAAAGTCAGAGACGGAATTGGGAAGTCAAGGACGACAAAGACATAGAAACACATGGAAAGCTAGGAAAGCATGCATGAAACTGAAAAAAGAACAGCAAGACGCGATTCTAGCTGAGGAATTAAAACAAACAAAAGACAGATTAGAGAAACTTGAGAGTCAAAACGGAATACGGGAAATGGACTCTGAAAAGTTGAAACTGAAGAGCGTCAAAGAGACAACGAGTGTAAGCTCAGGGGGATCAGTGTTAGTCGACAAAGTACACGAACCATTGGATGCACTCATGAGAGCTTACGAAGTGAGATTAAAGAGCAACCAAACACAAGAACAACGGTGGTTGACCTATCCAAACGCGGAATTGGAAAAGCAGAGACTCGAAATGTGTCAGAGAATGATCGAGACTGCACAAGCCTTGTTAGAACCACCTAGAGAACCAATGAATTGTGGAACAGAAAACCCAATTCATCAAGAGACTATCCTCTCACGGGTAGTTGAAAAGCCTAACAGTGCACAAAAGCCTGAAAAAATGCACGGGGATGAACGTATAGTTATGAACACCACAGATCAAGAAATAGAGAGTTTTCATCCTGTGATACAGAGGTCTTACAGAAGAGACGAGGATTACAATGAGTTTTGGAAACAAGTAAGAAAGGCAAACTTTGTAAATGAGCTGAGTTGTCAAGCTAATCAGACAATGGGGAAAAGGACGTCAGGAATCCTCCCATAGAGGAATTTGAGGCAGGATCTCAAGCGGACTTAGATCTGCATTCTTATTGGGGAGATGGAGTCCATGTTAGAACAGTAGAGAGTAAACCTCATTCATTGAAAACCTTACCTTCATACTTAGGAGAATACGAAGCAAAATCTGAGATTAGAGCGCTTCTCTCACGAGGAATCGCTTCAGAAAAAGTTATAGACTCGCAAGGATTGATAGAGATTTTGTCAACACCAATGACATTTAGTATCACCCTAGCTGAGCTTTTGAGACTACGACCAAACATGTGGGAAACTGTAGAAAAATGCTTGGAGAAATTTGGGATAAAAGACCCAACTGCAAAACTGCAAGAGGGCATACGAGAGCTGAGTACGCCACAAAAAAACGCTAAGCCTGTACCTTTGAACAAGGTCAGAGAGTATTGCGAAGGCGAAGAGGGGAATACAACCTTACCAACTGAATTCCAGGGAGTTAACATGATGGAAATACTTGACAGTAGGGCTGGGGTAGCCATTTCTATGAAAGAAATCTGTAAAAAATGGGGAAAGCCGGCGATAAGAAAAACGAGGTTGAAACTCCAACTAGCGGACGGACGTATAGAGAGACCTTTGGGACCATTAGAGAAAGTTGTAGTGACTTCTTGCAGAATTGAGTACGAGCATACTTTTGCTATTGTTGACTTTGGCAAGGAGAATAACTATGATATTATACTTGGAAGACTGTTCATGAGACAGTTGAAAATGGTCTAGGATTGGGGTAAATACCACATATACTTGAGACATATGGAAACCACTACTCGCGTGAACCTAAAGGACCATAGCTACAAGGATGTGAACCGAACACCATTTGAAGAGTTTGATTCAGCTACTTTGGCCGGATAAGAGTTTCCAGCTTGGTTAGGCAAACCCAAAGAGTTATGGATGTGTAGAGCTTCGAACTGTGGAAGTCTGAAGCGCGAAGAATGTGTTTTAGAAAGGGAAATTGAAGACAGAAATTATATAGGTGAACCCTTTCCAGAGGATGCACTTGAACCATTAGAATGGACACACATTCTAGCAATCCTAGATGTTTGTGCAATTCAAGATGGTTCCACAACAAAGTTCTGTGATAAAGATGGATATGATGTGGTTCCGTACTTCATGATAAGAGCTGTACCCGAAAAGGAGACTGAAAAGATTGATACACCAGACAAGGGAGATGAAGAGGAGATGTTTCACGACATTCCCGATCATCCAGAATGGGGAAATGAAGCTGACAACGAGTCCACAGACAACTCAAGCGAGAACAAGGAAACCATAAAGGATGTCAGATTCTATGACTTCCCAAATCAGATTGAAAAACGCCAGAAACACTATAGAGAAAAGAGAAAAACGAAAGGGGTTAGAAACACTCTGATGCCTAGGATAAGAGGGAAAAATCAATTTCTAATGCTAGTAAAGGCGGAAGATTGTGACAAAAGACAAAATTTTCAGAAGAATGAGAGGAAATGTGGAAACGAGCTCACGAAAAGACAAACGAAGCTCAAGAAATCGAGTTCAATCCTGCGAGAACATTAGAAACAAGGAAAACAAAGAGTCCAAATTAGAACGCCGAAACAAGTACAGAGAGTTAAAGAAAACTCTGAAAGAAGTTTGGACGACTGAAATCGAAAGTGGTGAGGACGAAAATGCCAATGTCAAGGGAAACATGGATGTTCCCTCTCACTACAAGAAATTTACAATAGAGGATAGAAAGGTGATATTAACCCAGCCTATCCGAGAAAGAAAGGAGAACAAATCCTATGATGGACCGGAGGACGCTAAAAAGGTTGATATAGCAGCTCCAGGAGAGGAACCGAGACCGGTATACATAGCTACAGATTTGTCTCCGGAAGAAGAAGAGAGACTTTTGAGTCTTCTCAGAGAATACAGGGATGTGTTTGCATGGTCGTACAAGGACTTGAAAGGAGTCGATCCATCAATATGCTAACATACAATTCCTTTGAAACAAGACGATAAGTCTAGGAGACAGAGACTGTACACGTATAATGACATATTTGCTAGGCGAATCAAAGAGGAAATAGACAAGCTAATGGAAGCTGAATTCATATATGAGATTGAACACATGGATTGGGTATCTCCGATTGTGGTAGTGCCTAAGAAAAACGGGAAACTCCGAGTGTGTGTCAATTTGAAGAAAGTAAATGCCACGATAATAAGGGACAATTATCCCTTGCCGATAACTGATCATGTTCTAGAATGTGTATCGGGGAAAAGAGCATATTCCTTTCTAGATGGATTTTCAGGATATAAACAGCTTGCCATTGCACCAGAGGATCAACACAAAACAGCTTTGCAACGGAGTGGGGAATCTATGCGTATCGGGTTATGCCGTTTGGTTTAACTAATGCTCCCGCAACATTCCAAAGGTTGATGACGCATGCTTTCAAAGAGTATTTGAGGTTGTTTCGAAAAATATACATGGATGATTTGTGTGTACACTCTCTTCTAAGAGATGAGCATCTAGAATACCTAAGAAAGATATTCGAGAAATGTAGAACATATCGCATTTGTCTCAATCCTGAGAAGTGTGTGTTTATGGTCCAACAAAGCAGAATTCTGGGACATATTGTCTCACATAACGAAATATCCACGGATATGGAAAAGAAAAAAGTAATAGTGGATATGCCTAGACCAGCCAACGTGAAACAAGTGCAGAGCTTTATGGGACATTGTGGATATTATAGACGATTCATTTACATGTACGCTATAATAGGCCAACCACTTTATAGGCTAATAGTGAATTTCGAATGGACAGAGGAGTGTGAGGAATCCTTCAAGAAACTGAAAGAGGCACACATTACTGCTCCACTCTTGAAATCACCAGATTGGGAGAAGATATTCCATGTGCACATAAATGCTTTGGCATATGCAATAGGATGCATCCTGGCTCAGCCAGAAGAAGGAAACATGGATTTTCTAATCTGCTATGCTAGTCGACAGCTCAACAATGCTGAAAGGAATTACACAACAACAGAGCGAGAGGGATTAGGAATGATTTATGATGTGAAGAAATTTTGGCATTATCTTCTAGCCAATAAGTTTGTGTTTTTCACATATCATCAAGCCTTGCTCTACCTAGTGAACAAACCATGCAATACGGGACGGATAGTAAGATGGTTCATCATCTTGTTAGAATTCAACTTCACGATAGTAGTAAAGAAAGGGAAGACACATCGCAGAGCTGATCACCTTTCAAGGTTGACGAATGGAGAAGACCCTATAGGTGTAGATGACGACATGCCAGATGCGTACTTATTCAACATAGAAATGATACCAAAGTGGTCTCAGGATGTTGTTAGTCTATTAACCTATGGAGGAGAGTTTGATCGAAAAGAATACAACGAGAAACAAGTTATTATTCAGCAATCCAAAAATCTTCAGTTGATTGCAGGAAGGTTGTATCACTTAGGAACCGATAACATTTTAAGGTTATGCATCAATACTGAAGAATATAACATATATATGCGAGAAGCACATGTTCACAAATGTGCATTTCATTGTTTAAGAAGGAACACGTACAGGATTCTGTTACACTAGGAGTCTGTTGGGTCGTCATCCTAGCATAGGGGGAAGATCAACATAATGTCAATCCGAGGAGCACGATCCGGCTAGGGCATGGAAACACACAAGTGGCGTTGTGCGTGCCAAACGGAGGATTAGGAGGTGAGACCTACACACAAGGAACGCTACGGAGCGAGTGTGATGATGCTACGAGGAGTGAGCACACTACTAACTCTACCATTCGGCCTAATCTCTCACACACAAGCTTAATCACGCACTACTCTCTAACCAACCACTAATCCAACTATAATCAAACAAACCATGAGCATAGATTAGCATAAAATGACCACATCGGGCACCAACACTCTACACAATCCTACACACACTTAGTAGCATGCTTAATCAAGAGGAAAACATGAAAAAGAGAGAGATTAATCACAAAATCAGCCACTAATCTTTGATTAATCGAGGCATTGATTACACCAAGAGCAAATGAGAGAGAAGAGGTTAGAGTTTAGCTATTGGAATGTAGCCGATTCGTCCATGTGCGCGCGTAGAGAGCTCAAGGACTCCATAGCCATCTCCTTCTTCACAAAGCTTATCTCAAGTGAGTCCGAATCCCCTTTCAGATTGTGCATTTTGAGTTATATACTCACTAGACTTTTTAGAAGTGGCCGGGCGCCCAAATGGCCAGACTCACTTAATCTGCTATCTGCACTGCCTAGGATTTAAATGTAGCTCAATGTTTACAACTTGGAACTCTTAATGAGCCCAAAACATGATTACAATCCGCATTTGTGGTCATTTGTCGGAAAATCCTAAAACTTAAGTGACCGTCACTTGTGACCGTAACTTCATGGATAGTTGTTAATTCTGACTCTTCTCTGCATCTGTAGCTTGTGTTGCTTCATCTTCATCTTTACTTCACATCCGCATCATCTGGCCTCGTTAGTATTTACTAAAAATAGTAAATAGCATCTTTGACTGGGCCGTTTGGCCATTGTTGACTTATCCGCCAAACACTCCCCCCATCCGATTTCAGTGCACGTCCCCGTGCACTGCCTGGTTGGCTGGCACTTGGAGAGTTTTGAAATTGGTGGTGAATGTTGTCTTGAAGAACTGCAAGGTGTTTGGTTGACTTGTTGGTGTAATATGAGAATAGGCATTTGGGTTCAAGTTGAAGCAATTGGCTTGGGTTATTATGGGAAAAAGTGAAATAAAAAGACTATGTACATTACATTAGGGTCTGGATACCCTGGATTACCATTGGGGAAAAACCTCATGGGAAAAAGTGCCCAAAGGTATATGATCTTATTATGGGAAGATACAATGATGGGTGTTGAGGGACTGAATTGAGTGGGCTTATATAAATAATGTGAAAGTGAATTGTTTAAGCCGTCTGTCCCTTCAAAAGTGTCGATGATCTGCCTTGAGTCTGGAGTTGTTTTGTTGCTGCTTGTACCTGCAAGGTGAGTGCATGGGTGGAACAATAAAAGGTGCCTAATGCAAATGTCCAATTATGGGACATTCGAAATGCTATGCATGGGTAAGTTTATGATGTGAGAGAGAAGAGTATTGATGGGTGCTCCTCAGAGTTAATGTAGCTAACAAAGTAAAATTAACTTCACTTCACAAGCTTCCACTACTCTTGAGAAGGGCGTTTGATGCACTGGTTTCCACTCTCCTGATGTGCACAAGTGCGTGTGTGTTTTGTTTTGAACACTTTGCCTCTCCACCATGATTAAAATAATACATTGACTATGCTCACCTATCCAGCATGAGCGACTCGATATAATTACGCTCAACTCTTCCAGCTTGAGCTATAGCCTAATTAGCTAGACTCGTCGACCACAGAAAAATATTATGACTTGAAGCTTAGGTCTAATGCTTTGCTCATTTATCGGCTCAGCTGCCCGACTCTTGACATTTTCTTTTCGACTTGACTACTGTCTTGAGCTCTCAGCAAAGTATATATCTAGACATTCAGAGCTCAGATTCTCAAAAAGAGGGTTATTAAAGGATCATATTGGCAAAGTAGGTTTTTTCTGCCATACCTGTGTGACCTTGGTTGTCAAAACTGTTTGTTTTAACTTTTGGTCCATTATCTGAGAAGATTGGCTAGCATCTTTTTGTTGGAAGTTGGGGATGACCTCAATCTTCTTCTGCTCGTTTGTCTGTTTTGGCACCCATATGTATCTGCTACTTGATGTTGGCTTGTTTTTGCAGACGACATATTGACTTTTTGGACTTTTATCCTTGATTTGTCGCTGTTTGTAGCTGTAATGATCTTCAAGTTGTGTAAAATCTGGTCTTGGTGCCTTGGGTAGCCAGATTTGTTTGTGTCCTTTGTAATATCCTTGCGCTTGAAGTATATCTGATGGCACAAATCTTGTTGCCTGTACTTTGGTATTCACATGTACCTGTTCCTTGCCATCTTTGGGAATCACGGGTGGTAAATTCCCTTGAAGATATGTAGGCCTTCTAGATTGAGAACTGTTTTTGAACCTGTTCCTGGCCTTGTTGTTTGATCTCCTATTCTGAGTTGAATTTGATCTTGATCCACCTGTTTGTTGTTTTGGTTTGAAGCCACTTGCTACTGTATAGCCTGATATCTTTGGTTTAGGTAACCAAACATTTGTATGACCACTGTAGTAGCCTTGCTCCTTTAAGCTGTATTGGGAGGCAATCCATCCCATTTGTTTACCTGAATTGCTCGGATTAGGATCATTTACCCAAACTGGATCTTTGACATTGATGTCATTGGCTGCAACATAGGTTTTGATTTGCTGCTTGTGTCTTTGTTTACTTTGGGTTGGGTATTTTGGTTGAAAGACCTTTTTATACTTTTGTCGAGGTTGTTGGTCTTGATTTCTCTGGGGTGTTGAATCCACTGCTGTTTTCTTTGATTGTTTGACTGCACTTGTGAGCTCCTTGTTGGACTTTTGTGATTCAGAGGAAGAGGTTAAACTATCTTGGACTTTTGCTTTTCCCTTGTCTTCTGCTGATAAACGTCGAGTTTTAATGATTTGGGAAGTTTGTACCTTTGCTTGTGGATGACATGCTTTGGTGATTTCTGCGTCTAAACTGACTAGAACAATCTTTTGTGCCTCTATTTTTGACCAACTGCTTGAGTCTTTACTTTCCTCTGCCGGCCGGACAAAAGTAAGTTGAATCTTTTCTTCAGATGCAATGATTACCATGGCCATTGGTTCACATTGCTCTTTACTGATCTCTTTGTTCATCTTTTGATAGGCTCCATGTGCTTGACGCACCATTTGCTTCTGATTGTTCAAATCAAACATGATTTGTGTCACCTTTGTGTCTTTGGCATCTTCCACTGGCGAGACAATGTTAGGATCTGATTTTATGACCGGCTCTGCCTTTTGATATAAGCCAGCCTTTGAACACATTGAGATGTCTTTTTCTTGGCTTTGAGACTTGATCTCTGGCTTTGTTGAATTCTTGGGTACATCCTTTAGCGATGAACTAGCTGTGTTATTAGCAACATTATGTAGAACCTTTGATTCCACATTCCTGCTTGTTGAATTCTTCAATGGCAAGTCCTTGACGGCCCGTATCTGCTCTGGTTCTGGGTCACAGATAATTTCTTCATCTACTTCCTCTGACATTGAATCATCTACTGTATCCTTGTTGGATCTTTCAACCTCAGGCTTGAAAAATTCCAAGCTATTTGAGACCATCTGATGTAGCTGATCCTTTTTGGCAGCTTGATTTTCAATCGAAATATCATTGACGCCTTTGACCTCCAATATTTTAGTCATCAGTTTGTCTCTGGTATCCTTTGACAAGATTTGCTTCCTTTCTAGGGACTTTCTATTTGGAGATGTCTGCTTTAATGATTCAGCTGCTTGCAGTCTGATACTGTCTCGTTTTTCCTGCTTCATCATATCTAAGTGCAACTTTACTGGGCAATCAAGTATTAGATGATCAATGCCACATTTGTAGCAATGCCCCTCAATTTCTACTTGTTCCATACCTAGTCGAGGTATCTGTCCATAATACTGTTGGTATTCGTTGCCCATAGCATCTTTGAACAAGTATGTCATCAGCATGACATGTAGATACTTATAAACCAACACTGACAATGGCTTTGACTGATTGCCTTTATCTTTGACTGTGGCATCTTCAAGAAGCTTGTAATAGCTTCCATTATAACCCTGGTAGATGGTCGTTTCAGCCCCTGCTTCAGTGACCAACTTTAATTCTATGTCTGTTATCAACATGTGATCCTTTATCTGTGGCTTATGTATAGTCTTGGGACTATGTTGTCGACTCGATCCTTTATGTGGCTTCTGTTGTCCGTTGAATTGTAAAAGAGGATTGTGACTCTCCTCCTTTGTTTGCAGTTGATAGGGTTGTCCTGATGGCAATAAGTGAGGTGGAGATTGGACTCCCCCCATCCGAGTGTGTTCCCTATCTGTAAGAGGCATCTTTATTATGCCAGATGTGGATATTCCAGCTTTGTCATCTAGCTCAGCTGATTGAGCTAGGTCTTGGTGAAGTCGTGCTAACTCATTAGCTGATACTTCCATTGATTGTACGTGTGTTTGTGTTGGTGCATTTTGTGGTGCATGTGCAGTGTTCTGTACATGTGAATGTTGTGTTGTGGCACTCATTTGTGTAATGAAAGGAGTTGAATTGTGCTCATAAAAATTCACGTTCTGATCCTGTGTCTGTGGAAGCCTAGGGCTTTCAATTTTCACTTCCTTATCTTCTAGCAATGGACTTTGTGCAATAGTGGCAGTATGACTAAGATTTACCTGGTTGGATATCATTTCGTCATGTGTCCGTCGTTCAATTTGGTCTTGTGGAGTTGCAGGTGATAAGATGAAAGCTACAGCTCCTTGTGAGAATTTATCTGCCATACAATCCATATCATAGTATCTTCCATCTATATCGTAGCTCTTGTCTCTGATGCGCGCTGCCCATAGCGTCCGAGGAACAAACTCGCTATATGTCCTTGCCCCTGTGATTTGAATCCATCTTTGCCAATCAGAATCCACATAAATTGGATCTTTCCATCTCGTTTCGTGGATCCAATTGAGAGCTATCGCTTCAGGTTGCTTGTTGACTTCCGAAGTTGTTGAAGGCAACTGTTGTTTGCACATGGCCTCAAGGAATTCTTTCCTGCTGACTGTATCTTCATTTTTTGGCAGATTGAGTATAGTAAGCCCCGTCTCTTGAGTGATTCCTCTGTTCTGAGCCACCGCTGTATCTGCATTGGAAGCTAAAGGTAAGCTCATTATCAAGCGGTAAACATTACCACTTGTCGACACGTATTTGTAACCCAACTTTGAACCATCTTCATGAGCTATGAAGCATTGATCTGGCTCTTCCATTGCTTGATGAGCTGTTTCCGCTTTGTACCATCTACCTTCCATGTCTCTATAGAGACTGCTACAGTTTTTGTCTTTGTAATTTGACTTTATCAAGTGCACCGTGACTCGAAAGCTGCTAACCTCTGGAAGATCTTGCCTGTGGAATTTTGTTATGTCCAGCTCACTACGTGGTTTGAGCTTCATGTACACCGATCCCAAACAATCTTCCATTAAGTTCTTTTGCGAATTTGCCATGTTGGTAGCTTCTTCTACTTCCAAAACCTGTATTGTCGGACTTTTCAGAGCATTTTGCTTAGATTTTAGATAGCGATTGTCTGCATCGTCCATGTAGCATGGAAAGTCTTTGAAATGACCTATTAACTCCAACCTGACGCCAACTGAATTGACTGTTATTGATGAGCTAGAAGCTGCATCATCACTACTTTGATTTGCCAATATTTCCATTACTTGTGACTGTTGTATCTGCTGCTCCATTTTGCTTTTAACCCTGTTTCTGATATGTTGAGCACCTGTATTCTTTTCTCTAGCCTCTCCCACGGGTGACCAATGGTTTTCCTAATTCAAAGCTCTCTGCTAGGCTTAGCTGTGATCTCGACGATCTGATTTACCTGTATAGCTGTAGCACTAGTTGGCAAGATACTTACCACTGTACTGCAACGACTACTCGCCTTTGTGATACCTCGATTTCAGTTGATTGAGCTATGAAATTTGCTCTTAATCTGCAAAATTGTAGATTAGCAAAGTACTTTTGACGTGAACTAAAACTCAATTTGCATGTTGATAGCACACTTTATATAGCATTTAATTTAAATTAAACCACCACACAGGTGACCATAGGTCATCCGACTTCTGAAGTGTATCTGTCCGCAACTTTTGCTTTTCTAGCCTCACTGTTACCCTTATCCCTGGCACACTCAATTTAATCGCTTCAGTTTTCTCTTTTGATGACTTGCACGGAAAGTTCTGCCTGGCAATGCTCAATTTCCAGCCTCCTTAAGGTCATTATTCACTGCAGCTGCTTTTGCCCAGCTCTATTACCACATCGTCATTAGGCGTAGGTCTAGCTGCCGTATGTAGCACTAAAATGTATTAAGCGATGCCAAATCCAAATTTTAATTCATAGCACCATATTATGGTCAATAGCAACCCTCAATTTAATGCTATTTATTGACCATTTTCCCAAAATCATGCTCACTTTAGCATTTTTGGCCTACATGTTAAAAGGAAGAGAGAGTTTAGGATGAAGCAAATTTTGAACTCTCTTAGCGCAACAAGCTTATGGGCGACAGTCAGGTGCAGGCCGAGAGTATTGAGGAGAGTGAGAGTGCTGGCCAGTGTTCGGGAAAATTCATTTTCACAAACATACAAAAATCCCTCCGAGACAAATCTGAACCGGAAATTTTACAATGCTAGCCAATATTTTTGCAAAATTACACTATTTTTCATGTATTTTAAGCGGAATTTTGTCCTTCTTGCCCTCCCCTCAACCGGCTCAAGGCTAAGCTGAGGCACACTTTTCCCGAACACTGGTGCTGGCCGAGGCGAGAGAGGGAGGGTTTCTACAACCAGGCTGCGGACTCATCGAGAAATTGACCGAATACTCGAGTGGGCCCAGCGAGTATGAGTGTAATTGCTGCGTCATAATCGGCTATGGTATCTGGGCAGAGCACGACAGTGTGTTTGTGCGGATGACAGTTACTTTAATGCAGGGCTCCACTGAACCGTCAAAAATCTACTAGCGCTGTAGAAGAGTAAGAGCTGAGAACGATATTGTGTGTGTGTGTGAGAGTCAGAGACTCGGGTACCCGATGGTAGCCCCGCAACACTGTGTGTGTTTGGTGACGTGTGATGCCGAAGTGTGTGCTGTTGTGTGTGCGCGCCAATGCAGGTTGGGTCGCCAGCTGTGGGGCCGACTCGGATGCCACGCTGAACCAACCATAGGGGTTGGCTGCTAGCGAGTTAAGGCGGAGCTGCAATGTGGTGGGACTGAGCGAGGCGAGGCGGGGTCTAACATTTGCACGTGTATCTGTAGTGGGGTGCAGGGCGTAGGATGTCCAAGGCAGGGCTCAAAGCGTAGGAAGACTCTGGCAGCAAAAGCGTAGGATGGCAAGTCCGGGCTTAGTGAGTAGGAAGACTCTGGGCATCAAAAGCGTAGGATGTCTTTGCGCACACGTACGAAAGCAAGGTAGGGAGCGTAGGATGTCTTTGCGCACACGTATAAAAGCAAGGCAGAGTCGGGCTTAGCGCGTAGGTAGGTAGGTCAGGGCCGCATAATGGCAAGCGGGCTCAGCGCGAATCACGGCGCGAGCGGCGGTTCATCTCGGATTGCGGCGAGACAGCAGGCGGGTAGGCTAGCTTTGGTCAACGCGGGAGCGGGAGACAGGTGAGTATAATTTTTTTTATTTTTTTTTAAATATTTATTTTTAATTTATTAAAAAAAAACAAAACATAATTAAAAAAATCACACAAATAAATAATAAAACACACATAAATAAAAATAAATAAATACAAAAATACACTAAAAATTTCAAAAATCATACAATAATTCAAAAAGACTCACAAAAAATTCAAAAAACTCACAAAATAAATAATAAAATACACAAAAAATCAAAAAACACATACAAAAATACAAAAAAGAACACAAATAATAAATAAAAAACACACAAAAAAATCAAAACATGCATAAAATTACTAAAAACCACGATTAAAAAATAATAAATAAAGAAAATACCATAAAATATAAAAAACACACAAAAATAAGAAAAAACACGAAACAATCACAGAAACACAAACAAAAATAGACAAAACACAGAAAAATAATAAAATACGTAAATATAAATAAATAAAAAATCAAACCTTATCAAACAAACCTAAAAACGTAAAAAAAAAAATAAAATTAAACTATCACGCAAAAACACTCAGAAACAAGAAAATTTGTCCCGGCACTCCACAATTTACCTGAATTAGGCGATTTATCAATTTTCTGAGTATAATTAGCACATTTGGGTAAAAATTAGCAAAAAATTGTCAAAAATTACCAAAATTACCAGAAAATTCCCAAAAATTCTAGATCAACCCATCGACCTAAACGTTCGCAATCAAGCAATTGACACGTAGAAATTGATCACTTACTTAATCAAAATCGCACAAAACATCATTCTTTAAGCATACAAATCGTCTCGAAACTGCGCTTAAATGAACAAAAAAATCACCCTCTCTTGCACGATGACTAATCGCACTCAAAACAGCATTTTGCATCAATTAAACATCAATTCGAGCATCCAAATCTCAAATTTAATCAATCATTAACACGCTTTTTGCATCAAATCATGCACATAAGCATACATAACCAAATTTGACCGAATTTCGACAGCATTCCGGCATCACAACGGAATTAGAAAAACATAGCCATAGCTCATTGACGACCATAAGCAATCACATGCTTTTCATAAGCAACTTGGACTCCAAAACAGCCCCAAATTGCCCCAAATTAGGCACTTTCGCCTACACTCAAGCAGGCATAAACCACACCTAGTTTTGCATTTTACGAATGTACTTGGTTTATGAACCAAACCTGCACTTAAAATCAGAGAATTAGCATTAATTTCAGCACCTTAATTGGCCACAAACTCAGCGATTAAGCACTTGCTTAGTGCCCAACACACTAGTGTGTGTGTGTGTGTGTCGATCCCGAAAATCACCTACACACAACCAACACAAAATCAATGTGTAGCATCATTTAGCATTAATGTAAACACATGATCATGATGGACATGCATCAAATAATCAATACAAAACAGCACTTTGCAAAATGCCCAAATGATTAGTGAGAAATTAGTGAAAATTAGTGATTAATGAGCGATTTTGGCTACGAATTGTGCACAAATGGAGTAGGATATGAGTGTGTGGATCACATAGGCATGTTGTCCATACACCCAACTCGCTTTCTACTTGTGTGTAGCACAAAAAACACTTACCAATCAACGGGAAATTAGCATCAAAGTTAGAGAAAATTAGTGAAAATTAGTGAGCTTGATGGTCAAAATTAGTGATCAAAATCAAAAACTAATGATGTGTGTGGATTGTTTTGGGATGTTCTAAGCATAATCAATTCTAATCCAAGCACTAATTACACTAAAAACCACTCAATTAGTCAACACACCTAACCTAAAAACTAACAAAATTAAGGAAAAATTAGAGAAATTAGTGTCTCCTAATCGCACCAATGGCACCTCTAGCTTAGGCAATCGATCCCCGGCAACGGCGCCAATGTTGGGTCGTCATCCTAGCATAGGGGGAAGATCAACATAATGTCAATCCGAGGAGCACGATCCGGCTAGGGCATGGAAACACACAAGTGGCGTTGTGCGTGCCAAACGGAGGATTAGGAGGTGAGACCTACACACAAGGAAAGCTACGGAGCGGGTGTGATGATGCTACGAGGAGTGAGCACACTACTAACTCTACCATTCAGCCTAATCTCTCACACACAAGCTTAATCACGCACTACTCTCTAACCAACCACTAATCCAACTATAATCAAACAAACCATGAGCATAGATTAGCATAGAATGACCACATCGGGCACCAACACTCTACACAATCCTACACACACTTAGTAGCATGCTTAATCAAGAGGAAAACATGAAAAAGAGAGAGATTAATCACAAAATCAGCCACTAATCTTTGATTAATCGAGGCATTGATTACACCAAGAGCAAATGAGAGAGAAGAGGTTAGAGTTTAGCTATTGGAATGTAGCCGATTCGTCCATGTGCGCGCGTAGAGAGCTCAAGGACTCCATAGCCATCTCCTTCTTCACAAAGCTTATCTCAAGTGAGTCCGAATCCCCTTTCAGATTGTGCATTTTGAGTTATATACTCACTAGACTTTTTAGAAGTGGCCGGGCGCCCAAATGGCCAGACTCACTTAATCTGCTATCTGCACTGCCTAGGATTTAAATGTAGCTCAATGTTTACAACTTGGAACTCTTAATGAGCCCAAAACATGATTACAATCCGCATTTGTGGTCATTTGTCGGAAAATCCTAAAACTTAAGTGACCGTCACTTGTGACCGTAACTTCATGGATAGTTGTTAATTCTGACTCTTCTCTGCATCTGTAGCTTGTGTTGCTTCATCTTCATCTTTACTTCACATCCGCATCATCTGGCCTCGTTAGTATTTACTAAAAATAGTAAATAGCATCTTTGACTGGGCCGTTTGGCCATTGTTGACTTATCCGCCAAACAGAGTCTACTGGCCAGGAATGAAAGAGAGTGTACATGAATATGTCATGATATGTATTACATGTTCGTCAAAACCGCCAACTGAGTATTCAACATTGTATCAGATAATGATCGCTCTTGAATGGAGTCATTATATTGTTGAATATCTCACAAATAGAACTTTTCTAGAGGGAATCTCAAAAGCGCGTCAGAGAGCTGTACAGACAGAAGCGTGAGATTACGCTTTAATAGGAAATCAACTCTATAAGAGAGGAAAGGACAACCGGCTTAGGATATGCACATGAGAGTCAGAGTATGTGATAATCCTAGAGAAGGCTCATGGAGGAGTAGGTGGTGTGCGCTCCTTGCCGCACTGTCGAAGCAAGGGACTTGCCGATACACCGTATGCGAGCCACAAATGGCTCCAAGCACACAACAAGCATAAACTAGCAAGCTCAAGAAAGCAAAGGGTGTGTCACTCACCGCTCTACGCTCGCCTTCGTGGTGGATTCCTCGCCGTGATGAAGAAGAAGCTGCAGTCGTGCCGCGCTCAACCGCTTCGCCGCCGTCGTGCCTTCGTAATGCTCGATCGCACACACACTCTCCCTCTCTCTCTCTCTCTCTCTCTCACACACACACACACACACACACACACACACACACACAAGGAGGTGAAGAAGAAGAAGATGGAGATGGAGCAAGAGCACTCTTCTATTGCACAAATGAGAGAATGAGTAAAAATTAGGTTTAGTTGGCTTTTATAGGAGCTCACCCCATTCACACTTGGGCGCCCATGCTTAGCCAACTAATCCCTTGAATGTCCTAGTTAGAGTGCGCCTCTCATCGGCGATCACTCTACCTTTCCCTATTGGTCCGACAAGCCCGGTACCTGACTCTAAATAATACAACGTTTATAGATCATAGGGTGTCCGTGTGCCGTGAGGGTTAACATGCCCCCCTTCCTGATGTAGATTCCGTCCTCGGAAGCTATTGAGTTGAAGCTGGGTCGTCGAGGTGGAAGAGCATTTGAGATGAATGTCCTTAGCCTTCTTTAGTCACTGCAAAATCAAACAACATTGGCACAGTAATTGCATTCTCTTAAAAAGCATATGCAGTTTTAGGTAGACACATTGATTGGTCAAAGAATTTCAAACAATTTGTTAGCAATGAACATTAAATTGCAATGTAATCAAATGCATAAACAGATGTAAAGGTAGAAAATTAAACAAGTCTGGGGTCGCTAATTTGACGGTCGAAAGGCACTAGAGATCGAATATTAATACCATGGGTAAGCTTCTTAATTATCTGTGGTCAATTAAGTTGTTTAATCGCGAGAGCCAAGTATTCATGTTCGAGGGCTGACTAGAGGCTATATCTAGAAAACCTTGTAGTTAAGCTACCATAAAATGAATTTCTCATGAAATCATCGCCTGACTGATTACTTTTTCTTTGACCCCCCAAAGTCTTTTCACATTGATTCAATTATGATGTGTGTGCTTATTTTGTATGCCTTGGGTTTTTTGCTTCTCAAGGAAAAGCGCCCACACTGGGAACCTCTAGGGCTCTAGTACCATAGGCAATACATGTGAGTGAAGTACCAATTTAAGCAGGGATTTCTCTTCCAGCTTAAAATTTTACATTGTGGAACTTTGATTTTTTGTTTGTTCATTTTTAGCATTTTAATTTGTAACTTTGGGGGGTCATATAACACTGTTACCCTCCCCAGGCTCATCACATTAGTAAACTCCCTTTATAATACTTAAGCTAAAGGTCAATAGGGTTAAGCCCACTAGAAAGCCCTAGTACATTTCATACAATGCTGCCTAAATCGGATTAAGAACCTAAGTAACCATTGCTTATTAGGAAGGCATTCCCCATGGTATCAAGAGAAGATTTCTAATACCTAGCTTGGTCAAACTAGCTTAGTCGGACTGCTTGATTTTTAAACCTAGACAAGTGACTATGACAAAACACTACATTGAATTAAATGTTTGATACTAAGCCAATGCGCTGAATATTATGCTACCAATCACAATCAAAGCAGACAAACATGGATGCAAAAAGATAAGGGCAATGCTAATGGACAAGAAACACCTGTTTGTGTCGATGGTCGCGCTTGATTTGAAGTGTGAACGAGAGAAAGGTTCCATGAACGTCCAAATCCTATCAATAGCAACACACTCCTGTACACACTAGGAAACAAAAGGAATACCTCCAGGAGGCACATTAGTGGGAAAAGAGAACTTCGCTAATCTCTCAACTCTAAAACAGAAACACTCCTATCGTACTAATCTTACCTACCCTCCATCACTCAAGTGATGAGGATCAAAGGTGTTTCATGGCATAGGTTTCTGTTTCACTGTACCAATTGTGACATGTGTAGGTCTGAGTCAATGTTTTGACTTTTATTGTGCATACTCGTTTGCTAATTGCTCTTGCTCTTTATTTTTATTTTTTTGTGAGTATAAAGCTTTATATGTACATTCCCTAAGATTGGTGATTGAGAGGTCAGGGAAAAAGGTTGAGAGGGAAACAAATGAATGAGGACTGTCAGTAAACACTCCCCCCTTCCTTGGGTAGATCATACCGTTTGAAATGAGCTTGTCACCCTTTGAAACCAATTGTTCCAGTTGGTAATAGGTGAGGATTTTTGCCAGTAGTTTTCTATTACCCTAGGTGCCTCGTCAAGTTGCAAGGGTGGTAAGGTACTCTCCCAGGATTGAACTTGAAGTGGTTCATCAGGTGATTCTTGAACACTGGGAGGTGTGGATTCTTTTGTAGCTTCATGGAGGTCCACTACTATAGATGGAGGCTGTGTAGAAGCTTTTACCTCTATGGATGTATTACATGAGGAGCTAGAAGCTTCATGGGACTCCCCCATTCCTGAGCTAGGTGGAACAAATCGTTCTTTCTTTGGTACCCAAACTAGCTCGGGAGCGGGTGTGTAGCATTCTGTGATTTTTTCCTTTCCACGATCATTGATTCGTTTTGGAGCTACGGGATTGGGCTCACTTGGGTCAGGTGATAGGTAAGAGCACAATCTACGTTTTGGCACCCAGATTTGATCATTTCCTTGATAGTAGCCTTGGGCTTCCAATAGTCGTTTAGGGATCCATCACAACATTTTCTTACTTTTCTTGGAGCGAGTGGTACGTTTTTTACAAGGCTTCTGTTTTTTAGCACTAGCTATGGTCACTAAAGAAGCTTTAGGGACCCACTTGTATGTTTTCTTTGTTACCTTAGGATGAGTCTTGTCGGAAGCGATATGCATTGCTTGTAGCATATTTAAGGGTATAGGCATTTCATCCCCCTCTGGTGTTACCCAGGTCGTCCCCCTATTTCCCCAAGTGTCTATGGTTGATTCTAGGTGGACCCAATCCACATTGTCTGATTCCGTCATACCCGGTAACACATCCATATAAGGAGAATCTTGGCCAATGTCTGTATCCTTCTTACAAGTGTAACAATATTGTAGTGGGGCCGAGTGAACTGTGGTGTCAGAGCGATGATCAATAATGGTTTTACTCCCTAAGGGGTGTACCTTACCAGTCACCAAATCCACTCTAAGGACAGAGTCTTGGAATTGCAAAAAGACATGATTTTTAGACCAATCATGAACCATTTGTGCTTCCCTCATGAATGGTCGTCCTAAAATCATTTCATATGACATAAGGTGTTTAGAGAAATCCATTACAATGAACGTATGTCGTACCTTGTGTCCTAGAACTTTGATCTTAAGATCCTTGAGCATCCCCATAGGTTTGGCTATGGTACCATTTGCCATCTTTACCACAATGTTAGTAACACTGAGGCGGGGTTTTCCCATGGATTCCCAACAATCTTTTGTAACGATGCTAACTCCTGCACCACCATCAAGAATTCCCTTTATAGTTAATCCCTTGGTAGTGATGGGTAGGCTCGCATTAGACTCGTCGCCTTCAAAATACTGCCCTAATTTGTTAATGGGTACCTCGATCACAGACTCGTGTCCATCTAAGTCAAGTGATTGCACATGATTTTCCTCATCAATCATAATCGAGTCAGGCCTATTTGGTTGCGCAAACTGCGGTAATCCCGTTCGTAGCTCTCCGTTAAGGAATGCTCGAAGTGCAAGGAATAACTCAGGATCTCCATACAGCTTTGCTATGATCGTGGTTCGGACCTCAGAAGACATGAAGTCCACTAGTTTGGCAACATTCATTGGCGTTTTGCAGGGTGTAGGTCCTTGACTAGGAACTGGTGAGGATGGAATCTCATATTCCTCAATGGGATCAGGTATTCCTTCGTTAAACATCCTTTCCAACAAGAAGGGTGTATGCTCACTTTCTGATGTCCCGTCCTCACTCCCTTCTTGGATGATACTAGATATGGCTAACGGTCTATGGTTCATGTTGGGTGGATGAACTTGCGTGGGAAACACTGTGTCATGAATTTTGACATGCATGGGTTCTGGTTCTAGTTTCCTTTGAGTCTCCTCCACTAAACCTCTTAGATGTTTCACCTGCTTAATCTCGTCTACTGGGTTTGGGTACGTCCCAATCTTCTTTTTATGATTTTTCCCTTTTTGCCCCTGCGGTTTATCTTGGGGGTCTTGGATTGGATTTGGAAACACTTGTGGTGTTTTCAGAGGCTCTTTATGGTTTTCTCTTATTCGGTTTTCATTTGGTTCCATGTTACGGTTTTCTTTGTCGGTCTTTCTCTTTGTGGTATTGGTTCTAGTCTCCATTGTCTCGACTGAATCTGAATCATCCTCGAGGTCATTCATATACACGGGGTCATCTCCTGTTCCTATGTTTGTTTTGGAACTTGGCTTTGAATTTTCCGTATTCTGCGACTTCTTCCTTCGTGTCTTCTTTTTCTTTGCTTGGATAACTGACGCGGTATCTCTCTCTTCGAGGATATGGACTGGCCCTTGAAGCATGGACCATGTAATCGCATAAGCGGGTGCGACGGGTGGTATTGGCGATGTCACACTAGCAATTTCGACCAAATTTAGGGGTGTGATTTTAGGCGCATTTGGGTTATAGGGGCATTGGGCAATCAAGTGATCTATGCCACAACGATTACATGTGAGTATTGGCATTGCAGACGTGCTCCCTTGATTCATTTGCATCTGTGCAGCATTCTTTTGCAGCCTAATAGGGCACTCCGCTGCTCGATGTGGTCCACCACACTCGTAGCATTGAAGAGGTGGCCTCCTAGCCTGGGTGTTGATATTTTGACCTCTGGATGCGAGAGCAGCAGCTTGATAAACCGGCTTGACTTGCCCCCAACAATCTTCCATGTAGTATATAGGACACTCTTCCAATGTATCAAGTCCGTAGGCAATACTAGTGTCTATTTCCTCCTCACAGCCATCTGGATAAGCATTTGATGGCTCGCAACCCACTTGGTTCATAGGGGAGACTCTTGGATACGGGGGCTGCGGTCCTAGCACAGGAGGTGGTAGCGGTGTAGCTTGTACAACATTTTGAGATCTAGGGACCATGTGTTGCGGTAGTTGCTCAACAGGTGGAGCAGGCATCAATACAGGAGCTCGAGGTGCATCCGTCCAGGCTACAGGTGGTCTATTTGCCATCATACGTTTGATCATTAAACAATCCTTAGCTTGGTGACCATACCTACCACATGCGTTGCAAGTTCCATTAAATTTTACTCTAAACATAGGGCACTCACTAGTGCTATGTGGACCTAAGCAAATGGAACACCATTGTTGCTCCCTTCTTGGATACATGTGACTATTTTGAGGGGGTCGATTATCCTTAAGAGACTCTTGGATTGCCTTGGTGAGGTCTGTCAAGAATGTCTCAAATACCTTTGGCTCATTGGCAATGGGCTTTGCAGTCATGGGTTCATACTCAATGGCTTGTGAGCTAGTGGATCTCGTGTCAGTAGACACCCTCATGCCTGCTATCATCAAGTTGTCCTCTAATTGGATTGCATTGGCAGTGACATCTTCCCAGGTTGTGATACCTCTAATCACTAGTCCATTATAGATTCCTTCATTCCTCAACCCTCGAATGAATCGATCAAGCAGTTGGTTATTGTTGAAGCGCTCATTTACAGGGCAGCGAGAGTTTAAGTGCTTTAGACGACTAATGAAGTCCCTTACTGACTCTCCTTCCTTACGTTCGGCCTTCTGTAGCTGAGATGCTACACCCCAAAGCACACCTTCTCGTATGTACTCCTTTAGAAACAACCTTCGAAGGGTAGGGTAGATTGTTTTCTCGTCCACCCTTAGGGTTCTATACCAATCTCCAGCCTTCCCACTTAATGTCAAGCTTAAGGCATTGTACTTATGTAGTTCGTTGCGTTCCCCTAAGGAATCACATACTTGTTCAAACACTTCAATGTGTTTTCTAGCATCTTCATCCCCATTGAATTTTTGCGTGAGTTTGGCAATTTGTACTGCCTTACTTCTAGGCTCTCTATCAGATGCATGACACATATTTTCCGCGATAGATCGACCTATGGTTTGAGCAAACGCTGCCAAGTCACCTATGTGAGGAGGTAGGGCCGGTGGAGGTACTCTTGGAATCATATGTGGGAGAGGGACGGGTACCGGTCTTGGCATATGTGTGGATGATGCAGGATATGGAACATAACCGGGCATAGGTCCACTCGGATAAGAGCTAGGGAGCGGCACTCGAGGAGCATAAGCAAGTGGTACAATTGGAGGTGTGGGGGCCATGTGTGCATAAGGGGCTAGAGGCACATATGGTCGAGGCCCCATATTAGGTACTACAACACTAGGTAGTGGCACTGCGCTAACCGTAGATGTCATTGGTACATTCTCTGTCAGACTTATCCCTGGAGTGAGCACTGTGTTTTCCTTAATAGAGGGTTGAGCCAAGTTAGGGAAGATAAAGTTTTTGCTCGGAGGCTCAGATTGCATAGAGACCCCAGGTTAAATGACGTAAGATGGGTCCATGGGGCTCATTAGAGGAGTCTCCATTTGTGATAGAGTAGGCTGTTGAGCCTTGCTCGTATCCAGAAATCTCATGGGGCCAGTTGAGAGTATATTTACCCCTCGGTTTTGCCTTTCTGATTGAATAATGCCATGGATAACATTACAGATCATTTTCTGTTGATCTTCGATGCTCGTGGCACTAAACGTGGATTGTACAATCTCTATCCATCCTACATGGTAGGCGTAGCCAGAGTGTAGATCCGTCAACACCTCAGTGTGGAGGTCGTATGTCCAATGATCATTAATGAACAATCCTTCTAGAGTCGACGTGTTAACGGTTTCTTGTGAGGTAGAAGCAATGTTGCTCCCCGTGGTTTTACTTGTCACCAACGGTACTCTAGAGGGAACTTCTGAAGGAGGCAGCTCAGCAGGGCCTTCTTGGTAAGAAGATGGCAGGATATCCACATGGACACTCTTTGGGGGTGTGGGGTCCACGTGCGATGTGAAAGGAGAGTCCACTTCCCCACCCCCTTCGTGTGCTTCATTTGCATCAGGTTCCGAGCGAGTAGCTCTACCTAATGTTTCCATGAAACGGCTAAACATACTAGTACTAGGCTGTGGAGCTTCGGGAGGTGCATGGCCTTCTCTCTCAGTGTTTTGGGTAGGGTATGCTTCCATGATTTCTGAGTCGGAGGAGGAATCACTAGCGGCTATTTTAGGGTCTTGGGTGGTGCTACCTTGTGTCCCCGCTGAGAGTCTAGAGCTTATCGTGGATGGGTAATGGGTGTCCGTATGAACAGAGGCACCCTCAATATGATCGTGTTCTAGCACCCACCTAGAGCGTAAGTGCATGTGCTTTTGATACCCTAAGGTGTCAAAAAGCTGCTCTAGGAGGCCTTGCGACTAGTTTTTAGCGTGTTTTTTGTTTGTTTTTTTGCTAGATTTTTTAGAGCGTCTCGTGGAATGGGCCGTGTGATAGCTCGAAACGAGCGTATCGGTCAGAGGGTCGTGCCGTGCTTTACAGCCCTCCGTTTGGTCACTCTATGCCCTCGGAATCCCTAAAACTGTCAATTTCCAGTAGGGAACTAGGCCCAAACTAAAAAGTCTAAGGGTGCAAGTGGGAAGAGAAAGGAGGAGAGTGGAGGACTTGTCCCACATGCTCTCATTCTCTCTTGAGGGAGTAGGGTATATATATAAGAGTGAGTCTAGTATATATCAGAGGACTGAGGCCTGGGCCTGGGCCTGGGCCTGGGGAAATGATCCCGATCTATCTTTTATACAAACCAGCCCGTCCGTTTTTAAGAGTCACGTTTTTTATTTTCGAAAAATTTCACCGCCCGCTCACTCGCGTTTTTATTTTCCGATTTTTTTTTCGGATTTTTTTTTCAAAAAAAAATAAATATATATATATATTTTATATATAATGCAGAAATGCAGAAAACGCAGAAATTGCAGGAAATTGAAAACGCACAGAAATTGCAGAAATTGAAATGCAGAAAACGCAAAAATTGCAGAAATTGAAATGCAAGAAATTCAAAAAATTGAAAACGCACAGAAATTGCAGAAATTGAAAAAACGCAAGAAATGCAGAAAATTGAAAAAACACAGAAAATGCAGAAATTGCAGAAATTGGAACTTGACAGAAAATTTAACACAGAAAACGCAGAAAATTGCAGAAATTGGAACTTGACAGAAAATGCAAAAAATGCAAAAACGCAAGAAATGCTAACTGTGCAGTGCAAACCAGAAAACGTAGAAAACGCAAAAAACAGAAATCTCCACACAACTACACACCCTCATTCCCTGCCTTTCCTATGATAGAGATTGCACCACAAAAAAGCGTAAAGTGCTAACCGAGCTTAGTGTAGGGCATATCCCCGGTAGCGGCGCCAAAAATGTGCGCTCCTTGCCGCATTGTCGAAGCAAGGGACTTGCCGATACACCGTATGCGAGCCACAAATGGCTCCAAGCACACAACAAGCATAAACTAGCAAGCTCAAGAAAGCAAAGGGTGTGTCACTCACCGCTCTACGCTCGCCTTCGTGGTGGATTCCTCGCCGCGATGAAGAAGAAGCTGCAGTCGTGCCGCGCTCAACCGCTTCGCCGCCGTCGTGCCTTCGTAATGCTCGATCGCACACACACTCTCCCTCTCTCTCTCTCTCTCACACACACACACACACAAGGAGGTGAAGAAGAAGAAGATGGAGATGGAGCAAGAGCACTCTTCTATTGCACAAATGAGAGAATGAGTAAAAATTAGGTTTAGTTGGCTTTTATAGGAGCTCACCCCATTCACACTTGGGCGCCCATGCTTAGCCAACTAATCCCTTGAATGTCCCAGTTAGAGTGCGCCTCTCATCGGCGATCACTCTACCTTTCCCTATTGGTCCGACAAGCCCGGTACCTGACTCTAAATAATACAACGTTTATAGATCATAGGGTGTTCGTGTGCCGTGAGGGTTAACAGGTGGAGGCCATTTCTCAGGTAATAAGACAAAAAAAAAATTCTTAGCTGCACGAATATGGTGGCTGACATTACATATGGACGCTGAGGAATACGTAAAACGATGTGGTGACTGTGAGTGGACAAAAGTACCACTGAAAAGAGATGATATGCCGCTTAGACCAATGATGGGAGCAAGAGCCTTTGCAAAATGGGGGATTGATTATGTTGGACCTATCTCACCTCCTGCATATAGGACTCATGCACAATACATCATTGTGGCGACAGACTATCTAACAAAGTGGGTTGAGACAAAAGAAACTCAAAAAGCAGATGCCAGGACCACGGCACAATTTCTGTAAGAATATGTCTTTGTACGATATGGATTACTAATAGAAATTGTGAGTGATCAAGGCACACACTTCATAAATGAAGTGATAGAGATCCTTCTAAACGAATTCATGGTACTACATTGCAAATCAGCTCCATATCATCCACAAGCCAATGGACAAGCTGAAGCGACGAACAAAACCATATGCATGGTCCTTACAAAGATTGTATCAGAGTTGAGAACTGATTGGGACCAGAAATTGCATTCGACACTATGGGCGTATAGGGTAGCATATAAAACATCGATAGGAACGACCCCGTACAACATGGTTTTCGGTTTGAATGCTATTTTACCAATAGAATTTTTAATTCCAACACTGAGAGTAGCTAAGGAATTAGAGTGGACAGGACATGAGCTTTCAGATAGAATAAACGACCTTGAAAATCTAGATGAGCTTCACTTAAAAGCCATGGCTTCAATCTACGCTCAGAAAAGGCGACAAAAAGAGTTCTTTGATAAGCATGTGTGAACTAAAGAGTTTAAGATTGGGGACTTTGTCCTACTGAACACTATAAAACAACATGCAAAAAAGCTTAAAAAGCGAGGGATGGGACCTCTTGTGATTAAAGATCTATCACCAAGCGGGACTGTCAAGCTTGCTACATTAGACGGAGAAGAAATGCCAAACTGGATTAGTGGATGTAGATTGAAGAAGTATCATTTTCCACTAACCGAGGACATGCTTCTCAAAATACATCAAGATAAACTGCGACTTCAGAAAAAGAAAAAGATTGTTGAGGAAGCGCAAGCGGAAGCAAAAGAAAGAATGGAGAAAAGAAGACTACTGCGTTAGCGACAATGCAATGAAGGAGCCTTATGAATAAACGCAGTCAGTGTATCAAAAATGGGTGAAGAAAAAGTAGAGCCCATCATGGGGCCAAACCAGATTAAAGCCAGAGCAGTATTGGATTCAGGAGCACAAGCTAACCTACTTTTAGTCAGTTTGTACAAACAATTGAAACATGACACTAAGCTGCAAACTACCAAACAAGAGTTGAAGAGTTATTTAGAACACTCAATTAAAGCAATCGGATGCATAGTACTGCACGTACATATAAAACAATATGTGTATCCACATATGTTTTATGTTGTTGAAGACAAATCTATGCAACATCCGTTGTTACTAGGACAACCATGGCAAAAGCAGTACAATGCGATGATTAATTGGAGCCAAATACAGTTAACATCAAATATGAGGAGGAAAGTCAATCAATTCCATTCTCCAAAGCAACTGTACAGGTGCTTGCCGAAGAATCCAATGACAAGGGTAAACGACCTAAAGAGGTGAAGAAGGAGCGATGGCAACCAAAAGCCACTTCTAAACAACCGGAATGCTCCTCAAAGAAGAAATCTCAGACATGGGTAGAGACGACAGAAAATACACGCACAGCTCAACCTTGGATAAAGACAGACTCAAAGTTGGTATGGAGGCCAAAGAAGGTTGTGACAGAGAGAACAAAGGTGGGAAACAAAGTCTTCAACACCAGACAACAGAGTGATTTCAAACAGTCAAATTCAGTGAAACTGATCTGGATTCCAAAGAAGTTGATGACAACACAAAGCCATAGCAAGGAAATTTGGATTCCAAATATTTGTAAACAGGAACTCCCTTCAGTACAGTCAATAGAGAATCCTCAGTATTCAAGGACAGAGACATCACAACCTAAAGTCAACCAGATTTGGGTAGCAAAGAGTTTGTGGCAAGCACAGGCAAATCAGAAGCAAATTTGGATTATAAAAAAGGACACAAATGTAAACAAGAACCCATGTACTGATTCTACAACACAAGTGCTACAGACAACCCAAATATTGCCCAAAAACCTGACAATCAAACAAAGAGCGGCATTATTGCAAATATTGCTATTTCATCGCTCTACAATTGAATTCACCAAGCATGACCACAACAACTACAATGCTTCACCCTCAGACACTTCATAGTCATCCGGGAGGACTCAGACTAGGAGGGGGGGAGGTATATAGGTATACAGGAACTACAAGCAATAAGGACAAAGAAAATGATATTACGAGGGCAGTGTCTTACATGATTTCAAATTTTTTATGTTTGATTGCAGATATTGATAATATTTATGCCCTTATATACTTTGTTTTGCAATAATAAGAGATCAAATGATGAATTTGAGTCTCTAAGTTTGCAAATACGACTAACTATGCGTGTTTTTGGAGCCAAAAAGTGGAAAAAGTGGTAATCCAAGCCGAGAAACCACAAATAAGTGTATATACGTATATATACATGGGGTTACCAGCTAATTATTGTGTATTTTTGGAAGTTTTTGGTTTCAGTTTGTAATTTTTCTTTATTTTTTAGGATTTTCTTAATAAAAGTAAAAGAAAAATAAAAAACAGGTGAAATGAGATCAGAAAAAAGAAAAGAATAGATGGTGATGGTTCTAATGACAAGGGCAACCCATGGTAAAAATTGGGCACAATTCGGAAAAAGTTGCGGAAAGCCCGAAATGGCATAATTTTGGCAAAGTGGACAGATTTCTCAGAAATAGGTCAAAAGGAGTCAAAATTGAGAAATTTCAAATCCTAAAGTGCATTTCACGACGACGAGATAGAACCACCTATCAAATTTGGTAACAAGTGAGCCGAGAAGTCCAGAGTTAAGTATTTTTGACTTCACTTACAAGCTCATTTGCACTATTATCCACTTGGAGAGAGCAAAGAGCACACAGGAGCATCCGACCTTCTACAGACTTCTATGACTGCTACGAGAGCTCAGAGGACTCCAGATATGAGAGGTAGACTCGTTGCCATAATATTTTGATGCTTACCACTAATTTTTGTTGCGAAAACTAACCAAAACAAAGAAACAAGAGTAGACGGGAAATGGGTAGAACGCTAGGTAGAGGCACAACCGCTGATGGGGGCTTTTCACAAGCCAAGCTCCCATACCCCTCTTCTCTCATCCCCACCCCATGAAAACCCCCTCTTAGGGAGGGAGTGATAAAAGGCATTGAAAAAAGTAAGAAAAAAATAAAGTATGATTATGTAAATATATAAGAAAGGTAAAATAGGCCACCTCATGCCTGCGGGGCAGCCCATCCCCACCTTGCCTCCTTTTTCTTCATTGTTGCCCCGCCGTGTGTCCCTTTTCCTCTCCTCCACTCAAAAGGTCAACCCCCTCTCTCTTCCCCTTGTCCTTTCTCCTTTCTCTCTCCTCTCAAGCTACCCCACCTCTCACCAATAATGCATTATAACTCACCAATAATGCACCAACTCACATGCAACTTACCCTATCTTCCAAAATAGTATACCCCACTCCCTCTTTCTCTCTCCTATCATATCCCATGACCCAAATACCCCCTCTCTCTCTAAAGGGTGCCATGTCTCTTGTCTTGTAGCTAAATAACCTCCCCCACACTCACACACACTCAGTTTCACTGAAAAAGGTGCCCACAGACCCATCCCCACCCCAGTGGTTACCTGGTTTTTCTTGTGTTCACACACTCTGCACACAGATTCACCTCTGAACACACTCCCCTCTCTCTCCTCTTGTAATTACTTTATTCTCCATGTCACCTCTCACTTTTTTTCATCAACCCATCTCTCTCTCTTAGTCTCTCTCTCATGAGACTGCTGTTTTGGCACATATACACACAGTCAGACAAGTGGGGCCCACAGTCACATGGCCTATGTAGATAATGATTTCTTCATTTCTAAATTCTAGAATTTCTTCCCCCTCCTCCCCTATATAAAGAGGGGTCACCATCACACTAAATACACAGACAACATCACCAAAGAACACACTATGCACTGTGTGTGCCTAGTGCACACACACACACCCACACCATCACCATCACCGCAATCACCATGTTTGTCTTGAGCATGACCTCTACACCCTTGGCTATGGAAGATGAAGGGCAACTAAATGAAGGATGATGGCCATAATCCTCGTGCGAGTCTTCGCCATCAACTCCCACCTATCCGCCATGTGCTCTACCACTCTCTCCCTTCTCATTCCCCTACCCTATGCTCCCCATTTCATCGCCTAATTCTCTAAATAAAGCTTGAGGTTTTGTGAGTATGTTTTCTTGCAATGTTTTGCCCATGTGAGGTGTGCGGAATCGCCACCTAGTCTTGTGTTTTGGAGTGAGCTTGTGTATGTGTGAAGGGTGTGCGGATTCGCCATCCTTTTGTGGTGCCTAAGTACTAAGCCTCTATACCCCCTCCCTCACTCTCTCTCTCTCTCTCTCTCTCTCTCTCTCACTTGATCTCATTCCCTTTCCTCTTCATCATTACTCCCAAGCATCCATCTCTCTTGGATGAAAACTTTGTTATGGTGGTGTGTTGTTTGCGTCCTAGCCGCTGAAGCTAGGTGGTGCCCCTTGTTTGATTTACCATGACAGGCTCGAGGCGCGCCATTCGGTCCTCGGTGTTTTAAAGGCCGTCGGGGTTCGGGGTTCGCTTTGCTCCCATCACCGCCTAACCAAACCATGCAAGAACCAATAGGTGGCTTACCCTAGTGTAGAAGATGAGTTCCTAACTCTGAAAGTACGAGAAAGACCAACTGAAAAAACCCTAGGTCAATAGAGCCTGCAAGCGGCTAACAGGAAAAAGTTGTCGAAACGACACAAAACTTCACAAGAAGCTTGACAACATCAAGGACAATGCAACTATGGAGTATCTTCAGGTTTGGACCACCAAAAGTGGGTCAAAACAACCGATTTGGCGGCAGACACATAAAGCGTCATTTTGGCATAATGACCAAAATTGACGACCAATTGCTATGAAACTTCACAAGTAGCTTCAAATAGCCATTAATGACACATGTGTACAAGCAAAACCCAAAAGAAAGCTATTTCACTTACCAATGGGGAAAAAAGACGCTTTCGGGCAACCAAATGGCCAAAGGTGGAAAAGAAGAACCAAAGTCGAGTCCAACCACATAGACGACTTCCCAACACCTCAAATGAGCTCAGGATGCAACTCTCGAGGAGAAAGATCGAGGAAAATCAATTCCAACAAACCATGCTTTGCACAAAAAACACTTTTTATCAAGAATAGACATCATACGCGTATGATGTCTCACAGCATGATTTTCACATCATTTTGAACACATGAATGCATAGCCTCTTTCTATATGCTAACAACATCCAATGTACAAAGTATCATGAGATTTGGAGTTAAAAAACCACTTGGAAACAAAAAAAGACGCAAAGTAGGGCATAAAACCGACTTATGGTCCTAAATTTGCCAAAATAGCTCCAAACTCAATGAAACTTTGTAGGAATGTTGTTCAACACATGCACAAGCTATCTGGAACCAAAAGGTACCATTTTGGCCAAAAAGACATCATACGCGTATGAAGTCACTTTGCACATACAGAGCCAAAATTGATCATTTCTCATCATATATCCATTATATATATCAAATACATGCCACATATGAAGTTTGGTACCATTTGGTCAAGGGGATCACTCCATTAGCCCAATTAGCGGAAAATCCTCTATTTAGAGCCTAATCTTCCCAAAATACATCATACTCAACTTCAAGTCAAGATTTGGGTACACACAGTCCTTTATTATCATATGAGGAGCCCACATAACCAATCTCATGCAAAAATGACACAAGAGACATCATGCGTGTATGATGTCTCCAGAGCCAATTTTAGTCCAAACTATACCAAATTCCATAAAATCATTGTCTAAGCCTATATAAAGCCAAATCCAAGCTTACAATGCTCCCTACTTGAATTTTGCATTTTAGAGTTGCAACCACCACACAGAAGTGATCTACATGCCAATTGAGAGAAAACCACTAAGTTTCATCCAATTTGGATCACAAAATCCAATTCCCCCTCAATATCTTGCAAAGAGCATGACCAGGACTAAAATGACCATAACTTGACCAAATGGGACCCAAATTCAAATCCAGGCATATAGATTGGATGTATGCACTATCACAACCACAACCAATATCAAGCCATTTTGACACAAAAGACATCATACACGTATGATGTTTCCAACATGATTTTGCACCCAAATTTCATATTTTAACACATGCATTGCATCCTTAGGCCCTGAATAGCTTCATTTGGATAGTTAAAAGCTTAATTTCAGCTTTCAGTACTGAAAAAGACGCTAACTTCTGAAATTGGAGTTACAGGATCCATGGATTCGGGGAAGTCGTCAGCAAAGAGAAAGAGACCGACACTCAGGGAAGTAATAACAGAAGCCGAGCCATTTTCTATTCCCCCAGAGACTCTCAAGCCCACAAAGACTTGGATAGAAGAAGCATTGTTAGAAGAACAGGGGATAAAGATATACCAAGGTACTTTCAGACACCCACAGGGACAAACAGTGGATATCCCAATGATTCCCCAAGAACTGGTGGACTACAACAGAACAAAGGAGATAAGAAGATACCTGGAAAGGATAGATCTCCACAGATTTTTTACTTCTAGACCATCAGGAGTAGACGCTCAAAGAGTGTATGAATTGGTAACCACCATACAGAAAGACGCAATGGCTACACTCACAGCCTGGGACGGGGAAAATGTTGAAGTGGTTATCACTCCTCAGCTCATTGCAGATGCTCTGAAGCTGCACAATAAAGGATTCTCAGTCAGAGAAAGAAGAGAAGCCATAGAAGTGTATGGGCCAAAGAAGCAAAATCCCACCTATGAAGACCTGGTAGATCCGAAAGCGGCAAAGCTTTGCCGGCTCTACAACCAATTTTTACACATATGAAGCAAAAGACCACAGAAGTATACCACACCACCACATGCCATTGCCACAACCATCACTTGGGCAATAAAGAGCAACATCTTGAAGGAAGTCAATTATGCTCAGCACATTCATGAGCAAGTAATTGCTTTGCAGAACGGAAGCCAAAGTACATTGGGGGAGCTGAATGTTGGGGTATAAAGCCCAATGTGGTCGCCCAGGTAAGTGGGCGGGCCGCCAAGTATGTACACATATTCTTTTGTAAAAACCTAATAAGAACTCACTATGCTCTACACATTACAGTAGAGCGAGTTCACCATATCGTCGTGCTCTTCTTCTCGCACTCTCTCTCGCGTCGCACTTCCGCTCGTACTCCTTCAACTGGTATCAGAGCTCAGATCGAGGCTCGGGGCAGCACTGCAGGAGGCTAGAGTCACCAGCTCAGATTGGAGTGAAATTTGACAGGCAAAGACACGGCCCCAAATCCTAGGGGAGAACCCGAAGGGCTAGGTGTTCTCAAAATTTCATTCTGAGGTCATCTCGGCCACCGTTCGGCTTCGACAAAGGTTTGCGCAGGCCATTTTCGACTACGTGGTCTCGACGAGTGCAAATCCGACTCTGCAAATTTGGGGTTTTCGGCCTACGACTGCAGGTGTTGAGGATATCGACACTCCCAGAGTACTGATTTGTGGTTGTCTACACATCGAAGGACGGCTCACAGTTCTTGGAGGCGTGTCACATACGACACGGGTGCATCTACACACAGACTGTAAGCGACATCCACTAGTTCATCAGGTAGCTTGTGTTTGCTGCTTGATATTCCAGATTTCTTCCTGACATTGCAGGCACTTCCACATGGGATGTATTTTCAGAGATGATGTATGTCTGTTGAGGGTTTGCTGGCTGTGAGTCACGCAGCAAACAATCGCCGCAGCGGTTACAACATACAGTGGGAAATTTGTGGATGTATGACTTTGTGGGAAGTCTATGTATTGTCAGATTTACTGCAGCCTTTGTTGAGGGTCGAGTGAGGTTTTATTGAGCTGGGGGATTCTCGAATGTTGAGATCCTTTCGGTGATACAGGTCTTGGAGCGATCCATCGAGCACCCTTAGATAGGCAGCTAGGATGTATTGACTGTGAGTTAGACAGTTGGGATTGCATCTTTGATTTATTTCCATTGAGGCATTGTCGCAGTCTATGCTTATAGGACAGTGACAGGACAATGAGAGACAGTACAGGTGCAGGACAGGTTTACCCGTAGCTTACAGTGTCAGAGAGACAGTGTTTTTTGACCTGTTTTTTGGTCTGTTTTTTGAGTACACCAGAGCCATTTTACAAAGGAGACTCTGTCGAAATTTATGCAGAATCTGAAGCTTTCTTGGTTCATTTGACAGGTTGATATTGGTTCAGAGGTCAGTTTACAGGGGAAACTCTGCCGAGTTTTTCCCAGGAAAGTAAACCATTGTGAAGCATAGCTATGGCTGGATCACAGGACACTTCTCTTTACAATATCAAGAAGCTGGATGGAACCAATTTCCCATTGTGGAAGAAACAGATTTGGCACGTGTTGGTACAAAAGAAGCAGATAAAACCTATAAAGCTCAAGGGGATAAAACCAGAAGATATGGACGAAGATGAATGCAGCGAAATGAATGAATTGGCACTTTCTACCATTATGCTGACTTTGGCAGAAAGCGTTTACTTCAATGTAGCAGACGAGATGTCGGCTTATCAAGCATGGTTAAAGCTGAGTGATCTTTATGAGAAGCAGAGTGCAGCTTCACAGGTATACTGGCTTAAGAAGCTTGTTGACTTGAAGATGAAACAAGGGACACCTATGTCCAATCATCTGAATGAATTCAACACAATCTATAGTCAGTTGTCAGCTCAAGGTGTCAAGTTTGATGAACCTATTAGAGCTATGTTCCTATTGATCACATTGCCAAAAAGTTGGGACACTTTTCGCACAGCTTTGAGTAATTCTGCACCTCCAGATGGTTTGAACACATCAGGTGTAGAAGGAAGTCTGCTTACTGAAGAAACCAATAGAAAGACAATGGACAAAGGAAAAGGAACAGCCTTAGTTGTCAGGGGAAGGACCAAAGAAAAGTACAAAGGTGGAAAGAGGAATCAGTCTCGTAGCAAGTCCCGCAGTGCTAAAGGCAAGAGTTACATAGAATGCTACCATTGTGGCAAGAAGGGTCACATGAAAAGAGACTGTAGAGAATGGAAAGCAGAAAAAGGCAAAGAGAAAGCTGAAGACCATGGTGAGAAGAACAAGTCCTCAGTGAAGATTCAAGAAATAAATGTGACAAACACTATTGTAGAGGATGACAGTCTAGTGTCAGGAGACATCTACTTCTTGAAGAATACAATGGACTCAGCTCTTCTTACAACATCTGATGGAAATGCACTGAGTGACTGGATTATAGACTCAGGGACATCACTTCATGTGTCTCCAAACAAGGAGTGATTTACTTCTTATGTGACCACTAAAGATCATGTTCGGCTAGGCAATGGGCAGACATGTGAGATCTTAGGTGTTGGAGATGTTCAATTGAAGTTTCAGAATGGCTCTTCTTTCACGCTGAAGAATGTGAGACATGTTCCCGCAATTACAAAGAGCTTGATCAACACAGGTTTACTTGATGATGCTGGCTACGTCACCACTTTTGGACAGAACATGTGGAAGATATCCAAGGGTTCTATGACAGTAGCACATGGAGTAAAGTCTGGAGGACTTTACATGATTTATGTATCAAATGTCTCTAAAAATGTAATCAATGTAACTGAGCAGCCGAACGTTTCTTTGTGGCATAGCCGGTTAGGACATATGTCCAAGAAGGGAATGGAAATCTTGTCTCGTTTTGGTTATTTGCCTGGCTTTTCATTTAATGATTTTGAATTCTGTGAACATTGTCTGTATGGTAAGCAAACGCAGCAGCCACATAAGCATAGAAGCAGTAGAAGAGATACACAGTTGGCACTTGTTCATAGTGATTTGTGTGGACCTATGCCTAACCTATCTCTAGGGGGAGCTTCTTACTTTATGACATTTATAGATGATTACTCGAGGAAAGTATGGGTTTACTTTCTCAAGCACAAGGATGAAGTTTTTAGTGTTTTCAAAACATTTGTGACACTTGTGGAGAATCAGAGTGGCAAGAAGCTTAAATGCTTACGCACTGACAATGGTGGAGAGTATGTTTCAAAGGCCTTTCAGAACTTTTGTGAGTCAAAAGGTATAAAACGTGAACTTACTGCTCCTTACAATCCTCCTCAAAATGGTGTTGCTGAGAGGATGAATAGGACCATACAAGAGAAGGTCAGAAGTATGTTGTCTAATGCACAGCTGCCAAATGGGTTTTGGGCTGAAGCTGTATCAACAACTGTTCATCTTGTAAATAGATCTCCTAGCAAGGTTTTGCAGAAGGATTCAGTGCCAGAGATGGTATGGTCAGGCAAAATGCCCTCATACAAGCATCTCAGAGTCTTTGGCTGTGAGGCATATACTCACGTTCCAAAGGAATTTACGAACAAACTTGAGCCAAAGAGTAGAAAGTGCATCTTTCTAGGCTATGGTAATTCTGGTGAGATGGGGTACAGACTTTGGGATCCCGAATCCAGAAAGGTTGTCTGCAGCAATGATGTTCACTTTAATGAATCCAAATATCATTCTAAACCAGAGAGGGTTGAGGAGATTAGAAGAGTTGTCTTCCAAGAAGATGGACCTGCACATGCAAGACAAAATGTCAGGGCTCAAGAGGAGCAAGGACAGGATAGAGTGGAGCCACAGGTTGTGGCTGAGCCTGAGCCACCTATTGTGCGTAGATCTGGACGTGTCACGCGACCTCCTGATAGGTTTGTTCCATCTATGAACTATGTCATGTTGACTAATTGCAATGAGCCTTCATGTTACAAGGAAGCAGTGCAAATGAAGGACTCCGGGAATTGGTAATTGGCCATGCAGTCAGAGATGACAGCTTTGCATAAAAACAAGACATGGAAGCTAGTTAAATTACCACAGGGCAAAAAGGATCTACCTTGTAAATGGGTTTACAGGTATAAGATCACCGCTCATGATAGTCAGCCAAAGTACAAAGCAAGGCTTGTTGCCAAGGGCTTTAAGCAAGAACAAGGCATTGACTTTGATGAAGTCTTCTCTCCGGTGGTCAAGATGACTACATTGAGATTCTTTCTTGCATTGGTTGCCATATTAGATTTGGTGTTGCACCAAATGGATGTCAAGACAGCGTTCTTGCATGGTGATTTAGATGTGGAAATTTACATGCAGCAGCCAGAAGGGTTTGTTGAGAAAGGCAAGGAAGATTGGGTATGCCAGTTGTTAAAGAGTCTTTATGGCTTAAAACAATCACCGAGGGCATGGTACCATAAATTCCACAAGTTTATGCTTTCTCAAGGCTACAAACGTAGTGAGTTCGATCACTGTCTATATACAAAGAAGGCTAAGGATGGTAGTTCGCTGATCCTTATTTTGTATGTGGATGACATGTTGATTGCTGGCAAGCACTTGGAATAAATTTCAGCTTTGAAGTCAAAGATGGCAAAATCGTTTGACATGAAAGACATGGGTGAGGCAAGTCATATACTTGGTATGCGCATTGAGAGAGACAGATCAAAGAAGTTGATTTGGTTATCTCAAACAGAGTATATTGACAAGGTTTTGCAACGTTTCAATATGGAGAAGGGAAAGGCAATGAGTGTTCCATTGCCACCATATGTGAAACTTAGCAAACAAGATTGTCCTGTGTCTGAGGAAGAACAGGCTGAAATGGATAAGATTCCATATGCGTCTGCAGTGGGTAGTTTTATGTATGCAATGATTGCTACTCGCCCAGACATTGCATTTGTAGTGGGAGTAGTAAGTCGATACATGTCAAACCCAGGCAAGAAACATTGGGAGGCAGTGAAAGGAATATTGAGATACCTGAAAGCTACAAAGAGTATGTGTATATGCTATGGGAGTCAGGAGCTAAGTGTAAAGGGTTTTACAGACTTAGATTATGCAGGTGACTTAGACAACCGAAGGTCTACCTCAGGGTATGTCTTTACATTGGCTGGTGGAGCAGTATCATGGAGTTCTAGATTACAAGATTGTGTTACTCAGTCTACTACAGAGGCTGAATATGTTGCAGCATCAGAGACATGCAAAGAATCAATTTGGCTTAATCGACTAGTAACAGATTTGGGAATCAAAGAAGAGATGCCTGTGTTATATTGTGATAGTCAAAGTTCTATACAATTGGCTCGCAATCCAGTTTATCACTCAAAGACAAAGCATGTGGATGTGAAGTATCATTTCATCAGGGAAATGCTCGAGGATAAGCAACTTCAGCTTGTCAAAGTTCACACCACAGAAAATCCTGCTGATCTACTTACAAAAGGACTTCCCTCAGAGAGCTTTGCGCATTTTCGCAAGAAGTTAGGTGTAGGGTAGTACATCACTTCTCTACATCTCTTGTATATTAGCTTGTACAGTAGCTTCTCTCACACTTAAAGTACCACATTGGACTTTAAGTGGGAGGTTGTTGGGGTATAAAGCCCAATCTGGTCGCCCAGGTAAGTGGGCGGGCCGCCAGGTATGTACACATATTCTTTTGTAAAAACCTAATAAGAACTCACTATGCTCTACACATTACAGTAGAGCGAGTTCACCATATCGTCGTGCTCTTCTTCTCGCACTCTCTCTCGCGTCGCACTTCCGCTCGTACTCCTTCACTGAAGTGTTGACTAAGATAGCTTATGAAGCTATCGGAGCAAGGGACCAGTGGCCAAAGGCTCCCTGGCAAAACCAATGGCTAAAAGAGATAGATGAAGATGAAGACCAGCCAGAGGTCACCAAGAGAGTGTCAACAAGGGCAAGGTGGAAGTTAGAGATTGCTTCCAAGACAGAAGAAGAAGAAGACGAGCCCCTAAAGAAGAAGACCAAGAAGAAACCCGCTCCCAAGCAAACTAAGAGCCAAAAAGCCGCCAGAATGGAGAGGCTGATTGAATAGTTTAGAGCCGAGCGAGCCTTAAAAGGAGATTTTGAGGAAAAGTGGATACTAGACCCAACTAAAGTCGGAGCCAGCTCAACAAGACCAAATATTGATCAGTACGATCAATATATCAAGGCTTCTGAAGAATCAGAAGCTATATTGGAGAAGCAACCAGTAGAGCCATACACTGAAGCAAAAGTTTAGCACCTTAAAGCTGAATTAAAAGGAGGTGACAAGGGCAAGGGCAAGGTAGAAGACTCTAGTCCTGAAGGAGAGGAAAAGATAGTGGAGGAAACGACTACTGAAGTTGAGGTGGATGTGCTAGAAAATCCCAAAATACAGCAAGAGGAGAAGGCAACGGATCCAATTCAAGAGAAGAAAGAGAAATATGATGCTCTAATAGACACAGGATATACTCAAGAAGAGGCCCTCAAAGTTGTGTATGGCATTGCCTTAACACAGGAAGAACACAGAGGAACGGAGAGGAGGACCAAGAATTGATTCGATAGAGAGCGGAGGTTGGTACCTGAGAAGGCGGAGGATGAGCTTGAAGATGAGGATGAAAGAGATATCCACAAAGTGCATCAACTATTGTAGCAGATCAAAGCCCGATCAAAGACAATGAGGGATAGCAAAGAAGAAGTGGAAAAGAGAGAAGATGATCTGGAAACAAAATATGAGAGTGCACTAAAAGAATCAGAGTACCTCAAGGCATCTCTCTTGGAAGCAGAAAATGAAAGAGATGGACTAAATCCTCCAACTTGCTGATGCTTCAAGAGAGGTGGCCAGTGCACAAGACGCCAAAGGAACAATTAATGATGAATTGGAAGCTACAAAGGATGAGCTCATTAAGCTACGAGAAAGGATGGAGCTGCAGGAGAGAAAAATCCTAAGGCTTAGATCCACACCAAGAGCTGGCAGAGCAGGAGTAGAGCCAGAAGGAGCAATAGTACCGGGTCTGGAAGATCAAATCCGGAGTTTGCAAAGAGAATTGCGGCTAGAGCAAGTGCAAAGATTGCACATTGCGGAGGTCTCATTGGGTGCAGAAGAATGACTTACATCAGAGACCCAAGCACTGAGAGCGGAGAATGAGGCCCTCTGAAAGCAGCTCCAAGATCTGCAAGACAAAGTGATAAAAGATACAGAGGATCAACAAGAAGAAACAGGCGGGGCAGCTGTGGAGCTTCCAGAGACTGGGGAAGCCACAACTAGTGAAGATCCAGCCCTAGCACAAGAAGAGGCCACAACATCAAGACTTATCGAGGAGGAGGAAAAAAGATTGCACGAGCAGATAGAGAAGGCAACAGAGGAGAGTGCAAAGGGCCATGGAGTGGGAAAGAAGACTCCTATTCTCCATTGGACTTCAAGGGTTGGATACTAAGGTGCTGCAAGGACAGTGGATGCAACCTACATTGCCCCTTCTTCTACTAAATTTTGAAGTGCTGAAAACAAAGAAAAGGATAGAAGAGGAGCAGTATGTCGCGCTATACGAAGGCGACATCACAAAAGAGGAGGAATTAAAGAAGATATAGTAGACTCCCAACCAAGATGGAGGAAAGGGTGGTTGACAAAGTACCCCACCTACCTACTCTATTTGGTGGAGGCACCCAAGGAAGTTAGAGAAGATGCAACATTTTGTCCAGTGCCACGAGTCAAGAGCTGGCAAGAACATTACAGAATCACAGCAAAGAAGCCAAATTGGCTTAATTACCCCACGATGCCCGGACCGAAGGTGGGAGAGGGAATAAGTAAGGCCTACATGGTGAAAACCCTAGCGGGCACCATTAAGCTCTTTACTGGCTCTCCTGACCTTTCGTGTCAAATGCTAAAAAATATTTGCAGAACATTGTTGGCTTGCATTGAAGTGTTCGCGCCGGATAAAGCTACTAGCTCAACATTGTTGTCAACGGCCGACATAGTCACAAATATGATGTATGATTTAGCATTGCAGCCATCTCCAAAAGTATTACACCTCTTTTATCAGAGAATCATGTTTATGCCTAGTTTCCACATGCAGGCCTTTGAGGAGGCATTCTACACTGGTTTCTTTACTCATGAAAGTAAGATATTCGGCCCTACATTGACCATTGGAAACCTGAGATACGAGTCACATATTCAGATGCTGAAATCGACGGGACTCCACTCAAAACAAAGCAAGGATGTCATGTCAGGGACAACATGAATGCGGAGGGGGGGAGTGTTGAGCGGAGGACCACACCTATACATTTTTTGCTCACACTCATATTGTTGTAAACACTTATTGTAATAAATGTCTTTCCGACATTTCATTTTCTTCACGGAGCCTATTCATTGTAATTAGCGGGACTCAATTGAGTTTCCAGTTTGTATTCCCCAAGTAGTTTCACCTGCTTATGTACTTAGATTAGAGATGTTTTCACACCTCCAAGGCTGAGGAATAAGAGCCAATTTTTGTAAACCTAAGGGGGACTTATCATTAATCAAAGGTTGAGTTTTTGAGCGCCGTGACTGTGTCTGAGAGAGAGTGAGAGAGAGAGAGTCTTATCCTCTTGCTACGCGAGCTACGGAGCCACCATTAGAGAAGCGACACTGCCATTGTGTTAGCAACGGCGAGAGCTACGCACTGATACCAAGTGTGCACGCATTCGGCTTCTACGCGAGGTGAGCTCCCACGAGCTTCCATGTGAGTTTTCTCCCTACCTGTGTGTCGAAATTGAGCGTGCCATATATCTATAGAACCGCAGCAAGTAGAGCTACACAATAGTACCATCGGAGTCGGGATTCGGTCACCTGTATTTTTCGGCCTGTCTTGACACGCGTTTACCGCCCGGAGTGGTTACAGGTTGAGATTGTATTGTAGATTCATAGGGTATTGTCCTTACCTAGTATGGAGAACCCCTTTGAATTTGAGGCTGATTCGATGACTTTAGATCATGTTTCGGATAGCATTTGTTCGTAGTACGGATTTCAGTCATTTGCATATTTGAGAACTTAGGTTTGATTTCCTTGGTAGTGATTGTCATTAGAAGGTCGAGTAGGTGATTTGACACCCACCTATTTGTTTCCATGCACCTGCGGGTCAAGCTCCATCCTCGTCTGACATTCTTGTTTGTTTGTTGAGTTCTTGCTATTACAGCATCTGCTAGCAGCGTAACCGCCCCAACAACAAGTGGCCGTATTGTTGTTACCACCCTTTCTTTGAGAACCAATAAAAGCCTGTTCAATTGCACGCTGCCTAGTTCTGTTTTTTCTGGAAAGTGACTCTTGCAATAGCAATGTGCATAATGCATCAAACTTGACAACTTCAGGATTTCCTTGGGTCATCAATCTCCAAGTACTAGCAAAAGTCTGGTAGGAATCTGGTAAAGCATCAAGAATAGTCTGCACAAGGGAACTGTGTGAAATGACTTCACTTGCAGAAATAAGTTGCTCATTGATATCCTTGACACCAGGAAGGAAAGTGTCCATATCATCTTCCTCGTGTATAATCTTTGACTCCAGCTCTTTATGCAGCAAAGCAATTTTAGTCTCATTGCGGCTTGCATGCTAGAATATCCCAAGAATGTTTTGCAGATTTTGTTGAACGAATGTGAGGAACAATGGTGCGCTTCACAGACAACGCAATCAATCCATGAGCCCGTGCATCCTTTACATCCCAATGAGCTTGTTCTGCCATAGGCAAAACAACTCTAATAGCAGCAATCCTAGCAGCAATACCTACAACATCCTCAACATCGCCTACATCGTCAGAACCAGGATGTACATCAATGCCCTGCACAATGTTCCAGACGCCCTTTGACACAAGAACATGTTGCATCATATAAGACCACATAGGGTAGTTGTCCCCATCTAACCTGTCCTCAGTAGCAAACATCTTGAACACATCTGTGTTATTGTAAGCCATGGTAAATACTGCACCTGATGTGAAAACTTCCCAAAAATAAGAGAAACGGAGCGGGAACAACACGTGCTATATAGCACAAACCGTAGAAGACTATGAGGCACGTGTTATGCTGAAAACGGCACTAACAGAAATTCTGCACAAAATGAAAAAATAGCCTGTGGAGTACTGCCTGTAGTGGAAACGAAGGCCGAAATGAGCCCGACTTGCAAACGCTTGCCAAAGCTCACTAAAATCAGAGAAAGTGAGCAGGCGTGTGCTGGAGCAGCTGGCGACTAAGCCCGAGAGGACGCAGCCTGCTCTGATACCAATTGTTGGAATTAGGGTTGCAGAGAAACGCACACAGCTTGGAGAAGACGAAGGAAGCTCAAGGCACACAATAGAGGGTGTGTTACTTAGTATGCAATAGAAAGATAGATAGCCCTAGAGTGATGGACGTATATACAATGCTCGGGGGAAAAAACCTCCTAACGAGGGAAAAATTGCCCCGGCGGTCCTAGTGTGTTCACACACATCAGTACCACATGTATATGGTAACCGTTCTTCTGTTATTTGTATACTGGAATGAGGCTTCATTCTTACAAACATTGTAGAAAGATAATTCTAAGGCTGTGTTGTTTTTGTACTTATCATTTCCTTTATTTTGAAGCCAGTTGTCTTTTGAATGTAAAAAGTTCAATTATGTCTTATTAATTATGACAAAACAACTACACACACATCCTAAACATAAGGTTTTTTTATTTTATGAAAAAACGGGGATGCTAGCTTTGGAAACTAATTTTGAAACTTAGTTCTAAGATGGACCCACAGTCTATAATCCCTTCATTGGTTGATTGGTGTTAGGTGGTCCTTCATAGACTATTTTTTTGGTCTTTTGCTCACGGCCATTATAGTCTTTGACTTTGCCGGTTTAAGGTTTGCAGGCCCAATCTACAGTAACTAATCTTATTTATGTTTATATATTTCCTATCAGGACCACAAAATTTTTAGAATGCTAGCCCGCATGAATGTAAAACACAAGCATGAGAGTCATACAAAGATTCGTGAGTAGATTAAGTTGTACCTTAAAGACCATAAACCAAAAAATGCCCTGGCAGTTAGAACCCGACCTTTCCTTGCTAGGAAGGCCAAGGATTGTATTACTTACTACAAAAGGTAGTCATAAACTCACTAAACTTTCTTGATATATTGCAGAACCTTGCTCTCTCACAAGGATTAGAATTGACCTTTGAACCCCTCTCTGTGGCCTCGTCTCTTGTCCTCAAATGTTTTAACAGCTTGGATGCATCTCAACCAATATATGACTCGGCTCTTACCTCAGACAAAAAGATGTCTATCTTACACATGTTATCTTTTAATGATTGGGTCAAAGTTTTGGCTACCTTAGAAAAGGACTCCAAGGAAGGAGTGAATCTAATTTCCCAGTGCATAACCCAGCTTCCCATACTCTCTGTACAATACCAACAAGAGCTTGCTCTATTCTCTTCCTATAGGGCTGATCTATCTAAATTTTTGAAGAAACTATGAGGCCTCAATCCAACTTTTATTAGTACCCCGGCTACCCCTACTATCCCTCAAACTGGTGGTATACTTTGTAGGGATAGTGCGACTCTAGAAGTCGTCAAAAGAATTTCAAAGTATTCTTTGCTCCCTTAATGACTCTAACCTCTTGGAAATGGTGCCGAAAATATCTGAAGTTGTCAAAGAATTTCAAAGTATTCTTTGCTTCCTTAATGACTCTAACCTCTTGGAAATGGTGCCAAAAATATATAAAGTGTTTCCTTTCCTACCTGTTAGGCATATTGAAATCGAGTCTTTTGGGGTAGACCATCAACTTTGGGTCTTACCCAACAAAGCTTTTTAACACCTATTTTAAGTGAAACCTGGGTTTACCTTGCTAACCTCCCTGCCACTACTATCGAAGACTTCAGACTCAAGCTCTTGAAAGGTGCACAATTCCTTGACAAAGGGGAACTCATAAAAGCCCCCTTCAACCGCAATCTCATTGACCATTCTAAATTCCCTTCCAATACTGGCCTCTACATCCGTACAAAGGGGAACATGGATTTTTTCCAAAAGCAACCTGGATTTCTACAGAGAATCCATCTAGAATGTTTTTTGGCCCTATGTTAAATGTGCCTGCAAATTTCTTGACCCTAAAGCCTCTTGCAAATCCATCATCATGTGGTTTGATCATACCATTTGGTATATTCTCAACCATCTTGACCTACTCTTCCCTGAAAAACCCATGGATTTTCACTCTCCCTTATCTGATCTTGGTTGGGTGGCCAAGCAAAACAGATAGTAATTGCTTAGATTGCCTTTAACATCTTTCAAGGACTGATGCTAGGTATCTTGAAGGAACTAAAATCTGATGAACCTGGGATCTATCTAGCCACTTATGCTAATTACAAAGGTGTAAAGATCATCACTAGCTTATTCAAGCCATGTATTGATGAGGATGATTCCCCTGCTCTGAAGAGACCCAATTCTCTTACTACTCCCAACTCTTTCACTTCTTCTTTTACACCTAGCTCTTCCTCTAATCGAGGGAAATCTCGTAGCTACACTAGGGGAAGAGGCAGAAACTCCCTCATCAGGAATTTTCTTGAAATGTAATCCTTGGAGAAAATGCAGGTTGCTACGAGCCCTTGCGGACGAGGTTTCTCAACAAAATAGCTCCAAACCAAGCCTACCTTCACTATCTCTTCCATAATGTACTTCTCGACAAGATACAATGTAAAGCTCTTTTTTGTGAGTGCTTTGACTTAGTTTTTGGCAATCACAAACTACTCGATAATGTACTTATTGGTTAGCTGTATCAACAACCCATAAAAAACTTGGTCTACATTAATGATTTTCTTCGGCGTGAATCGGTTTCCAAGTGTACATGTAGTCAGTTTACCACATTTTGCAAAAACTTTGATACATATGGTATGCATGTTTATACTTGTGATCTTAGCATCATTGAAAATGTCAAAATACAAGGAATCTTGGCCAATGGGCTCAATCAGATGCCTACCTCTCCCAAAAACCCGCTCTATCAGCTTTACTTAGCTGCTTAACTGACCTTGTCAGTTCTCTCCAACTGGAGAAAACAATCCTCCTGGACTTAAGAAAAGTTGTCAAAGAATGTTTCTTTCAAAAAATCTCACAAATTCCTAGAAAATGGTTATCTACTCATAACTCCTAGTTAACACCACAACTTGCTCTTGATTTTCACAAAATGGCTAAAAATTGGTTCATAGTCAGGCTAGATGAAAGCTCTAATTGTCCCACTCTTATATGCAAAAACCTAGCTTGGAAAGCTGCTCAATCTTGGGTTTCTCGGAAAGAATTTACTAGAATTAACACTTCCTTACAAACAGTTACCGATAACATCTCGAGACACTTAGAAAACTTAGGCTATATTCTACAGGACACTAAACTACCAGTTTTTTTCCCACCTATAAAATACATTGTCATAAATTCAGATGGATATATGATGCTCTTAATGATATCTTTACTGATATCACCAAGGATATCACTCTATGTCTTGATCTGATATTAACTAAGTTTGAACTTATTTGTGCCTCTAAACAAAAGATCTACCACGACTTTCTACAAATACAGTAGAACCCCTTCTGGATAACAAAAACTCTAGTAAGGTTTCTCTTAACCTCCCTAAACAAATCTTCCATATTTTTCAGCAGATATCACTCAGTGTTATAAAAACATTCCCCTAGAAGATGATCTTGCCCTTAAAAATGTACTAGCAAAGGTTATTAAAATTGCTTTTTCCAATGCTAGAAAGAAGATACTTTTCTACATATCACTTTCTGTTAGCAGCAAGCTAACACGGATACCATTTTTCGGAGTTCTCTTTGTAAAACATTTATTATTTTGATAAATGGGGAATATTGTAACTCCTATTTTCTCGGATAAACTCTGTAATTAATGAGCCGGGCTACAAGCTTCCAAATTGTATCAGCCAGTCGTTTCCCTAGCTTTGGTAGAACTCCAGATTATTAGTTTTGACCACCCAAAAAACTTGGCTAAGGTATAAAAGCCCATTTTTGTAAGTTTTTTATAAGTTTTTGGATAAGAAATACACATCGTGAGCTAATGGCGCTCACTCCTCTCCTTCTCATGCTTCCTACTCCCTCTCCGGTTGTCACATTGGAGTCGCGTTTGTTGCATTGCAACCGCAAGTAAGAGCTCTACGCATTGACGTAAGCAATTCACAGTATTTCGTAGCTTTTGGTGTCGCCGACCCGCGGCCTAATTTCATCATAAATTGGAATTTACACTTTCAAATAAAAAACTAAGCATAGTCGAGGTATTGGGACATCTTTGCTAAGCATTTAGATGAATTCTGGGTCGAAAACGACTAGGTCAAAAATCCACTGCTGTTAATAATCGCGATATTGGAACTTGACCTAAAGTGGGGTTTGAGACCATAAGCATGTGTGCTTAGGTCTTATAAACTTGTCCTAGAAGTTTCGTTACGTTTGGATGGCATTTGATGCTGTAACGAGTGTGATTTGTTTTCTGATGAGCAATTGGCTTTTGGTGATTTTGGTCACTTGAGTGTAGCTTGAGCTAGATGCGAGTTGTTAGTTGTTTTCCGAGAGATTGATAACGTCTTGTAGCCTCTATGCACTAGTCGAGTCAGCTTCGTCCCATGGATTGACAATTTAATCGTGGTTTTCGCTAATACTGCAATAAGATAGGATGGTGAGGTTAGACATGCGTCCCACATTTGGCGCCGCTGCCGAGGATCAAAGAGACCTAAACTAGGAAAAAACACGGGAGTCTTGTGTTGGCGGATACACCGAGACGGACGTCAACACAACGAGAACTCACCTAACAAGAATTGTCAGCTAAGGACGAAGCTCTCGACCCGCAGGCGTGTGGAAGCAAGCATAGGGTGTCAACGTACACTCGATCGACTCTCGACTACTTCCTACAGTGGTCTCTACCCAATGTCTAAGCTACAGTCTTCAGGAGTGCATAAGAGGAGATTTCCTACAACGCTTTCAAGAGCCAAATACTCATCAAACGTTCTCGAAACGCTACGAAACTTGAAGGAAACCCTATTAACACCAATAGGTCGCTCTCCCTAAGGTCCATGAACCAAAACCCCAACCCTAAATACCCGGTGCAAAGTCACGTAAGATGTCTGGTCAAAATTTGCAGGTCGTCGTTTTCGAAAACTAAAGTGCCGAATGTGTAGCTCTACTCAATGCAAACGCGTGGATATACTGAAATGCAAAAACAGAAAACGTATGCTCACCGAATCACCAGATATAGCTCGTGGGTCGAGCTCGCAAATCTAGATCGTACACACGGAATGTAGGTATTGGCGCGTAGCTCTCTTCGGGGGCAACACGCTACACTTCTCCACACTCGATTCCGACCACCGACGTGGCGTTGCGTCAAGATAAAACCCTCACTCTCTCTCGTACACAAAGTACGCTCAGTCACACAGACAAAACTTAAAAAAAATGACAAAGGTTTTTTTCATTAAGGTCAAAAGTGGTATAAATACCTTACAATCTCAAACCCTAATGTTCCAATTTAACCATTACTCAGTCTAAATGTCAAAAATGGGATACAATCTGGAAGCTTCTGTAAGCCCCACTATTTACAAGGTGAAATGACGATTTTTCTCAATTAAAGAATAATTACAAAAAATAATATCTTGCCGCTAACACTCCCCCCTTCTGCAAGCCCCACTATTTACAAGGTGAAATGACGGTTTTTCTCAATTAAAGAATAATTACAAAAAATAATATCTTGCCGCTAACACTCCCCCCTTCCTAGTTCATGTCGTCCCCGACATGGCAGTAGAGCTGCTTCTTTAGTGTAGGCTTTCGCGCATCTTCAGAAGATACTCATATCTCGCATGCTGAGCCAGTAAGGTCGGGCCGAATATTTCTGTACTGATGGTGAAGAACCCCGTGTAGAAGGCTTCTTCAAAGGCCTGGAGGTGATACGAGGGCAAAAACATGATTCTCTAATAAAGGGCATGTATCACCTCATGAGAAGACTGAGCAGACAGATCATATGCACATCTATATGTGTCTTGGAAGAAGAAGATGCTGTCTGTTGCGCCTGTCTAGGTTTAAAGGTTTCAAAAACCGCCATAAGGGTTTTATAAATTTTTCTAAGCATGATGCAAGTGAGGTCAGGTGAGCCAGTGAACAATTTAATGGCACCCGTTAGGGTTTTCACCATGTATTGCTCACTCATTCTCTCACCTGCCTGGCAGCTTTGGGTAGTTGAGCCATGTGGGTTGGCTTTTCTGCAGAGCAGCTCTTGTGCTTTCCATGTCCGCATCCTTGGTAGAGGGCATAAGCTAAGGTTGTCTCTGACTCTTTTAGGCACCTCTACCATATGAACTAAATACTACGGGTATTTTGTTAGCCATGCCTTTCTCCACTTTGGCTGAGAGTCCACAATCAGCTTAACTCCTTCTGGTTTGGAGATATCTGCTTTGTATAGTGGCACTATTGGCTCCTCTTTAATCCGTTTGTTTATTGTAGCAGCTTTATACTTTAGAAGAGGATATGGGAGAGAAGGTTGTAGAAATTCATGCCGAATGATATTGGCATCTATCTTCTGAATGGTCATAGATTTAAATACTCTCTGCTCCCACTCCATTGCTTCTTTGGACGTGTCATTTATTGCCGCTTCTATTGTCTTCTTTAGATTTTCTTCTTCTTCTTGTGTCAGATCCTGGGGTTCTTGTGATGGTCCCACAAGGATGCCCTCTTGCATAGTGGTGTCCACTGGATCTGACACATTTTCTATGTCAATGCCTTCCATTGCTGCTGGCCCTATGCTCAAGTGTTGCTCTTCAGTCTGTTGTTGGCCTTTTAGCTCATCAATCTGCTTCTGATATGCCTTCTTTTCCTGTTCCGCCTCATCTCCCATGTTTACTAAGAGCTCATTCAAATCTGCATTGGTTTTTTCATCCTGTTCTAGCTTCCTCTTGGTGTCTTCATTTGCTATTTGCAATCTTTTCAATTCCTCGTCCATCTTCTTTTTCAAGGCTTCTAGCTCCTCTTTCATGGCCTTGTTATCATCTTCCAGATGGTTTTGCATTACTAGATATCCCTCGGCCAGCATCAGTCTTTGTCTCTTCTCTAGTGTCAACTCCTTTTGGAGTTCCTTTATCTGTTCTTCATATAGATCATTTTCTGAAGCAGTGCCAGTCGAGGTAGCAGCTCTAACTCTGGCCGGAGATGCCCTTAGCCTTGGATGGTCTGATCTTTCACTTTCAGCTGATCTCTTAGCTCTATCGCTTCATCCTTGCTTGCCGCATGTTCTATCTCAGCCTTTTCCTTACCATTCCTCAAGGTTTCAACCTCTTTAGACTCATCAGCAAGCTGTAGTGTCAAATTTTCCCTCTCTTTCTCCGCATCTGTCAGTGAATTGCTGATTTTTTTTGTACTCCTCTTCTGCTCTTTGAAGCTTTTGTTCCGCTGCTTGACTCTGTCTTTCCATCTCTTGGCATCTTTGTAGTGCCGCGTCCAGATCAGCTTGCAGCTTGGTTTGTTTCTCTATGTTCTCTTGGCCCTGTTTTTGCAGTGAGTCCACTTCAACTTTGATATGAACTTCATTTGTTTTGAGATTATCAATTTCAATCTCAGTGGCCATCAATCTTTCTCTGAGCCCGGTGAGTTTTTGCATTACTACATCCCAATCATTGGTTGGTGGCTGTAGATCCACTGTATTTGTGGCCATCTCCGTCAACTCCACTAACTGAGTGCTCTGCATATATTCCTTGGGTCTTGTGGTCGACAACTCAAAAGATGCATTAGCTGCCTCTTCTTGAGAGTACCCAACAGCTAGGAGATCAAGAAATATTCTATAATTTCTTTCTTCTAGATCTGGCTTCTCATCTTTTGGCTCAGTTTCTGCCTTTTGCTCTTCTCTTGCTTGGAATCTTTTTGTTCATCAGGTCTGTTTAGCTCCTCTTTTTGTTGGGTTTGGGGAGTACTAAGAGGAGGTGGTGATGGTGGTGGGTTGGATTCTTGGCTCGATGGTGGAGTTGGTTGCTTCTTCTTGAAATCCCGATCCGCGTTTGTTTTTATCTCTCTTTCTTGGCCTTCCTGATCTTCTAGCAGCTGTCGTCTCACTTCGTCCACCTCTTCTTCTGTAAACGGTATGTTTGGGATATTTTCCACTGTAGCATCTAAGATCTCAAAGTTCTTGATATAATCTTCAAACCGACCCCTGTGAATCCTTCGAGATGATCCAGACATAGCCTCAAGGGATGGATTCCATAACTAGCTCAGATCCCCTTTTAGTGCTCTCTCGGCTCTGAAACTTTCTATTAGTCTTTCTAGCCTCGCCGCTTTCTGTGACTTTGTTTCCTTAATTAGCACCTGTAGAGTTTCCTTCTTTCCCTTCTTTGGCTCTGGCGGCTCTTCTAGCATGGTCTCTAACCAACGCTTCAACCTTGTGGCTACCCTGGGTGCCTTAGGAGGTTCTTCTTCTTTGTCTTGTTTTAGCTTGAGCCATCATTTTGTGAGGGAGGTAGAGGCCAGTTTCCCTTGGCATGCAATGCTCCATAGACAGATTTTGTTATCAGCTCCCCAGGTACAATATAGGTGGGATTTTTGGTCCCCATCTTCACAAGATTGTCGTGGATGTAAGCGGCATAGTTTATCTCGTTTGGTTTGCTCTTTTGCATTGCCCATGTGAAAGTTGTGGCAATAGCTCCAGGTGGCATCCTATATTTTTGTGGCCGCTTGGTACACATGTGGAAGTATTGATTGTATAGTTGGCTCATGATAGCCACCTTCGGGTTTTCAATATCTTCAAATGTGTAGTTATTCTTCTTTTCCGAGTAGACCTTACTGTCATCTCGCCTCTTTGTCACACTGTCTCCTTTGTTAGAGATGTCAAGTGCTGCTACCACCACCTTCTCTGTGATGACAATCATTGTATCAGGCTTTCCTTGTAGATTTGCAACTCGGGCTATGCCGCCCTCTTTGATTGTGGTGACAAATTCCCACACTCTTTTAATATCAATCCCTGCTGGCAAGGCTTCAAAGTAATTGTGGAGATCCAGTTTCTCCAAGTAATCCCCCATCTTGCTCCTAACAAATTCATTGAGCTCGCGAGGTATCATGGGTAGCCCCACTGCATTTCCCTCCGGATCTTTAAAGACTCCTTGGTAGATTCTCAGATCATTGGTCTCTAGCAGGTCATCTTGAATCCACGTGCTTGTGGGCTTTAGGGTTCCCTCTGGGATAACAAAAGGCTCCACTTTTTCTAAGTAGTCCTTGATGGTCATCCTCTTCTTCTTTGTAAGTGATTTTGTGGCTGCCATGGATCCTGTTGCACTCAGTAGTCCCAATTTAGAATTTTTTAGTTAGCTGATAAACTGAGTTCTAACTATCCAAATGACTTGAAATTTGAAATAAGAACTCAAAAGGAACTAGGGAAACCCTGTATGTGCCCATAGTAGGTTTTTGGCTTAAAAATAATCCCGTAGACATCCTACGTGTAGGATGTCTACCTTCTCTGTTTTTTGTGAAACTTGACAGGCTTGTGGCACTTGACCTGTGCAACATGGCTATGTAATTGGAATTGGGTTTAGGCATCAAAAAGTGCCATTTTAAGCAGATTTAAGCTTTTGGCTCACAAATTGGGTAGGATGTCTTAAACAGGTGGCAAATGATATTTAAATGGGTTGAAATTTGATATATAGGCTTCTTATGCCATGTAAGAGGCTCCCATGAAGTCAATTCCTACACAGAAGGTAAATATGACACTGGAGACATCCTACGCGTGGGATGTCTATTTCTCAAAATGACTTGAAGTTGGTTATGTGGGTGGCCCTTAGCATGTAGAACATGGCCCTGCTCTCAGATTTTGATTTGGATAGGCATTGGTGTTGTTAAGAGCATGTGTAGTATTTTCAGGTTCAAAAAGTGCATCTTGGAGGTTTTGGGGGCCAAATGTGATGGGAATGGCTTGAAATTTGATACATGAACTTGTGAAGGTGTTATAAAGACATATGGAACTCAAAAACACCAGCTGGAGGTCAAATAGGTCATTTAGACATCCTACGCGTATGATGTCTATTTCATTAATTTTCATATATGACCCCATAGTTAGCTTGGCAATGTGCTAATGAGTATATTGTGCAAGTTTCATGTGATTTGGACTAGTTTTGGTAGGTCTATGACCCATCATTGTCTCTATGCTCTGACTTTCCGTTTTTTGATGCATATGAGGTCAACTCTTGTCCAAATGTGATGAAACTTGATGGCTAGCATGTATAAGCTATGTAGAACCTGTGTATGAGGTGAGATATTGAGTTTGGTTCCAAAACATGGCCTTGAGATATTATACGCGTAGGATGTCTCCTGATGAAATTTATATGAGAAATGCTACTGGTACATGCCCTGAGCCCCCTGAGTCCCCTTTAAGCCCTATTTCCATAAAAAGTCAAAAAGATAGATAGAATCTCCCTGTTTGGCTTTTAGAGCCTCTGAGTCATTTTCTGACTCTTGGAGTGCTTTTCGGTGATGAAATTTCTTGATGTTAGTCTCCATAGCTTCTTGGTTCCTTGGGGATCCTTGCCATATGGATTTTGTTGGCTTTGGCTTCACCGGAGCTCTGTTTGGCAATTTATAGCTCTGGAAGCGCTCGTAGTTGCGTTTGCATGCCATCAATGATTTGTGGTGGTCTACCACCATAGGACTTGGTTGTTGATGGTCTAGGAAAGCCGCTCGTGAAGTTTGGTGGCAAACGGACATCCGGTTTGGCCGTGAGAGCTAGTTGATGCTTTGTGTGTCTGATGCCGTTTCTGAAGCTTAGTCCCGCTTCGGGAAGCCTTATGGCCATTTGGGCTATATAGCCTTGTAGAGCATGTCGAGATGCTCCTACTCATGAGTTTTGGTATCATTTGGGCGACTTTTCACCGATTTACCATTTGGTGGCCTCTTGCAGGGCTCTAGAAGTTAGGGTTTTTCTCGATGGTTTTTTGCCGCCTTTGTGCATTCAAGAGTGGTCTCCTATGTGCTGTCATCTGGTTCTTCTGGGTTTGTTGAGCAAAGGCTACTACCTGTTGTTCTTGTGCATGTTGAATTTTGACTGTATCCGAATTCCAATATATCTGCACATTATACTCTTTTTGCCAAGGTTGTCCCAACAACATGGGGTGTAGTGTGCTCGCATCCTCAACTACGTAAAACTTGTGGGGGTAAATATATAGATGTATTTGTGCATGCAATATAGTCCAGCCCAATGTTCGTAGCAAATGTGGTGTACTACTGAGGCGGTCCGGGGCGGGCAACAAGAAGAGTGGCCTCTAAGCACCCTTGTAGGCTCCCGTGCTGCTCAATTGGGTTGGGGTTGGAAAAAACAACAAACACACACACAAACCCGCAACCTAACCCTACACAAATTTGGGGCACCACCTAGTTTTGGATGCAAACTAGGACGCGTAAAAAGAGAGAGAGAGAGAGAGAGAGAGAGAGAGAGAGAGAGAGAGAGAGAGAGAGAGAGAGAGAGAGAGAGAGAGAGAGAGAGAGAGATAATGCTCGGGCTGCTTTGAAATGTATCGGCAATGATCAAGCAAACACAATTATATATGTAAGAAAGAGAGAGAAGAGGGAGGGGGTGCTTGTTGCATTAATACCTTCTTACAAATCTATCATGACCTATCAAAGTGAGATTAGTATTTGTTCAACATAGCTTGAGTAAATTTCACCACGACGCATCACAAGAAAAGCCACCCCAATCATTGTCTTAAGGCCAGGGGAGTCCTCTCCACTTTTCAAAGGGTCCATTTGCAAGCACGATTTGCCTTGGACCATAAACCAATCTTCTATTCCCATTTACCTGACAATTGTGATAACTTTTACACCAATGTTGGACATCCACATGCAGACTTGGCTAAACACACCCCGCAAGAAAAATCTTCTTCACAGTTAACTCTTGGGCAAAATGACCACCACATGCCTCTTCATGCAAACCTTTTAGAATGGTTGGAATTTCCTTGATAGTTGGTAATCTTCTGCACACTTGATCCTTCCCTCTTTGATAAAGGGATCCTTCTAGAAAGAGATACGCGCTTGCCTTTTTCATGAGTCTTCTCTTCTGAGCCTTCGTGAAGTCTTGTGGAAACTCACCCTCCAAAATGTAGCTAATAATGGGAGTCAATGACTCCAATCCCTGGTATCTCGGTTGCTTGACAGTTGCTGCCACCATGATGACCCACACTTCTTTCTCAACACATGTAATTGCTTGTTGTGCAAGTAAATCGGCATCTTCATTCTGTTTCCTAGGAATATGATATAGTTGCACTTCTTCAAACTGATTAAACATCCTACGAATGGCATGAACTTTTGTCCGTAAGCTTTCATTCTTGCATGCCCAAATGCCTAAAATCTGTTTAACAATGAGAAGTGCATCTCCCTTTACCATGAGACGTTGTATCCCTTGGCCAATGCACATCTTCAAACCATGAAGTAGTGTGTCGTATTCTGCTTCATTGTTGCTAGTTGAACCTGGTAGATTGACCTTCTCTTTCATGACCACTTCTCCACTTGGGTTGAGCAACACTAGCCCTCCCCCTGCTTTTCCTGTGACTCGTCGAAAAGCTCCATCAAAGAACAAGGTAAAAGAATTAGGAATACTTTTAGGTGGTGGCAATGGTAGGGTCTTTACTTCAGGCACCTTAATCTCCTTCTCATGTACCCTATAAGTAAGGATCCCTGCCAATTGTGCACGCACACTATCTTCTACCTTGAAAGAGTATTGGAACTCTTGCAATTCCATAATCCACTTTGAGATCCTAGTGCTAAGATTCATTTGAGATGACACCCAAGGAAACAAATTTTCTGCAGTGAGAATTACAAAAGGTTTTGGTAGCAAGTAAGATCTAAAATTTCTCACCGCAAACATGAGAGAAATCATCATGAGTTCTGCCTCCGTGTAGCCTCTCTCCAAAGCATTCATGACCCTACTAGCAAAGTAGAAGGGTCGCATCCGGGTACTATGGAGATCTTGTTGTAGCAAAACCGCTCCAATTGTTTCTTTCCCAACACTAGAGCTAACAAAGAATGTGTACTCCCAACAAGGAGGCATGAGTGTTGGTAGCTCTGACAGGATGACTTTAATGTTACAAAAGTACTCTTCAAGCTCATAAGACCATGCAAATTCTACTTGTTGTGTCAACTTTTGCAAAGGATGAAGCAAATCCGAAGCTAAGTGAATAAAGCGTTACATATACTTCACCTTTTGAATGAATGAGATGACCTCTTTGAGATTCTTGGGTGATGGGAGCTCAATAAGAGCCTTTGCCTTTGAAGGATCCACCTCAATGCCTTTATAGGAAACCTTGTGACCAAGCAAGATCACTTCATCCTCACCTATGTGACATTTGTCGGGGTTGAGTTGACCTCCCATGTCATAGAGCTTCTTTGAACCTTCTTCTACCCTTTGTAGATGCAATGATTTTGAGCTATAAATGCAAAAATCATCAATGAATACCCTAATTGACTTTCCAAAGAATTCTTGAAACACCATGTTCATGAAACATTGGAATGTTGCAGGACCATTTGTCAGACCAAATGGCATGACTCTAAAAGCATAACAACCCCAAGGAGTGATGAAGGTTGTTTTTAACTGATCTTCCAATGCGATACCTATTTGAAAGTAACCCGAGTAGCCATCACACTCAGTGTACTTCTCATGACGAACTACCTCATTTAGTATCTCATCTTGAAATGGGAGGGGAAAGTGATCTCTTTTTGTTGCCTCATTAAGTGGACGGTAATCCACACACACCCTCCACTTGCCGTTTTTCTTAGGAGTGACAACAACGGGAGAGACCTACTCTGAATTCTCCACTGGATAAATGAAACCTGCTGCTAGAAGCTTTCTTACCTCCTTGAGTAAAGCCTGCTCCTTGATGACTCCTAGCCTTCGTAGCTTTTGAGCCTTAGGTGTGGCCTCTGGCTTCAACTCAATTTTGTGTTGAACAGCATCTACTCCACGCACATCGGTGTAGTCTTTAGCAAAAAGCCTCGAAAATTTCCCTAGCACACATTTGAACTGCTCTCTTTCGTTCTTTTGTAAGTGTTGTAGACAACATACCTTCTAACATTCCTTCATCTTGCACATTTTGGTTCTCTTGAGTACCTACCTCTTCCAAACCTCGAGAAGAGGTCTCCTGGTTGTTTGGCTTAAACCTTACCCCCATGACTTCGATGGAAGACTCCTCTTCAGTAATGCTGCCGCTACTTTCTCCTTCTGAAGTGCTATCGGTCCAGCCTTCCTCCGTCTCACTTTGAGATGATTCTTCATGGAGCTCCTCTTGGCGTTGCTCCTTCATGTCAAAGACAACCTTCTTATGATTGTCATTCTTGCAAATTAGCTTTCCACTCTCCAAGTCCTGCAAAGCTCGCATTTTCATTAGCCATGGTCTCCCTAGGATAAATGGGTAACCATTTCCTTTGGTAGACATAACATAAAAATCCACCGTCTTCTTAATGCCAAAGGCCTCTACAAAAACATTTTTACAAATGCCTACACACCTAGCTTTGCTATTGTTTGCCATCTTGACTTTAATTTCAGGTGTCTCATGGATTTGCATGCCTAGTTTTTGCATGAGTCCCTCTGTCATGATGCAAATTTGTGCACCCCAATCCACTAGACCTTTCCTAACCAATCTTCCTTTGATGTAACAATCTAGCACATGTGTAATATCCTCATTCATTTCAGCATGTGCAATTTTTACAAAAGGCACACTCTCTTTTACCTTTCTCCTAGTGCTAACTGACTTTGTTAAATCCCTCCTAACTTGTGGGCATAATGCAAGAAACTGAGGCCATGTGATATCAGGACCCTTACCTCTCATGTCTTCCAACAAGTTGTATGGAGCCATACCATGTCCAAGAGGGAAGTCTTGGAGATTGATACGACGTCGAGTCCTCTTAGATTCCTTGGTATCCTTTGCGTTCTTACCTCGTCCATGGTCACTCTGTGATGTGACACCTTCTTTCTCCTTCCCTTTTCCTCGGCCACGCTTAATGCCATTTGCTTTCGTGTCCACCTCATTTGAATTTGTCACCTCTACCACATGCACATTTGGGTCTGGCAAAGGTGGAACTCCTTCCACTCCTTGTGGAGGTGGTCTAGCTCCATTTGGCCTTTGTAGAAGCCGTGGTTGCTGACTAGTTCCTTCACCTGCATTCATCACTGGGTAATTCAAGTTAGGTCTCCCTGGCTCCCCACGGGGCCAAGGACAATTATACATCCCATGTCCAGACTCTCGGCAATTCCAACATTGCAAGACTCTCCTAGGTCGTGGATCTCGCTCTTCAGACTTCTTTGCTTGTCCTTTTGGACCTACAGCTTGTGCAAGGTGAATTGACAGGCTGCTTAAAGATTCATTTAACTTCTCAATCACTTCCACCGTTACCTCAGGAAGCTCCCTAGATGTCGATGCTTGTGACTTACCTTTGGGTCTAAGACCCTCTATTGGAACCTCCCCCCTTAAGCACTTGAGTTTCCTATATTTCTCAGCAGCCCTAGTTTCAACTGCATCAAAGGTAGCAGGTGCACCGGCCTCAACGTTTACCTTAAGGTCAGGAAAGAGTCCGGCTATGAACATCTCCTTCTTTAGAAATTCTGCACCATCACCAGGGTTAGCAACATTTCGTATCCATAGAGACCAAAGACGTAGAAACTCTTGCTTGTACAAGTAGTAGTCATCTAAGTCTTTTTGCTTATGAGAAACAATGTCTTGCCATAGTTTTTGAGTGTTTTGGGGATCAAAGAAGTATCTCTTGAAATGATTCACAACTTCCGTGTAATTCCCTTTAACTTCCTCTGGCAACGAGTCAAACCAAGTGCTAGCATCTTTCCTAAGGACCACTTCAAACATCTCTACACGTTCTTGATTAGTTACTATCCTCTTGATACGACAAGACATCTTGAGATTTGCTAAAAATAATTCTGCATCCTCTCCAGGATCTCCAAAGAAAAGAGGATATCCGGAAATTTGGCGTTGGGCCTCCATTGAATCGGTTTCAAAGTGACAACACGTTTTTGTTTTTCTTTCTTAAAAAATTTACATAATAATGTTTTCTAAATTGCAATCTATTCTACAAAAAAATAAAAATATTCACATCAAATGACCTATGATAATCAATAAGAGGCAGGATGACAGGGTTTGGTGATGCGAGAATTTCTCCTACTCTTTGGGCACCAAACATGAACACCATATGTTGTTGAAAATGGATTTTTCTACTAATTGCAATGTTTATTCTAATGTGTGGAGTGAAATGAAAGGGGAAAATATCTATTCTTGGGCCATTATCCATGGTCTATGCATGACCTAATTCTTAAAACAAAACAAAAATATAGACGTCCAAACTAAGGTCGTACCTAATGAGAGACAAAATAAAAGGATTTATTGATGCGTTTATCTCTGCCAACCTAAGAGGACCTAAAATTCTACGAATTACACGTTGAAATTGCAACTTAGTACTAACAATTATGTGTACCTTTTGCCTTGCAATGGGAATGAAGGGATCATACAAATTCTCGTGATTCGTGCAAGCTACTTGATTATACTAAAGGTTGAGCCTTCACAAAAATACACAAGCCGTCCTCCGTGGGGGCACCAATTTGAGGCGGTCCGGGGCGGGCAACAAGAAGAGTGGCCTCTAAGCACCCTTGTAGGCTCCTGTGTTGCTCAATTGGGTTGGAAAAAACAACAAACACACACACAAACCTGCAACCTAACCCTACACAAATTTGGGGCACCACCTAGTTTTGGATGCGAACTAGGATGCGTAGAGAGAGAGAGAGAGAGAGAGAGAGAGAGAGAGAGAGAGAGAGAGAGAGTGCTCGGGCTGCTTTGAAATGTATCGGCAATGATCAAGCAAACACAATTATATATGTAAGAAAGAGAGAGAAGAGGGAGGGGGTGCTTGTTGCATTAATACCTTCTTACAAATCTGTCATGACCGATCAAAGTGAGATTAGTATTTGTTCAACATAGCTTGAGTAAATTTCACCACGACGCATCACAAGAAAAGCCACCCCAATCACTGTCTTAAGGCCAGGGGAAGTCCTCTCCACCCTGTCGCCCTCTTACAATATGTGGGATTTATGGCTAAATTGATGACAACACCCAGACACAAGCTATCAAGAACTAAAAATATCACCAAGACACTTACACATCATTGTTTTCCATTACTTCATGTTGGAAGAGAGACAAAGTATCCAAGCTTAGTCCAAATCCACCCTCCTTGATTCAGCAAATGTTGGGCTTACACTAGTAGGAGGAATGATAGATTTTCCACTCTCAATTGAATGATCTCTCTCTCTCTCTCTCTCTCTCTCTTACAATGGCATAGAGTTCCCATGCTAATCACCCCTATTACAACATATGCACAAGCATATGACAATGAGCTTCCACCCAAGAGCTCCTTTTAGAGAGGTTGAGCTTGGCTTCTCAAGCTATAGCATAGTGCTCCTACTTATGGCTCTCCCTTTGTGCTAGCTACACCCTCCTTTTATAGAAATTTTGAGGGCTAGGGTTAGTCCTCTAACCATGGTTGGGTTAGATTTTTAGCACTTATCTAATTTCTTTTGCTTGGAATTATCAAGAAGTTGGTGGGGATAGATGAAGAAGAGAGAGAGGAGAGAAGTGGAGGTGATAGGACTTTTCATACTAAGTTAGTGTTAGTAAATTAGTAGAGTTAGTATTTTTATTGATTTACAAATGGAATTGGATATTTACAATGGGAGCATCCATGTAGAATACAAATAAGGAAGAAAAAACTCTTAATAGGTAAGAAACATGGATTTCTTACAATGTCGATGCTCCAAGTGTCTTGAGTAAGGTCAATTTTGACGCTTGTTGACGGTCCACTAGCTTTGACGGTACGTTTTTTCTCCACTCTTGACCTTCCTTGGGAGCCAAGGTAAGTGAACATGAGTAATCAATCACCATGACGCTGTCTTTCAAGAGAAGAGGCTGAATTTTGTGGTTTTTTTGATAAATATGGGTAATATGGAAGAGAAAAAATGAGACTAGGTGGTCAATTTTGGAATGGAAGTGTGTGTAGGAGACATGAGTTCACCATGGTTTCTCTTATTCTTCAAGGTTGAGAAGAAGGTGAGTAGGGTGTAGAGAGGAGTGGTGAGAGAGGTGGGGATGATGAGTGGAGAGGTGTGTGTGAAAGAGGAAAATGGTAAAGTGGAAGAGGGAGTGTGGCTGCATAGCATGGGCAAACTGGGGTCCACAAATAAAATCCTAGCTCACAGCTCGTAGCTCAAAAAAAAAAGAAAAAATTTGAGGTGAAATTTCAGCTCACGAGCTACAACTTTTGTTTGTATCACCTTTTCAAATTCGGGGAGCATGTGATCTTTAAAAATTCAGCAAAACCGACTGTTTTTTCCACTGCACAAGGTCCTTGTGAGGTCCTTCTTTGGATGATTCTTTTGAATACCTCCAAGAGTGAGCTCCCCATGGTGCATGCATGCATTCCACATACCCTTGACCTTATTTGGTAGGTCTATAATTGAAGATATTGTTGAGATCATGATATAAGTGAATAGTACAACTAAGCAAATCAAATATTGAGGGGTCTAAAAAAATATGTACATGTCAAATATAAATAATATAGGTGGAAAAAATATAAAGGGGTCAAAATAAATCTCTCTCATTATAAGTCTACCATAAAAAGATGAATATTTTTGGTGGTCTAATTTTTGAGAGTAATAGAGAATAGATGTAGGAAGAAAAAATCACAATAGTGAAAAAATATACACATAAATAGAACTAGTTTTTTTGGATTTTTGTTTGGATGGAGTTACACCAAAAATAAGAGAAGCTTGCATGAAATTATTTTTATATGGAATAAAGAGTATGCAAAATGGTAAGAAAAAATATGGTAATGGTGAGTCAATGTACATAGCATAAATAACACACCATAGGTAAAAATATTTAAATAAATACCACAATAATTATGAAAAATCTTTTTATTTAGGCCCTATATACAATGAAATATTTACACACAAATGAGCCATAATATATATTTTATTTTTTTAAATTTTTTTTTTTGTGGCTCAACTAGTCTAGTGACTAGCTAGCTGAGGGTTTTTAAGAAAATATGGAGAAAGTCCCTAACTCACACACGCCTATGTACAGTGAAATGGTAGGGATAACCAAAATGTTTGAGTGATTTGATAGGGTGAGGAAGCTTACTATGGCAATTTTGGAAAGCCGAAAAACGGCTATCACTACTTTCCAGCACTTGTGAAGTAGGATGTAGTTGATCTTTGGGCTTGAGCTGTTTATATAACTTGTAAGAGATCAGATTTGCTTGAGCTCCAAAATCAAGCAATGCCGTCGATTCAACTTGATTGCTACCCACTTTGACTGCAATTATTGGCTCCACTGTGTCTTCACCAAAATTCGTTAGTCGAATAGCATTTATTCGCAACGGTGATCCACTCTGTTGTTGTTATCGTAGAAGCCTTCTTTTTGCAATGCGTTCTTTTGCTTCTGCTTGGGCTTCTTCTCGTACCCTCTGTTTCTCCTTCATTCGTTGTTTTTCTTGATGGATTTGTTGAAGCATATCCTGTGTTAGTGGTAAATGATACTTTTTTAACCAACACCCACTAATCCAATTTGGCATTTCTTCTCCTGCCAATGTAGCAAGTTTGACAGCTCCACTTGTGATAAGTCACTAATCACAAAGGGTCCCATCCCTCGCTTTTTAAGTTACTTGGCATGTTGCTTCAAGGTATAAACAAGTACATAATCACCTGTTTTGAACTATTTCGTGTGCACATGCTTGTCAAACTCTTTTTAGCATAGATCGAAGCTACAACTCTCAGTCAAAGTTCATCTAGCTTTTCAAGATCATCTATTCTTGAAGAGAGCTCATGCCCTGTCCATTCTAAGTGTTTCTCTACTCGTAGAGTTGGAACTAAAAACTCTATGGATAATATAGCGTTTAGACCAAACACCATGTTGTATGGTGTTGTTCCAATTGATGTTTTGTAAGCTACCTTGTATGCCCATAGTGTTGAGTGTAACTACTGATCCCAGTATGTCATTGACTTTGATACAATTTTAGTCAGAACAGTGCATAGTGTTTTATTTGTGACCTCAGCTTGTCCATTTGCCTGTGGATGATATGGAGCAGATTTTCTATGTGTGACCATGAATTCCTCTAGCAGATATTCTTGATGACTTCATTAAGAAAATGCGTTCCGCGATCACTGACAATTTCTATTGGTAATCCGTATCGTACAAAGACATTCTCATACAAAAATTGTGCAGTGGTTCTTGCGTCTGCTTTTTGTGTTGCCTTGGATTTCACCCATTTTGTGAGATAGTTCGTAGACACAATGATATATTGGGTATGGGTGCGATATGCAGGGGGTGAAATAGGCCCCACAAAATCAATGCCCCATTTTGCAAATGCCCGTGCTCCCATCATTGGTCGTAGTGGCATCTCATCTCTCTTTATCGGCACCTTAGTGCGTTGACATGCGTGACAACGCTTTTCAAACTCCTTAGCATCCATATGCAATGTAGGCCACCATATTCCTGCGGTTAAGACAAGTTTTGTCTTCTTATCACCTGAAAAATGGCCTCCACTTATTCCTCCATGTGCGTGTTCTAGAATCAGCAGGTATTCACTTTCACTTGCACAGATTCTAAGTTGATTGTCCTTTCCTCGCTTGTAGAGTTGATTTCCAATTAAATTAAAGTCGCAAGTCTCCAGATCGATAGCCCTTTTTTGCGCCTTTGTTATGTTTTCAAAAAATGTCCTTGTTGTTAAGAAATCAATGATATATTGACTCCATGCACGTGCAATGTTTACCTGGAACAATGTCGCGTGATCCACTGGTCGTTTGGCACTACATATAGTACAATTGTTAACATAAGCATGTGTGTCAGCATACATAGTTGGCCAATAAATCCCTAATTGTTTCAGTCTTTGGTGTGTTTTCAATGTCGAACAATGAAATGCACAATCCTGGATGTGTGATTCTTCAAGATAACACTCGAATTCCTCTGGATTTATACATAATCGTAGAATTTGGTCCGAGCCCAAATGATACAATCGTCCTACAATCAACTGGAAGTTTTTTGTTTGTCGAATTGTTTTTTGTTTGGATCTGTCTTCCTTGTTATCAAATCTACCTCCAAAGAAATAATGCTAATAATTTTCTGAGACCATTTGGGTATCATTTCAATATTGAAAAGATAAGCATTAGGTATGTCATCGTCTACTCCGTCAGGAGCTTGCCCGTTTTGCAGCCTTGAAAGATGATCCACCCATAGATGAGTTTTACCCTTTTTTACTACCACTGTGAAATCAAACTCTAACAATATAATAAACCAGCGTACAATTCTTCCAATATTGCATGGTTTATTTACCAGATACAAAAGAGCTTGATGATCTATGAAGAACACAAATTTGTTTGCGAGTAAGTAATGCCGAAATTTCTTTACAGTATAAATCATTCCTAATCCCTCTCTTTCAATGGTTGTGTAGTTCTTTTTTGCAATATTTAGTTGTCGGCTCGCATAAAAAACTGGGAAATCCATTGTTCCGTCTCCAGGTTGAGCCAGAATACTCCCAATTGCGTATGCAGATGCATCAATGTGAACATGGAATATCTTTTTCCAATCTGGTGCTTTAAGTACAGGTGCTGATACAAGGTTTTCCTTAAGTTTTTGGAATGAAGTTTCACACTCCTCAGTCCAGAGGAAATTGACTAATAAACGATACAGAGGTTGTGCAATGACTGCATACATATATATGAATCTTTGATAATAACCATGTGTCCCATGAAGGATTGTACTTGTTTGGCATTAGTAGGCCTGGGCAAGTCTACTATGACTCTTATTTTGTCTAGGTTAGTGGTTATGGCATTTCTTGAGACAATATGTCCTAAGATGCGGCCTTGCCTAACCATAAAAATGCACTTTTCCGGGTTGAGACAAATTTGATATGTTCTGCACTTCTCAAATACCTTTTGTAAATGGTCAATATGTTCTTCTCGTAGAAGAGAGTGTACACAGAGATCATCTATATATATTTCTAAGAATATTCATAGGTATTCTTTGAACATATGAGTCCTTAAACTTTGGAAGGTAGCTGGGGCATTGGTTAAGCCAAAAGGCATAACCCTATATGCATATATTCCCCATTCTATGGCAAATGCTGTTTTGTGTTGATCCTCTATTGCAATTGCCAGTTGGTTATACCCTGAAAACCCATCTAGAAAGGAATAAGCCTGTTTCCCAGCCACCCTCTCAAGCACATGTTCTGTGATCGGCAAGGGATAATTATCCCTTATTGTGGCTGCATTTACTTTTTTGACGGTTCACACACACATGCAGCTTTTCGTTCTTTTTGGAGACAACCACAATGGGTGACACCCAATCTGTATGTTCAATTTCATAGATGAATTCAGCATCCATCAGCTTGTCAATCTCTTCTTTGATTTGTTTAGCAAATGTGTCATTATATGTGTAAGGATGCTGTTTGCTAGGTTTGGCATCTGATTTCAACGGAATTGTGTGTTGGCATATCGATGGATCAACTCCTTTGAGGTCTTTGTAGGACCATGCAAACACATCTTTATACTTCTTGAGAAGTTGTGTTAGCAATTTTTCTTCTTCACGCTCCAAATCAGTTGCTATATAGACCGGTTGAGGCTTTTCGCCTGGCGCAACAAGGTCTATCCGTTTTGCATTTTCTGGCCCATCGTAAGATTCCTGGTTTATCCTTTCCCTGACTGGTGGTGTCATTATGATTTTTCTGTCCTGGATGGTGAATTTTTGATAGTGGGATGGTACATTCATGTTTTCTTTTTCTGACTCCTTCTTACCATCACTTTCTCCCTTAGTAGTCCACTCGTAACGACCGTTTTAGTTCTTGGTATTTCTTTTTACGCTCCATTTTGTTCCACTCTTGGTCTTTTGTTTTGTACTTGTTTTATTTCCTCACGCGTCCTTTCCCTTCGAACTCTTGAGAATCTTCTTGATATTTGGTCTTTTACACAATCCTCTGCCTTGACAAGCATTAGATAGTGAGCTTTATCTTTTATCCTGGGCATCACATTCTCTCTAATTTTGTTTTCTGCTTTTTTTTTGTCTATAGCGTTCCTGGCATCTAGGGTGTTGATTGGAAAAATCATAAAACTTGATATTAGCCGTTTTCTCCTCACGCTCACTTGAGCTGTCTGAATACTCGTTATTTGCATCGTTATTTAACTCCAGATGCTCAGAGGAGTCATAAAACTCTTCTTGTTCTCGTGGGTCTACATTCTCATCTCCTGCTGGTATAAGGCTTACCATGTAATAGAGTAGCACATCATAGCCATCCTTATCGCAAAATTTTGTTGTTGGGCTATCTGTAATGGTACAGACATCCAATGTTGCTAGTATGTGTTCCCATTCCAGAGGTTCTAAGGCATCTTCGAGAAAAGGTTCCAGAATGTAATCCTTGTCCTCAATAGCTCTTTCTAAGACGCATTCCTCTCTTTTTAAGCTCCCACAATGTGAAGCTCCGCACATCCATAGCTCTTTTTTATGCCCTAACCATGCTAGGAGTTCGGACCCTGCCAATGTAGCTGAATCAAACTCTTCCACTGGTGTGTGGTTCACATCTTTGTAACTATGGTCTTTTAGGTATATTTTGGTTGTAGTCTTACCATGTCTGAGGTATATGTGGTCGTCACCCCAATCTTGGACCCTCTTTAATTGTCTCATGAATGGTCTTCCCAAGATGATCTCGTAATTGTTCTTTTTGTCGAAATCAACTATTGCAAATGTATGCTCATACTAAATTCCGCACAAGGTGACAATTACTTTTTCTAAAAGTCCTAGAGGCTTTTCCATGAATCCATATGCCAGTTGCAATTTTACTATGGTAGCTTTCAAAGCCGGTTTTCTCCATTTTTTCTAGATTTCCTTGGTTGGATAGTGACTCCTGCTCCACTGTCAAGAATAGCTTTCGTAACTACTCCTTGGAATTCTACTGGTAGTGTGGTATTTCCATCTTCTCCCTCGCAATATTCTCCAACCTTGTTTAAAGGTACTGGTCTAGTGTTTAGTTGCGGCTTGATCCCTTCTTGAAGCTTCGAGGTGGGGTCTTTTACTCCAAATTTCTAAGCATTTGCATACGGTGGTCCACATGTTTGGCCGTAACCTTAGGAGTTCGGCTAATGTGATTGTGCATGCCAGAGGGGTGGACAATAGCTCAATCAACCCTTGTGAATCCATCACTCTATTGGAAGAAAGTCTTTGAGATGGGATTGCTCTCACCTCAGACTTAGCTTCATACTCCCCTAGGTAAGAGGGTAGAGTTTTTAGCGAGTCTGGTTGGCTGTGTCCCGAATTAATTGATCCCTGCTCTCCCCCTTGTGAATGCATGTCAAAGTTTATTTGTGATCTTGCCTCAAATTCTTCAATGGGAGGTAAGATCTCATTTTTCTCCTTTCTCGTGCTATTTACTTGGTGGCTCACCCTATTAGCTTCGTTGGCGTCACGGATTTGCTTCCACAGGTCATCTAGACCGTTACAATCCTTACCCATTTCTACCAATGTTTTAGGCTGGAAACCATTAATTGTCTCATCTGTTGTATTTGGCACTATGATAGGTTCTCTCCTAGACTCAGAGGCAGTCGTGAGTCTCTCCTTTGTGTCTAATTATTTCTCTAAAGTTGGTTTGATAGGGGTTGGAGCTGGTACCTCGTGCCAACTTGCAGGTTTACCAAGCGGGTTTTCTATCAAGGATTGGGCTGTTTCAATCATCTTTTGACACATTTCCAACCTCTGTTTTTCTATTTTTGCATATGGATAAGTCATCCATCTTTGCTCTTGGGTTTGGGTGTTTTTGAGTCTAGCCTCGTATGCTTTTAAAAGTGCGTCTAACTGCTCATTTACTTTTTCTGCCAACACTGATCCTCCTAATCCTGCACTTTTGGCCTCTACTATTTTCTTGGGCCCTATGGTTGCCGCAGTATGTGAGCTTAGACTAGTAAGATCCTCTAGCCGCTTTAATCTATCCTTTGTGTGTTTTAACTCCTTAGATAGAGCCGTTTGCTCTAGTTCTCTCCTGGCTTTCATACGCGCCTTTGTAGCTTTCCAAGTGCTTCTCTGATTTTTCATCTCTGCACTTGGGGCATCTGTCTTTGGCTCTTCAATTATGGGTTCATTTGTCATTCTTTGATCTTGGCCTCATGTCACTGTCTGAATATATATTACTGTCTCGTTTTTTGACCCTCCACTGGAAGGCACTGCTTCCAGCATGTTCAAGGTAGTTTTTGCTCCTTTGCTCGGGTTCTTAGGGCAATCAGGAATCAAATGAGTAATTCCACACTCGGTGCAATATGAGTTGACTCTAATGATTTCATCATGAGGACAGTCTCTTAGCCAATGGTCTCCACCACACTTGTAGCAAGGTCCCTTAGGCTGTTGAGGTGCTCCTTGAGCTCCTCTTTGTTGGTATGCATGACTCTATCCGCCCATGCCTCCGTTGGCTATGAACAACAGTGTTCATTCATCCAAGCTATATCTTCCTTCTCCTGCTACCTGTGCAGTTGTTGGTGGTCCTGTACTTCCCATCATGCTCCAAGGTTCTGGCGTTGGGGGTTCTTCCGATCGATAATAGACAAGATTTGCAGCATATCCATTGGAATCTTCGTAATATGCATGCATATGTACCAAAGCCTTCTCTTCTGGTTCGTTTACTGTTGGTGTGTATCTTATGCTGACTGGTCGTAATCCTGGTAGGGGTGGTTGTTGCCTCAATACTGGTTGTGGTCTTTCTACACCTACAGGTTCTGGTAGGTTGCCTGCTTGATACCTAGGCATCAGTGGAAGCTGAGGAGATGCTACCTGAGCCTGGGGAGCATAAGGTTGCTCTCTCACATATCCCTTGTTATAATAACATTCCTCCGTCACATGGTTTGTCCATTTTTGCTCAATAGCACACCACTTTGGCTGTTTAGCTTGAGGCTTGGCATACATATTAATCTTTTTTAGTACTTCTTCTACAAGCTTCTCCTGGTTTGCAGCTACTTCTCCTTTCGGTGATGTCTTAGGAGACTTGCTTCCAATTTGTTGTGAGGATGAATCATCATCAAGATCCTTCAATTCACCCTCCTTGTAGACCACACAATTGTCTACAAGGTAAAGAGCCTCCTTAGTTAGCTCATTTAACGTCGTGCTCCTCTTCATATGTAAGTCCTTCTGGAGATCTGCGTTCCTTAGTCCTTGAATAAATATAAGCATAATTTTGGACTGAGTTGGCAGTTCTTCCACAGGGCAGAACTTCACATATCGTTTTAGTTGTAGGGCTGCCTTTCGCACAGATTCCCCTTCTTTTTTTTTGAATTTATGGATTTGTGAGACTGTATTATGAGCTATCCCCCTTTGTGAGAATTCCTCAATAAACTCGTCAAACACCTCCTCCATAGACTCAAAGTCTCTACGCTCCACAGAGTCAAACCAAGTAGCAGCATCCTCCTCTAGGGTAAGTCCAAACCCTGCAAATTGGTTAGGGAAGTCTAACACCTCTTCAACTCTAATTACACGCACAAAAGCTACTACATGATCCTTAGGATCTCTGTTTCCCGTGTATTTCTTCTTTACCCATTTTTGCACCTAAGAAGGTCTAATTCTACGATTGTCTACAAATCTCATCATTGGTTCTCCTCGTCCTACTCGATATACCTTCTCTGGCCTTCGGTAGTGGGAGGGTTCCTCTCCCAAAGGTGCCCCTAAGCCATAATTTCTGATGGTTTTTGCAAAAGGTGGTTCATCTCTTTGAACTCGTTCTATGGGTATTCTTCCATGCTCCGTCGACTCTTGAGTTTTTGGCTTACTCTCGCCTTGATACTGTGAATAGAGTGGTGGTTCTTGTAAATCTCTTAGCCCTCGTGCGACTGGATAACCGTCTCGATTTTGGTCTTGTTCTAATGTCGCACTTTATCAAAGCCATTCCTGTAATGATGGTTGGGTCGCTTGTTGGTTCTGGTAGTTGAACGTCTGTTGTCAGGTAGGATGTGAGGTCGCGTCGTACTCTTCTGAAAATGGATTTGTCGACTTGCTAGGGATAGAGGTGAACCTTGGCACTTCTTCGGGGGTATATGTTGATGTTTCTAGAACTGTTGCCTTTTCTACCTCCTCTGGGAGAATACGTTTGTATTCCCGTCCGTACCTATCAACAAAAATGATATCCTTCTTGTCTTTGCTTAATTCGTTTGGGTAGGGTTCTTTGCATAAAAAATAAGAGATTACTCCTTCACTCTCATGCTTGTAAATTCCCACATTCTCATTATAGGTAAAGACCCTGGTTTTTTTTTTATCATACATAAAAAGAGATCCAGGTCGATCAATTTTTGGAGGCGGTTCTTGAGTTTCTGAAACCATTTTTCCTTTTGCCACATTATCTCCATATCTGTTGTAATCCTCAGGGTTACTAACTATCAGATAGTGGTTCCCCTTTTCATCTCGGAATCTATCTCCATCATCATAGACCCGAATTATCTCTAGTCTCTAAGCAGGTCTTTCTTCTATACAAATACACTTGCGTCCTCGATAGTCAGAATAAACTAGGGCTCCCCTAGAGTTTGTTCCTTCTAAGAAGATTATGGTGAACTTGGCATCGTTCAAAGGGTTTTGGGAGGTACTTCATCCTAGCATTGGTCCTTCATCGGAGAAACCTCCTGGCTGCTGACTACCCATCATGAAGAAGGATTTATCTGATGAAGTGTCAGTATCACTACCCTCCTCAATGATCGGTGCTAGTGGATCTAGCCTTGCCTGAGTTACACTCTCCTCGGTGGACACTAAGCTACCTTGATCACCTGCCACTTTTTGATATGTAAGAATGTGTCTTCGTGATCTTGAATTCATCAAACTTACCAATGCAATTTATCACAAATCCAACCACTCACCTGACAAAGGATCAGTTTCTGCACAACTTCTTGCCTTGCCGCTGAATATACTTGTGCACAAGCGTTTAATTTCGGCAATCGAATCAAAGCATTTAACCACTAGAGGTGGTCTTAATAATGATTGGTATAACTGGAGGGTTAACCTCAACCACTAATGTATTTTATTCACTTCGGATGTTCTTGATTAGGTCTGCTAATCTGGAACTGTACTTCACTCGAATGTTTGTCAGTTTATAGGGAAAGTCTTAATTCCGTCTTTGCTCCGTCAAAAGGTCAAACAAGGTCCAATTTCATTTCTGAAAGAAGTTCTGGAACTCTTAAGTCAACTGGAACATCACCCTATGTCCACAGTCAGCTTTCCTCTTCACTAAGCCCCTGTAGACATCCTACGCGTAGGATGTCTACCTGCTCTGTTTTGGCTAGATTTTGCACTATAGATTCCCCTTGATGTGCTGAGTCCACATCTGTTTTTACTTTTTGATTTGGACACCTATAAGCTGGTCAATTGATCATAAATCTATTCCAACAACCTGATGTTGGTTTGACCAGTCAAATCAACTCCAAATTGGACGAAAATTGACTAGGAGGCTTGCCTTAGGCTATACAACACCCTACTATGCCTATAGTCAGTTTTTGACTTCAATATCATGCAGTAGACATCCTATGCGTAGCATGTCTAACTGCTCAAAATGGCCTCAAAAGCAAACCATAGACTCCTCTTAAGGTGCTGATCACTTTGGTATGCTCAAAGTTGGATTTGGAGTGCTAAATCACACAGAACACATCCTACGTGTGGGATGTCTATATGATCTGTTTGACCCCAAAATTGAGCCACAGCTTCCCCTTGATGTCAGCAACCTAGTGCTATGCTTAGATTTTATTTTGGATTTCAAAAGACCCCAAATTTAGCTATCCTAGCCCTTTTCAGTTAAAAAATGCTAAAGTCTGCTTAAAAACCCAATTTTCTCACCCAATTGAGATGAAACCTTTCTCGTGCACTCAATAAATCATGTAGATCATGCTCATGCAGCCATCCTATGGTTTTGGTCTTAAAATAATGCCTTGGTACAATTTGGGTAGGATATGGTTTGGAAATTTTCTTTCTTTTGGCCTTATCCTGTCAAGATATGGTCAAACTTCCACTTTCCAAGTGAAAATAGGGTAAAACCTACCTTCTAAACACACTAGTCAACTCAGATTTTCAAAATTCACACAAGAACACCCTGTAGACATCCTACGCGTAGCATGTCTACTGGTTTAAAATTTTATTTTTTCTGACAGAAGTACTCCCTATGCTCTGGAGCTCTCTCAGAAATACTCATAGAAACTTTTGAACTTCACTTTAGCTTCTAAACACTCTTTTCGGTCTTTTACAACCCTTTGATGAGCCTAACAACAACTATAACATGCATGAAGTGCTCCAGATCATAAATCATGATGTTCTACTTACCCTACTCCTACTCATCATGTGAGATGGTGATATTGGTGTCTCGGTTGCTTCCTCGTCTCTCCGAACTCTCAAGCTATTCTTTCACCGCCTCTACCACTCCAAATCCTACTCTCTACACCACAACTTAACTAATACCTAAAACTATCTAAGTCTACCTGAGTCTACCTAAGTCGAAAGATCTAGGCTAGACACTTGCTCCCTAGGCTCCTACTAAGACCTAGAGAGTCCTCCACACTCTGATCCTATCTAAATGTAAAACAAGACTCTGGCAAGCTAGAGAATCCCTATCCTCAAGGACTAGTCTCGGTCACCTACCTAGGGTTTTCGTCCCCGGCAACGGCGCCAATGTTGGCGGATACGCCGAGACGGATGTTAGCACAGCGAGAACTCACCTAACAAGAATTGTCAGCTAAGGACAAAGCTCGACCCGCAGGCGCGTGGAAGCAAGCATAGGGTGTCAACCTACACTCGACCGACTCTCAACTACTTCTACAGAGGTCTATGCCCAATGTCTAAGCTACAGCCTTCAGGAGTGCATAAGAGGAGATTTCCTACAACGCTTTCAAGAGCCAAATACCCATCAAACGTCCTTGAAACGCTATGAAACTTGAAGGAAACCCTATTAACACCAATAGGTTGCTCTCCCTAAGGTCCATGAACCAAAACCCCAACCCTAAACACCCGGTGCAAAATCACGTAGGATGTCTGGTCAAAATTTACAGGTCGTCATTTCCCAAAACTAAAGTGCCGAATGTGTAGCTCTACTCAGTGCGAACGCGTGGATATGGTGAAATGCGAAAACATACAACGTATTCTCACCGAATCACCAGATATAACTCGTGGGTCGACCTCGCAAATCTAGATTGTACACACGCAATGTAGGTATTGGCGCGTAGCTCTCTTCGAGGGAAACATGCTGCACTTTTCCTCACTCAATTCCGACCACCGGTGTGCACGTTACATCAAGATAAAACACTCTCTCTCGTACACAGAGTACGCTCACTCACACAGACAAAACTTTAAAAAAAATGACAAAGGTTTTTTTCATTAAGGTCAAAAGTGGTATAAATACCTTACAATCTCAAATCCTAATGTTCCAATTTAACCATTCACTCAGTCTAAATGTCAAAAATGGGATACAATCTGGAAGCTTCTGCAAGCCCCACTATTTACAAGGTGAAATGATGATTTTTCTCAATTAAAGAATAATTACAAAAAATAATATCTTGCCGGGCAATCATCCTCCGTTGGGTGTGTCCAGCCGCTAGCATCTTGTGAAGTTATCCTTCAACTTTCTCTAGGTTCACCTAGAGTTCAAAACCTTCTTTTAGAAACCGCATAGCTTAAGATTGTCGTCTTTTGCTGTGTAGAGGTATCTTGGAAGTAGTCGTACTTGCTGAGTGCCTTTAGGATTGTAGGATTGTAGAAATTGATTAGGGATTTAAGAATGATTGGTAGACGAGACAAGTCTTAAGATCAGTGCTTAGAAAAACATAAAAAACAAGAAAACGAGTGTTTGTGGACACTTTTCACAACCCCATTGCATGAGAATCTAGGAGTAGGGTAAGTAGGATCCAAGGTGGATTTCAGAACATTGCTCTCTCTGAAAGAATCAAGTTTGAGTTGTTATTGGAAGTTACAGAATTTCAGGTCTACGACTAGAAATAGCTCGAAAAGACTCGAAACCATTCAATCCGATTGGAGAGTAAGCTTAAGAGTTGTCTGAACCAGTTGGTAAGCTCAAAGACACTTCGAGGTAAAAATTTCAAGAGTTGGCCAAAACTCAGATATTTACTTTTTCTTTACATTTTAGGCCAGCTTAAGTTTTGACTTGATTCATAGGCTTAAAAGAGCTCATGTAAAGACTGTCTTTGAAAAACTTGCAAAAAAGTGTTCATTTCAAGCCTGAAGTTAATAATCACGATTATTAACGTTTTGCTCTAAATTGACCCAGGTTCATACCATTGACTCATTGCATGTGTACAAAAAACTTTTGTAAAGGCCCAAGATATTTGGATCACCAAACTGGCAAAAAATTGGGTAAAAACTAAAGTTTGTACTGACTTTTTGAATCTTGAGTGTAAATTGGGAAAAGTTTATCCAAACTTGTTGAAAATTGATTCATAGGCTTATACTGATGTGATAAACATGTGTACATGCTCAATTGACCAAAAAGATGCAAAAAGTTACCAGTTGTAAATAATTACGATTATTTACATCTATCTCATTTTTTAGCTTTTTTGACCAAGTCAGCATACCACTAGTTTTAACATGTTATAATAACCCCACAAACAAAATTTGGTAAGATTTGGACCACTGGATTGAAAATTGTGACTAAATTTGCAAAGTTAGTATGCGGACAGATAATTGATGAGCATTTGACAAAAAATTGTCCAAACTTGATGAAACTTGGCTAGTGACCTTAATTAGAGGTGCTTAACAGATCTGTGTCAAAGTTGGGGAAAAAAGTTACAAAAATATAGTTGGAGTAAATAATTGCGATTATTTATATCAGCTCCAAAACTTGATAATTTTGCAAATTTGAGTATACCACAAGGTCAAGCACATCAAGTAGACCTCACAAATCAATTTTGGTGAAATTTGGATTGGAAAAGTGAGACTTAAGCTAGATTCTACGGACATAAAACAGTTGATAAACTTGATCAGATTTTGTCCAAACTTGTTGAAACTTGTCTAGGGACTTACACAAGTTGTATACTTGCCAAACCAATCAAAAAAGTGTAAAAAACTGACAAAAGTAAATAATCGCGATTATTTACTTCTGCTATCCAGAGACATCAATTTTCAAGGTTGAGAAGAAGGTGAGTAGGGTGTAGAGAGGAGTGGTGAGAGAGGTGGGGATGATGAGTGGAGAGGTGTGTGTGAAAGAGGAAAATGGTAAAGTGGAAGAGGGAGTGTGGCTGCATAGCATGGGCAAACTGGGGTCCACAAATAAAATCCTAGCTCACAGCTCGTAGCTCAAAAAAAAAAGAAAAAATTTGAGGTGAAATTTCAGCTCACGAGCTACAACTTTTGTTTGTATCACCTTTTCAAATTCGGGGAGCATGTGATCTTTAAAAATTCAGCAAAACCGACTGTTTTTTCCACTGCACAAGGTCCTTGTGAGGTCCTTCTTTGGATGATTCTTTTGAATACCTCCAAGAGTGAGCTCCCCATGGTGCATGCATGCATTCCACATACCCTTGACCTTATTTGGTAGGTCTATAATTGAAGATATTGTTGAGATCATGATATAAGTGAATAGTACAACTAAGCAAATCAAATATTGAGGGGTCTAAAAAAATATGTACATGTCAAATATAAATAATATAGGTGGAAAAAATATAAAGGGGTCAAAATAAATCTCTCTCATTATAAGTCTACCATAAAAAGATGAATATTTTTGGTGGTCTAATTTTTGAGAGTAATAGAGAATAGATGTAGGAAGAAAAAATCACAATAGTGAAAAAATATACACATAAATAGAACTAGTTTTTTTGGATTTTTGTTTGGATGGAGTTACACCAAAAATAAGAGAAGCTTGCATGAAATTATTTTTATATGGAATAAAGAGTATGCAAAATGGTAAGAAAAAATATGGTAATGGTGAGTCAATGTACATAGCATAAATAACACACCATAGGTAAAAATATTTAAATAAATACCACAATAATTATGAAAAATCTTTTTATTTAGGCCCTATATACAATGAAATATTTACACACAAATGAGCCATAATATATATTTTATTTTTTTAAATTTTTTTTTTTGTGGCTCAACTAGTCTAGTGACTAGCTAGCTGAGGGTTTTTAAGAAAATATGGAGAAAGTCCCTAACTCACACACGCCTATGTACAGTGAAATGGTAGGGATAACCAAAATGTTTGAGTGATTTGATAGGGTGAGGAAGCTTACTATGGCAATTTTGGAAAGCCGAAAAACGGCTATCACTACTTTCCAGCACTTGTGAAGTAGGATGTAGTTGATCTTTGGGCTTGAGCTGTTTATATAACTTGTAAGAGATCAGATTTGCTTGAGCTCCAAAATCAAGCAATGCCGTCGATTCAACTTGATTGCTACCCACTTTGACTGCAATTATTGGCTCCACTGTGTCTTCACCAAAATTCGTTAGTCGAATAGCATTTATTCGCAACGGTGATCCACTCTGTTGTTGTTATCGTAGAAGCCTTCTTTTTGCAATGCGTTCTTTTGCTTCTGCTTGGGCTTCTTCTCGTACCCTCTGTTTCTCCTTCATTCGTTGTTTTTCTTGATGGATTTGTTGAAGCATATCCTGTGTTAGTGGTAAATGATACTTTTTTAACCAACACCCACTAATCCAATTTGGCATTTCTTCTCCTGCCAATGTAGCAAGTTTGACAGCTCCACTTGTGATAAGTCACTAATCACAAAGGGTCCCATCCCTCGCTTTTTAAGTTACTTGGCATGTTGCTTCAAGGTATAAACAAGTACATAATCACCTGTTTTGAACTATTTCGTGTGCACATGCTTGTCAAACTCTTTTTAGCATAGATCGAAGCTACAACTCTCAGTCAAAGTTCATCTAGCTTTTCAAGATCATCTATTCTTGAAGAGAGCTCATGCCCTGTCCATTCTAAGTGTTTCTCTACTCGTAGAGTTGGAACTAAAAACTCTATGGATAATATAGCGTTTAGACCAAACACCATGTTGTATGGTGTTGTTCCAATTGATGTTTTGTAAGCTACCTTGTATGCCCATAGTGTTGAGTGTAACTACTGATCCCAGTATGTCATTGACTTTGATACAATTTTAGTCAGAACAGTGCATAGTGTTTTATTTGTGACCTCAGCTTGTCCATTTGCCTGTGGATGATATGGAGCAGATTTTCTATGTGTGACCATGAATTCCTCTAGCAGATATTCTTGATGACTTCATTAAGAAAATGCGTTCCGCGATCACTGACAATTTCTATTGGTAATCCGTATCGTACAAAGACATTCTCATACAAAAATTGTGCAGTGGTTCTTGCGTCTGCTTTTTGTGTTGCCTTGGATTTCACCCATTTTGTGAGATAGTTCGTAGACACAATGATATATTGGGTATGGGTGCGATATGCAGGGGGTGAAATAGGCCCCACAAAATCAATGCCCCATTTTGCAAATGCCCGTGCTCCCATCATTGGTCGTAGTGGCATCTCATCTCTCTTTATCGGCACCTTAGTGCGTTGACATGCGTGACAACGCTTTTCAAACTCCTTAGCATCCATATGCAATGTAGGCCACCATATTCCTGCGGTTAAGACAAGTTTTGTCTTCTTATCACCTGAAAAATGGCCTCCACTTATTCCTCCATGTGCGTGTTCTAGAATCAGCAGGTATTCACTTTCACTTGCACAGATTCTAAGTTGATTGTCCTTTCCTCGCTTGTAGAGTTGATTTCCAATTAAATTAAAGTCGCAAGTCTCCAGATCGATAGCCCTTTTTTGCGCCTTTGTTATGTTTTCAAAAAATGTCCTTGTTGTTAAGAAATCAATGATATATTGACTCCATGCACGTGCAATGTTTACCTGGAACAATGTCGCGTGATCCACTGGTCGTTTGGCACTACATATAGTACAATTGTTAACATAAGCATGTGTGTCAGCATACATAGTTGGCCAATAAATCCCTAATTGTTTCAGTCTTTGGTGTGTTTTCAATGTCGAACAATGAAATGCACAATCCTGGATGTGTGATTCTTCAAGATAACACTCGAATTCCTCTGGATTTATACATAATCGTAGAATTTGGTCCGAGCCCAAATGATACAATCGTCCTACAATCAACTGGAAGTTTTTTGTTTGTCGAATTGTTTTTTGTTTGGATCTGTCTTCCTTGTTATCAAATCTACCTCCAAAGAAATAATGCTAATAATTTTCTGAGACCATTTGGGTATCATTTCAATATTGAAAAGATAAGCATTAGGTATGTCATCGTCTACTCCGTCAGGAGCTTGCCCGTTTTGCAGCCTTGAAAGATGATCCACCCATAGATGAGTTTTACCCTTTTTTACTACCACTGTGAAATCAAACTCTAACAATATAATAAACCAGCGTACAATTCTTCCAATATTGCATGGTTTATTTACCAGATACAAAAGAGCTTGATGATCTATGAAGAACACAAATTTGTTTGCGAGTAAGTAATGCCGAAATTTCTTTACAGTATAAATCATTCCTAATCCCTCTCTTTCAATGGTTGTGTAGTTCTTTTTTGCAATATTTAGTTGTCGGCTCGCATAAAAAACTGGGAAATCCATTGTTCCGTCTCCAGGTTGAGCCAGAATACTCCCAATTGCGTATGCAGATGCATCAATGTGAACATGGAATATCTTTTTCCAATCTGGTGCTTTAAGTACAGGTGCTGATACAAGGTTTTCCTTAAGTTTTTGGAATGAAGTTTCACACTCCTCAGTCCAGAGGAAATTGACTAATAAACGATACAGAGGTTGTGCAATGACTGCATACATATATATGAATCTTTGATAATAACCATGTGTCCCATGAAGGATTGTACTTGTTTGGCATTAGTAGGCCTGGGCAAGTCTACTATGACTCTTATTTTGTCTAGGTTAGTGGTTATGGCATTTCTTGAGACAATATGTCCTAAGATGCGGCCTTGCCTAACCATAAAAATGCACTTTTCCGGGTTGAGACAAATTTGATATGTTCTGCACTTCTCAAATACCTTTTGTAAATGGTCAATATGTTCTTCTCGTAGAAGAGAGTGTACACAGAGATCATCTATATATATTTCTAAGAATATTCATAGGTATTCTTTGAACATATGAGTCCTTAAACTTTGGAAGGTAGCTGGGGCATTGGTTAAGCCAAAAGGCATAACCCTATATGCATATATTCCCCATTCTATGGCAAATGCTGTTTTGTGTTGATCCTCTATTGCAATTGCCAGTTGGTTATACCCTGAAAACCCATCTAGAAAGGAATAAGCCTGTTTCCCAGCCACCCTCTCAAGCACATGTTCTGTGATCGGCAAGGGATAATTATCCCTTATTGTGGCTGCATTTACTTTTTTGACGGTTCACACACACATGCAGCTTTTCGTTCTTTTTGGAGACAACCACAATGGGTGACACCCAATCTGTATGTTCAATTTCATAGATGAATTCAGCATCCATCAGCTTGTCAATCTCTTCTTTGATTTGTTTAGCAAATGTGTCATTATATGTGTAAGGATGCTGTTTGCTAGGTTTGGCATCTGATTTCAACGGAATTGTGTGTTGGCATATCGATGGATCAACTCCTTTGAGGTCTTTGTAGGACCATGCAAACACATCTTTATACTTCTTGAGAAGTTGTGTTAGCAATTTTTCTTCTTCACGCTCCAAATCAGTTGCTATATAGACCGGTTGAGGCTTTTCGCCTGGCGCAACAAGGTCTATCCGTTTTGCATTTTCTGGCCCATCGTAAGATTCCTGGTTTATCCTTTCCCTGACTGGTGGTGTCATTATGATTTTTCTGTCCTGGATGGTGAATTTTTGATAGTGGGATGGTACATTCATGTTTTCTTTTTCTGACTCCTTCTTACCATCACTTTCTCCCTTAGTAGTCCACTCGTAACGACCGTTTTAGTTCTTGGTATTTCTTTTTACGCTCCATTTTGTTCCACTCTTGGTCTTTTGTTTTGTACTTGTTTTATTTCCTCACGCGTCCTTTCCCTTCGAACTCTTGAGAATCTTCTTGATATTTGGTCTTTTACACAATCCTCTGCCTTGACAAGCATTAGATAGTGAGCTTTATCTTTTATCCTGGGCATCACATTCTCTCTAATTTTGTTTTCTGCTTTTTTTTTGTCTATAGCGTTCCTGGCATCTAGGGTGTTGATTGGAAAAATCATAAAACTTGATATTAGCCGTTTTCTCCTCACGCTCACTTGAGCTGTCTGAATACTCGTTATTTGCATCGTTATTTAACTCCAGATGCTCAGAGGAGTCATAAAACTCTTCTTGTTCTCGTGGGTCTACATTCTCATCTCCTGCTGGTATAAGGCTTACCATGTAATAGAGTAGCACATCATAGCCATCCTTATCGCAAAATTTTGTTGTTGGGCTATCTGTAATGGTACAGACATCCAATGTTGCTAGTATGTGTTCCCATTCCAGAGGTTCTAAGGCATCTTCGAGAAAAGGTTCCAGAATGTAATCCTTGTCCTCAATAGCTCTTTCTAAGACGCATTCCTCTCTTTTTAAGCTCCCACAATGTGAAGCTCCGCACATCCATAGCTCTTTTTTATGCCCTAACCATGCTAGGAGTTCGGACCCTGCCAATGTAGCTGAATCAAACTCTTCCACTGGTGTGTGGTTCACATCTTTGTAACTATGGTCTTTTAGGTATATTTTGGTTGTAGTCTTACCATGTCTGAGGTATATGTGGTCGTCACCCCAATCTTGGACCCTCTTTAATTGTCTCATGAATGGTCTTCCCAAGATGATCTCGTAATTGTTCTTTTTGTCGAAATCAACTATTGCAAATGTATGCTCATACTAAATTCCGCACAAGGTGACAATTACTTTTTCTAAAAGTCCTAGAGGCTTTTCCATGAACCCATATGCCAGTTGCAATTTTACTATGGTAGCTTTCAAAGCCGGTTTTCTCCATTTTTTCTAGATTTCCTTGGTTGGATAGTGACTCCTGCTCCACTGTCAAGAATAGCTTTCGTAACTACTCCTTGGAATTCTACTGGTAGTGTGGTATTTCCATCTTCTCCCTCGCAATATTCTCCAACCTTGTTTAAAGGTACTGGTCTAGTGTTTAGTTGCGGCTTGATCCCTTCTTGAAGCTTCGAGGTGGGGTCTTTTACTCCAAATTTCTAAGCATTTGCATACGGTGGTCCACATGTTTGGCCGTAACCTTAGGAGTTCGGCTAATGTGATTGTGCATGCCAGAGGGGTGGACAATAGCTCAATCAACCCTTGTGAATCCATCACTCTATTGGAAGAAAGTCTTTGAGATGGGATTGCTCTCACCTCAGACTTAGCTTCATACTCCCCTAGGTAAGAGGGTAGAGTTTTTAGCGAGTCTGGTTGGCTGTGTCCCGAATTAATTGATCCCTGCTCTCCCCCTTGTGAATGCATGTCAAAGTTTATTTGTGATCTTGCCTCAAATTCTTCAATGGGAGGTAAGATCTCATTTTTCTCCTTTCTCGTGCTATTTACTTGGTGGCTCACCCTATTAGCTTCGTTGGCGTCACGGATTTGCTTCCACAGGTCATCTAGACCGTTACAATCCTTACCCATTTCTACCAATGTTTTAGGCTGGAAACCATTAATTGTCTCATCTGTTGTATTTGGCACTATGATAGGTTCTCTCCTAGACTCAGAGGCAGTCGTGAGTCTCTCCTTTGTGTCTAATTATTTCTCTAAAGTTGGTTTGATAGGGGTTGGAGCTGGTACCTCGTGCCAACTTGCAGGTTTACCAAGCGGGTTTTCTATCAAGGATTGGGCTGTTTCAATCATCTTTTGACACATTTCCAACCTCTGTTTTTCTATTTTTGCATATGGATAAGTCATCCATCTTTGCTCTTGGGTTTGGGTGTTTTTGAGTCTAGCCTCGTATGCTTTTAAAAGTGCGTCTAACTGCTCATTTACTTTTTCTGCCAACACTGATCCTCCTAATCCTGCACTTTTGGCCTCTACTATTTTCTTGGGCCCTATGGTTGCCGCAGTATGTGAGCTTAGACTAGTAAGATCCTCTAGCCGCTTTAATCTATCCTTTGTGTGTTTTAACTCCTTAGATAGAGCCGTTTGCTCTAGTTCTCTCCTGGCTTTCATACGCGCCTTTGTAGCTTTCCAAGTGCTTCTCTGATTTTTCATCTCTGCACTTGGGGCATCTGTCTTTGGCTCTTCAATTATGGGTTCATTTGTCATTCTTTGATCTTGGCCTCATGTCACTGTCTGAATATATATTACTGTCTCGTTTTTTGACCCTCCACTGGAAGGCACTGCTTCCAGCATGTTCAAGGTAGTTTTTGCTCCTTTGCTCGGGTTCTTAGGGCAATCAGGAATCAAATGAGTAATTCCACACTCGGTGCAATATGAGTTGACTCTAATGATTTCATCATGAGGACAGTCTCTTAGCCAATGGTCTCCACCACACTTGTAGCAAGGTCCCTTAGGCTGTTGAGGTGCTCCTTGAGCTCCTCTTTGTTGGTATGCATGACTCTATCCGCCCATGCCTCCGTTGGCTATGAACAACAGTGTTCATTCATCCAAGCTATATCTTCCTTCTCCTGCTACCTGTGCAGTTGTTGGTGGTCCTGTACTTCCCATCATGCTCCAAGGTTCTGGCGTTGGGGGTTCTTCCGATCGATAATAGACAAGATTTGCAGCATATCCATTGGAATCTTCGTAATATGCATGCATATGTACCAAAGCCTTCTCTTCTGGTTCGTTTACTGTTGGTGTGTATCTTATGCTGACTGGTCGTAATCCTGGTAGGGGTGGTTGTTGCCTCAATACTGGTTGTGGTCTTTCTACACCTACAGGTTCTGGTAGGTTGCCTGCTTGATACCTAGGCATCAGTGGAAGCTGAGGAGATGCTACCTGAGCCTGGGGAGCATAAGGTTGCTCTCTCACATATCCCTTGTTATAATAACATTCCTCCGTCACATGGTTTGTCCATTTTTGCTCAATAGCACACCACTTTGGCTGTTTAGCTTGAGGCTTGGCATACATATTAATCTTTTTTAGTACTTCTTCTACAAGCTTCTCCTGGTTTGCAGCTACTTCTCCTTTCGGTGATGTCTTAGGAGACTTGCTTCCAATTTGTTGTGAGGATGAATCATCATCAAGATCCTTCAATTCACCCTCCTTGTAGACCACACAATTGTCTACAAGGTAAAGAGCCTCCTTAGTTAGCTCATTTAACGTCGTGCTCCTCTTCATATGTAAGTCCTTCTGGAGATCTGCGTTCCTTAGTCCTTGAATAAATATAAGCATAATTTTGGACTGAGTTGGCAGTTCTTCCACAGGGCAGAACTTCACATATCGTTTTAGTTGTAGGGCTGCCTTTCGCACAGATTCCCCTTCTTTTTTTTTGAATTTATGGATTTGTGAGACTGTATTATGAGCTATCCCCCTTTGTGAGAATTCCTCAATAAACTCGTCAAACACCTCCTCCATAGACTCAAAGTCTCTACGCTCCACAGAGTCAAACCAAGTAGCAGCATCCTCCTCTAGGGTAAGTCCAAACCCTGCAAATTGGTTAGGGAAGTCTAACACCTCTTCAACTCTAATTACACGCACAAAAGCTACTACATGATCCTTAGGATCTCTGTTTCCCGTGTATTTCTTCTTTACCCATTTTTGCACCTAAGAAGGTCTAATTCTACGATTGTCTACAAATCTCATCATTGGTTCTCCTCGTCCTACTCGATATACCTTCTCTGGCCTTCGGTAGTGGGAGGGTTCCTCTCCCAAAGGTGCCCCTAAGCCATAATTTCTGATGGTTTTTGCAAAAGGTGGTTCATCTCTTTGAACTCGTTCTATGGGTATTCTTCCATGCTCCGTCGACTCTTGAGTTTTTGGCTTACTCTCGCCTTGATACTGTGAATAGAGTGGTGGTTCTTGTAAATCTCTTAGCCCTCGTGCGATTGGATAACCGTCTCGATTTTGGTCTTGTTCTAATGTCTCACTTTATCAAAGCCATTCCTGTAATGATGGTTGGGTCGCTTGTTGGTTCTGGTAGTTGAACGTCTGTTGTCAGGTAGGATGTGAGGTCGCGTCGTACTCTTCTGAAAATGGATTTGTCGACTTGCTAGGGATAGAGGTGAACCTTGGCACTTCTTCGGGGGTATATGTTGATGTTTCTAGAACTGTTGCCTTTTCTACCTCCTCTGGGAGAATACGTTTGTATTCCCGTCCGTACCTATCAACAAAAATGATATCCTTCTTGTCTTTGCTTAATTCGTTTGGGTAGGGTTCTTTGCATAAAAAATAAGAGATTACTCCTTCACTCTCATGCTTGTAAATTCCCACATTCTCATTATAGGTAAAGACCCTGGTTTTTTTTTTATCATACATAAAAAGAGATCCAGGTCGATCAATTTTTGGAGGCGGTTCTTGAGTTTCTGAAACCATTTTTCCTTTTGCCACATTATCTCCATATCTGTTGTAATCCTCAGGGTTACTAACTATCAGATAGTGGTTCCCCTTTTCATCTCGGAATCTATCTCCATCATCATAGACCCGAATTATCTCTAGTCTCTAAGCAGGTCTTTCTTCTATACAAATACACTTGCGTCCTCGATAGTCAGAATAAACTAGGGCTCCCCTAGAGTTTGTTCCTTCTAAGAAGATTATGGTGAACTTGGCATCGTTCAAAGGGTTTTGGGAGGTACTTCATCCTAGCATTGGTCCTTCATCGGAGAAACCTCCTGGCTGCTGACTACCCATCATGAAGAAGGATTTATCTGATGAAGTGTCAGTATCACTACCCTCCTCAATGATCGGTGCTAGTGGATCTAGCCTTGCCTGAGTTACACTCTCCTCGGTGGACACTAAGCTACCTTGATCACCTGCCACTTTTTGATATGTAAGAATGTGTCTTCGTGATCTTAAATTCATCAAACTTACCAATGCAATTTATCACAAATCCAACCACTCACCTGACAAAGGATCAGTTTCTGCACAACTTCTTGCCTTGCCGCTGAATATACTTGTGCACAAGCGTTTAATTTCGGCAATCGAATCAAAGCATTTAACCACTAGAGGTGGTCTTAATAATGATTGGTATAACTGGAGGGTTAACCTCAACCACTAATGTATTTTATTCACTTCGGATGTTCTTGATTAGGTCTGCTAATCTGGAACTGTACTTCACTCGAATGTTTGTCAGTTTATAGGGAAAGTCTTAATTCAGTCTTTGCTCCGTCAAAAGATCAAACAAGGTCCAATTTCACTTCTGAAAGAAGTTCTGGAACTCTTAGGTCAATTGGAACATCACTCTATGTCCACAGTCAGCTTTCCTCTTCACTAAGCCCCTGTAGACATCCTACGCGTAGGATGTCTACCTGCTCTGTTTTGGCTAGATTTTGCACTATAGATTCCCCTTGATGTGCTGAGTCCACATCTGTTTTTACTTTTTGATTTGGACACCTATAAGCTGGTCAATTGATCATAAATCTATTCCAACAACCTGATGTTGGTTTGACCAGTCAAATCAACTCCAAATTGGACGAAAATTGACTAGGAGGCTTGCCTTAGGCTATACAACACCCTACTATGCCTATAGTCAGTTTTTGACTTCAATATCATGCAGTAGACATCCTATGCGTAGCATGTCTAACTGCTCAAAATGGCCTCAAAAGCAAACCATAGACTCCTCTTAAGGTGCTGATCACTTTGGTATGCTCAAAGTTGGATTTGGAGTGCTAAATCACACAGAACACATCCTACGTGTGGGATGTCTATATGATCTGTTTGACCCCAAAATTGAGCCACAGCTTCCCCTTGATGTCAGCAACCTAGTGCTATGCTTAGATTTTATTTTGGATTTCAAAAGACCCCAAATTTAGCTATCCTAGCCCTTTTCAGTTAAAAAATGCTAAAGTCTGCTTAAAAACCCAATTTTCTCACCCAATTGAGATGAAACCTTTCTCGTGCACTCAATAAATCATGTAGATCATGCTCATGCAGCCATCCTATGGTTTTGGTCTTAAAATAATGCCTTGGTACAATTTGGGTAGGATATGGTTTGGAAATTTTCTTTCTTTTGGCCTTATCCTGTCAAGATATGGTCAAACTTCCACTTTCCAAGTGAAAATAGGGTAAAACCTACCTTCTAAACACACTAGTCAACTCAGATTTTCAAAATTCACACAAGAACACCCTGTAGACATCCTACGCGTAGCATGTCTACTGGTTTAAAATTTTATTTTTTCTGACAGAAGTACTCCCTATGCTCTGGAGCTCTCTCAGAAATACTCATAGAAACTTTTGAACTTCACTTTAGCTTCTAAACACTCTTTTCGGTCTTTTACAACCCTTTGATGAGCCTAACAACAACTATAACATGCATGAAGTGCTCCAGATCATAAATCATGATGTTCTACTTACCCTACTCCTACTCATCATGTGAGATGGTGATATTGGTGTCTCGGTTGCTTCCTCGTCTCTCCGAACTCTCAAGCTATTCTTTCACCGCCTCTACCACTCCAAATCCTACTCTCTACACCACAACTTAACTAATACCTAAAACTATCTAAGTCTACCTGAGTCTACCTAAGTCGAAAGATCTAGGCTAGACACTTGCTCCCTAGGCTCCTACTAAGACCTAGAGAGTCCTCCACACTCTGATCCTATCTAAATGTAAAACAAGACTCTGGCAAGCTAGAGAATCCCTATCCTCAAGGACTAGTCTCGGTCACCTACCTAGGGTTTTCGTCCCCGGCAACGGCGCCAATGTTGGCGGATACGCCGAGACGGATGTTAGCACAGCGAGAACTCACCTAACAAGAATTGTCAGCTAAGGACAAAGCTCGACCCGCAGGCGCGTGGAAGCAAGCATAGGGTGTCAACCTACACTCGACCGACTCTCAACTACTTCTACAGAGGTCTCTGCCCAATGTCTAAGCTACAGCCTTCAGGAGTGCATAAGAGGAGATTTCCTACAACGCTTTCAAGAGCCAAATACCCATCAAACGTCCTTGAAACGCTATGAAACTTGAAGGAAACCCTATTAACACCAATAGGTTGCTCTCCCTAAGGTCCATGAACCAAAACCCCAACCCTAAACACCCGGTGCAAAATCACGTAGGATGTCTGGTCAAAATTTACAAGTCGTCATTTCCCAAAACTAAAGTTCCGAATGTGTAGCTCTACTCAGTGCGAACGCGTGGATATGGTGAAATGCGAAAACATACAACGTATTCTCACCGAATCACCAGATATAACTCGTGGGTCGACCTCGCAAATCTAGATTGTACACACGCAATGTAGGTATTGGCGCGTAGCTCTCTTCGAGGGAAACATGCTGCACTTTTCCTCACTCAATTCCGACCACCGGTGTGCACGTTACATCAAGATAAAACACTCTCTCTCGTACACAGAGTACGCTCACTCACACAGACAAAACTTTAAAAAAAATGACAAAGGTTTTTTTCATTAAGGTCAAAAGTGGTATAAATACCTTACAATCTCAAATCCTAATGTTCCAATTTAACCATTCACTCAGTCTAAATGTCAAAAATGGGATACAATCTGGAAGCTTCTGCAAGCCCCACTATTTACAAGGTGAAATGATGATTTTTCTCAATTAAAGAATAATTACAAAAAATAATATCTTGCCGGGCAATCATCCTCCGTTGGGTGTGTCCAGCCGCTAGCATCTTGTGAAGTTATCCTTCAACTTTCTCTAGGTTCACCTAGAGTTCAAAACCTTCTTTTAGAAACCGCATAGCTTAAGATTGTCGTCTTTTGCTGTGTAGAGGTATCTTGGAAGTAGTCGTACTTGCTGAGTGCCTTTAGGATTGTAGGATTGTAGAAATTGATTAGGGATTTAAGAATGATTGGTAGACGAGACAAGTCTTAAGATCAGTGCTTAGAAAAACATAAAAAACAAGAAAACGAGTGTTTGTGGACACTTTTCACAACCCCATTGCATGAGAATCTAGGAGTAGGGTAAGTAGGATCCAAGGTGGATTTCAGAACATTGCTCTCTCTGAAAGAATCAAGTTTGAGTTGTTATTGGAAGTTACAGAATTTCAGGTCTACGACTAGAAATAGCTCGAAAAGACTCGAAACCATTCAATCCGATTGGAGAGTAAGCTTAAGAGTTGTCTGAACCAGTTGGTAAGCTCAAAGACACTTCGAGGTAAAAATTTCAAGAGTTGGCCAAAACTCAGATATTTACTTTTTCTTTACATTTTAGGCCAGCTTAAGTTTTGACTTGATTCATAGGCTTAAAAGAGCTCATGTAAAGACTGTCTTTGAAAAACTTGCAAAAAAGTGTTCATTTCAAGCCTGAAGTTAATAATCACGATTATTAACGTTTTGCTCTAAATTGACCCAGGTTCATACCATTGACTCATTGCATGTGTACAAAAAACTTTTGTAAAGGCCCAAGATATTTGGATCACCAAACTGGCAAAAAATTGGGTAAAAACTAAAGTTTGTACTGACTTTTTGAATCTTGAGTGTAAATTGGGAAAAGTTTATCCAAACTTGTTGAAAATTGATTCATAGGCTTATACTGATGTGATAAACATGTGTACATGCTCAATTGACCAAAAAGATGCAAAAAGTTACCAGTTGTAAATAATTACGATTATTTACATCTATCTCATTTTTTAGCTTTTTTGACCAAGTCAGCATACCACTAGTTTTAACATGTTATAATAACCCCACAAACAAAATTTGGTAAGATTTGGACCACTGGATTGAAAATTGTGACTAAATTTGCAAAGTTAGTATGCGGACAGATAATTGATGAGCATTTGACAAAAAATTGTCCAAACTTGATGAAACTTGGCTAGTGACCTTAATTAGAGGTGCTTAACAGATCTGTGTCAAAGTTGGGGAAAAAAGTTACAAAAATATAGTTGGAGTAAATAATTGCGATTATTTATATCAGCTCCAAAACTTGATAATTTTGCAAATTTGAGTATACCACAAGGTCAAGCACATCAAGTAGACCTCACAAATCAATTTTGGTGAAATTTGGATTGGAAAAGTGAGACTTAAGCTAGATTCTACGGACATAAAACAGTTGATAAACTTGATCAGATTTTGTCCAAACTTGTTGAAACTTGTCTAGGGACTTACACAAGTTGTATACTTGCCAAACCAATCAAAAAAGTGTAAAAAACTGACAAAAGTAAATAATCGCGATTATTTACTTCTGCTATCCAGAGACATCAATTTTCACTTTTGAACTTATACAGTGTTAGACCAGCATAATATAAAGCCACAAGGCAATTTTGGGTTCAATCGAATCAAAATTGGTACATGTACACTCAGTTTCCAGGTTGCAGATCAAACCTTTGATTTTTTGCTAAGTCAAATCTGAAAGTCAAATTTTGGCTCCTATAGCCCGATTTGAAGTAATACATACATACCAATCACAAGAGTAGCAAAAACTCTACTGTTTTTATAGAAGAATTGCTAACTTGATCATATTTGTAAAGGAATCAGGTTGCAAACGAGGAATCAGTGGCTTGACAAAAAGTTGTAATTGAATCAAGTGGAAATTGACGACAAGTCAATCCAAAGGTGAGTACTCTATCCAGGGCTTTATAATTCTATATGAACCTTAGATCTGGTCATGTACTAGGAAATATGGGCATACTCGGAGAAACGTCTAGTAGAGTATACACTGAAGAAAGCTGAATCAAGGCAATTCCCTGCACACAATTCTTGAAGAAGTCTTAGATACTTTTTCAGACTCAACATCCGAAATGTCTTCTTAATCGACTCTCTCAGAAACTGGAATGACAATGCGCTATAAGCATATACTATCTTTTTACAAGACTAACCGTCATGGAGCCCAGGTTTACTTGGACCCTAACGAGGATTATGCTATTCGCATTGATGACCATGGGATTGAGTTCGAAGAAGAGATTAGGGCAAACAAACAAGGAAAAATGTACATGGACAGAAACGGAACTCAATATTTACAAGTCAAAAACCCTCACGTGATAGAAAAATGGGGGTTAGAAGTAAACACCATAATCCCAAAATATGTCAGCAAAAGAAGGACCACCAACTTTAGAATTCGAGGGATACGATCAAGTAGATTTGAAGCCTTTGAAATGGCTTAGTACGGACAATCCTAGGATCAGAGTCTATTGTTGAGAAGATAGAAACATAAAAGATCTTCTGTGGACTTCTCATGCCAAACCAGGACAACTAATAGCCATGAAGATCATCTATATCTTCAAGATCAAAGATAAGGGATCAATGGACCTACCAACATACCTGTTTAGGAATTGTCATAACAACTTTGTTATGATGACTCATCAGGAGGTAGAACAAACCAAATACCAAGGGTATTCCATAGGGGATTGGATATTGGGGCAAGGACCAGGAACAATTCCAAGAGATGAACACCGTGGGAGATCATCTGAGAGTATGTAAAGAAACTAAAAACCACCTCATCACGTAGAAAACCGGGTGACACTAAGGCCAGTCCAGGGCTACATGAGTCACTATTTTCAACATACTGGTTTGAAGGACTTGGAACAGGACCAACTGCCAGAAGACCTGGAGTTGAACCAAATAGACGAATCAGACCAGTTGGTTTTCAAAAATGGTTCAGAAAATATAGTGGATCAGAAGATCCAAATGACCACTTAGCAAGCTTTAAGCAAGTGCTAAGAGCATAGCGTATATTAAATTTCCATACTCAATTCAAGGGGCTTGGAATGACATTAGAAGGAAAAGCATTGACATGGTTCCAAAAAATTCCACCAAGGTCAATCATGGACTTGAACACATTAGCTCAAGGATTTGTAGCTGCTTGTTCCAAAACAGAGATCAAACATAATACGGTAGCTCAAATCTACAGCTTTAAACAGAAACATGGGGAGTCTGTTAGGGATTGTGCAACTTGAATGAAACAATACATTGCCAGATGCCCAGAACTAGAGATACTTGCAGAAGAACGATTTGTATCCTTGTTTCTAGAGGGACTGCTAAACAAAGAACTTCATGCTATACTCTATAACAAGAAGCATACCACCCTAGAAGCGTGTGTGTCAGATGCTATTGACTTAGGAGACAATTGTGAAATTTTCAATGAAGTAGATGTCCCTAAGGATAACCAAAGCGAGAAAACAACATCCACTAAACTAGCACGAGTGGGAACGGCTGCTGCAACACCACTCTCAGCTATCGAAGATATGCTAAAAAGGATGAATGACATGATGAACAACATGCAAAAAGCACCTATGAGGGGACTAGGATAGGGGATACCTCCACAGGCACAACCAATTAGGCCACAAAAATGGTGTGCAATTGAGGGTAAATGGACCAACAATGATACCCACGAGTGATACTTCAAACCAAAGTATGATAGGAATGTTCAGTACATGCCCATGAGGCCACAAGGACAACCCATGTACAAATATCAGCCTAATATGTCCCATGCTCAAAGACCACCAATGGGTATGGAAAGACCTCAACCTGTGTTGGGACAAAAACCTCTGTATCCAAGACATAATGTAGTGCCCGTAAAGTACATGCACTCTGAAGGAGTCATAGATAAACAAGCATTAGTTCCTGTTACACCCTATACAGAGCCTAGTCTATCTACATTAATGGTAGAAGGAGGTTGGTATAATTCACATCCACCACCAAAAAGAACCCGTGACTTATGCTCCACCAAAGCTCGCACCAATGTATTATGTAGCTAATCAAGGTATCAGACCTCCCATGGTAAGACCCATGATGAAGCCAAGAACAGGAAACTCTCATAATTGTGGTGCTGATGATCATTGGAAAAATGAATGTCCAGAGCTTGACAGAAACCTCAAACCAGTTGAAGCCTATTGCATACAATGTTGCAAAAAGGGAGGACACTTTCCGGAAGATTGTCCAAAAAATCCGTTGTGAACAAGGGTAAAACCGTAGTAAATGTAGTCAAAGTGATACCTAGTAGCTCATCAGAGAGTGAACTGATTGTTCTATCAAGGTAATCACTAGAGTCCATGACAAGAAAAAGAAACAAAACTCCTCTGATGATTCGGAAACTACGAAAGTTTCTTCTCAAAGAATCAAAAGAAGCAGAAGCAAAAGATATGAGATGAGAAAACAAAAACAACGGGTTGAAATCGAGGAGAAAGCAAAATAGCTATTCTAGGAAAATTTGAAAGAAACTAGAAGTGAATTTAAAGAAACAACCGTGAAATCTAGAGGATCCATTCAGGTTGATAAAATTTTTGAGCCTATTAATGCCGCCTTGGAAGCCTACCAAGTAGGACTTAAAGCAGGCAAAAACATGGAAAACAAATGGAAAAACTATCCTTCTCCAGACATGGAAGTAGCAAAGCTGGAAGCTTATCAAAATTTGGTAAGAATCACGCAAGAAATGCTGGAAAAACAAAAACCCAAGCTTGAAAGTATTGCAAAACCTGAAGAGCTTGTGGTAAGAGACATTAAAGAAAAACCGATGTGGTGACATAACTCCTCCTTGAAACAAAATAATCAAAGCTTATAATGCCTGACAACAAAGATGCCTTAGAAGGAATTCCATTCGTGGAGGAAGACTAGCCAGGACACTTATGGGAAAAAGTGTGAGAGATCAATGATGGGAGCCTAAGTCTAAAGTCAGCTCCTATAGAGGAAGTATGGTTGGATAACCTACCTTCTGATATGAACATGGATGTATAATTCTTGTACGGCAGTTGCAGATCGGAAGCTTCGGGAATGTCAAAACCATTGACCTTGAAAACATTACCTTCTTACTTGGGAGATAACAAAGATGAATCCATTGTGTGTAAGATCACTCAAGTAAATAGAGCTGAATAGACCCTAGAAGTAGACAAAATTCATTCAATTATGTCTACACCTATCCAATGCACTCTTACCTTGGGAGAACTATTAAAACTTAAACCATACTTATGGAATGATTTACAGAAAACCCTAGAGAAGGTGGGGATAACAGGATTATTCTCAAAAAAATTGGGAAAATTGAAAAATAAAATGGACAACAAAGAGATTTGATCTGTTCCCATGAACAAAGTTGGAAAATATTATGAAGGAGAAGAAGGAAATAACACCCTCCCAGTGAAATATAATGACATTGAAACCATGGCGGTACTGGATAGTGGAGCTGGCATAGCCATAGCCACTAAAGAAGTATGGGAATCTTGGGGACAACCAGCCATTAGACAAACTCAAATGAAATTGCAGTTGACTAACAGACACGTTGAGAGACCATTAGGCTACTTGAAAAAGTGATAGTCAATTCCTGTGGAATTGAATATCAACACACTTTTGCCATAGTAGACTTTGGGAAAAACTCAACTATGAAATCATATTGGGAAGACCTTTCATGCGGCAGGTACAGCTTATCCAAGATTGGGAAAATAATTATCTGTACTTGAAGCAAGTGGGATCTATAACAAGAGTAAATCTAAAAAGAACACACTTATAGAGATGTCTTGAAAACACCCATCTAAGAGTTTGATTCAGTCTCTTTGGTTGAAACTAAACTCCCATCCTACTTAAACAAAGACACCCCTATTTGGATGTGTGGAGATTTAGAAAACAAAAGCTTAAGACGAGAAGAATGTATCCTAGAAAGGGACTGCACAGATGAAGCCTATGTACCTGAACCCTTTCCAGAGCATTTGTTTGAGCCATTTGAGTGGACTCAAATTTTAGTGACAATGGATGTATGTGTGAATACGTCTATGCCTACTCAATTTTGCAATGAGGATGGCTACGTCATAATTCCCATCCAAATGATTTCAATCCTCAACATTGAAGACGAAGATGAGGAACCCACGGACTTAATGAAAGCTCAACAAGTCTTTTTAGACCTCTATTATGATGCAATTGATGAGTTAGATGAACGCTCAGCTACTTCAAAAGGTTCGGGGTCAGAAAAAGAGTATATAAGAGCTAAGCTACTCTTACAAGAGCAATCTTGATGGCAGGCATATGGTGGCCAACACTTTTTGTAGATGCCAAAGAATATGTTTGAAGGTGTGATGCTTGTCAACGAGCAAAAATCCCAACACGAGTAGATAGCATGCCCTTAAGACCAATGATGGGGGCTAGAGCTTTTGCAAAATGGGGTATAGATTTTGTTGGACCAATACAGCCACCTGCTTATAGAACCCAAGCTCAGTATATCATTGATGCTACGGACTATTTGACCAAGTAGGCCGAGGCTAAAGCAACTCAAAAGAATGATGCCAGAACCACTCTTGCATTCTTATATGAGTATGTATTCACGAGATATGGACTGCCAATAGAGATTGTCAATGATCAGGGAACCCATTTCCTCAATGAGGTGATTGAGTATTTGCTTAATGAGTTTATGGTCATCCATAACAAATCAACTCCCTATCACTCACAAACAAAAGGACAAGCTGAGCATACGAATAAAATTCTTAGCTCGGTAATGACTAAAGTAGTTAGTTTAGGAAGGACAGACTGGGAAATGAATATCCATGCTGCTCTATGGGCTTATCGAGTTTCATTCAAAACAACTTTAAATGCTACACCCTTTAACCTTGTTTATGGTCTTGATGCCATACTTCCAATAGAATTTCTATTGCCGAAATTAAGGGTAGCACAGAATCTTGAGTGGACTGGACATGAATTGTCAGAAAGACTTGAAGATTTAGAAAAGCTAGATGAGCAAAGGCTAACTGTTGTAGCTCACATCTATGCACAAAAGGGAAAACAAAAATAGTTTTTTGATTCCCACTTAATTACAAAAATCTTCAAGAAAGGGGACTTAGTTTTACTCTATTCCCTTACGCAACACATTCTTAAGTTTAAGAAAAAGGGAAACGGACGTTTATCATTAAAGATGTATCTCCAAGTGGAGCAGTAAAGTTGTCCACCCTAGATGGTGAACCAATGGCTGATTGGATTAGTGGATGTCGTTTAAAGAAATACAATTTTCCACTAACCAATGAATTGCTAGAAAGAATGCATGCAACCAAGCAAAGGAAGATTAAACGACAGCAGGTTATTGATGAAGCCCAAGAGGAAGATCGGCTTTGGGTACTCAAGCAGAAAGCTGCTCTCAAGAATCAACAGATACCGATTCCCATCAACAATCTGGAAATAGATGATCGATAATGGGAATTACCTAAATATGTAGTTTCAACAGATAATGACTGGTTAGATGGAATGGACCTGCGCATCAAAGTACATCTCAACAATCATAGAATCAATGCTTTGGTTGATACAAGAGCTAGAGTAAATGTAGTCAGTTATTCCACATACAAGAAGGCAACAAGTCAAGCATTGATAGCAGGAATAGCGACAATCAAAGGATGCAACAAGAACCCAACCCCAACATTGGGAGTAGTCAACTTGAACGTGATAGTACATGGATGTTCATGTCGTCATCAGTTTGTATGCTTATCAGATGAACACATGAATGAGATGATGATTCTTGGAATTCCCTCAATGTGAACATACAAAGCATTACCAGATTGGGATGCAACTCAGCTAAAGCTATCACCTAAAGGAGGGCAACTCATTGTTCCAATTGCACCAAGCAAGGAGGAATGGAAAAGAAGCAATCAACAGACCAAACCACGAAGTAGTCAATCTCTCCATCCCCTCGACAAGAAAATGCTACAAGTAGCATGCAAGGAGTCAGGCAAATTTGGGTACCAAAAGCACAGCTTAAGGATAAACCGATTCAGATCTGGGTGCCTAAAACTTCACCGACAAAACAAAAGAAGGTTCCAAGGGTTAAAACATAGAGACAAGTATCTTCGAGCAAGGAACCTAACATGGAAATGGTTTGGAAGAAAAAGGAGCACTTATTTTCTCCACAAACCGTAAAAACAATCAAGCAAGATGGCGAGTTAAGTCTGAAAAGACTCCACCAAACCATACAGCACCAAGCAGACCAAGCTACCAATGGCGAGAAAAAGCTCGACAACAGTCAAAAGTGCTACCAACAACTCAAGCAATCAGTGTGCCGAAGCATCTTGATGGTACAATTAAACAGAGAGCGCACAAGCTACAAGATTTGCTCTTTGGAAGACATCAAAAACCCTTGAGTTAATTACTCAAGACCCAGCTCTTGCACAACATATTGGTTTGAATTGCATTGATCTTCATAACATGGTAGGGTCAACCACGGCTATGCATAGACACAATTCTTCAACCCATGCACACAGTCATCCCGGAGTATGCCATCTAGGAGGGGTGGACGGGCACTAAGTACTAAGTAATTAAGGGCAATGTTTGAAGAGAGAGGAAAAAGTTTGATGTGAACGTGTGATTTTTTACAAAATTACCTAATAATGCCCTTTTAATTCATCATCAAGGAAAAATTCACTGATAATATCTTCCCGATGAGTGTAAATAATGTATATACTATCAGAAAATCATAAAAATAGTCCTTTTTTGGGTATTTTTCATCATTTTTATTGATAATGAGGCTTAAAAATAAAAAAATCCAGCAAAAAACAATAAAGCTGTGCTTTTGAATGGATTTTCTTAATTATTGGATTTTCACTTTACTTTTTTAGAGCATTTTGCTATTTTCTTTGATTTTTTTAAATAAACAGGTAAAAAATTAATAATAAATAGCAAGGAAGCTCGGATGGAAAAATGGAAGACACGATGGTGATAAAAAAGACAAGACGAACAAGCACAATTGTTTTTAATGAAATTAGAAGATGGAAACCGGAAGCCTAAATTAGGCGGCCAAGCCTACTTTTACAAAATTCTTAAAGAATGAGCTACAGGAATCCGATCAGGGAAATTTTTGAGTCTAACATAGATTTCACGGCCTAGTAGGACTAACGGGAGAATCTGGGGAAAATTGGTTTGGGAAGTCCGGGTATAGATATCGAAGGTAGGCTAAAACCACCTCATTTCCACTTGCAGCCTTTGTAGAGAGAGATTTCGACCTCTTTCGCGCGACTTTTCTAGAGCCCACAGTTGAACATTTTCAGCACCATCTCACACGAGACATGAGGGGTAAGTTCTTTACTCGTCAATGATCCATTTTGTACGGCCGATAGCTAGTCTAAAGCCCTAGAAAAAACCCTAGAAATCGAGCAGTGCACGAAGACCTACGACTAAAAACTGACCATAGCGGCGTGCCAGCTTGACCAAATTAGATGGGATTTGAACCACAGCATGCCCTAACATACTAGAACCTTTCTATATCATTAGTTGACCAATTAGCAGGGGTCAAGGGGGTCCCCAGTAGAAAAGCTAGGTTTTTGGCAAATGCCAAAATTCCGATCTGACTCCACAGATGGCTTGTTCATGAGGTCCATATATACAATGTATATGATTGGTTTGGTGAAATCCATCAAGCAAAGCCCTCGAAAAGCAAAAAACGGCTCGAAGGTTACAAAGAATCAAATTCGACATACGGGGTCAAACTGACTCCAAATGAGTCAGAATTGGACAGGTTGCTTCACGACTATGTTGCAAACAAGTCCAAAGCCTCAAAGTGGACCGACCAACCCAACAGGTAGTGTAGTCACAGAAAACGGTGATTTCAGAGTTGACAAAGCATAAAGTGATGCCGGCTTGACCAAACTTGACCAAATTCAATTAAGGACTTGTTTTAGGTGTAGAATATTTTTAGGTCAAAATTTGTAAGTTCTGCAAAAAATTTGTCACTGTTGTACATAATCGCGATTATTTACTTTTGCATCATTTTTGCTTGGAAATTGTCACATCTCCTCAACTATCATGTGTACACACCTAATGCATGCCAAAAATCAAGTATGAGTGAAAATGACCACCCATTACTTGGAAAATTGTCAAAAAACGCAAAGAAGTCTTTGCAAGCCAATTTCTTGGTTATGGACCACATTTCTTGATCCAAATCACCTTATATCTCATATACATGGTCTATACAATACCTAGAACTAGTTTGTAGAGAAAAATGTTAATTTTGGAAGAAAAATTAATAATCACGATTATTTACTTTCTCGCCAAAATTGGGAAGTTTGGATATTTTGCCATCATACATCCAAAGTACATGATGTGTTAAGCCCACTAGCCAAGGTTGAACCAATTTGGAGCTCAAAATCTCATTTTTCTTTATATCTACTGTTTCAGAGACCTAAAGACAAAATCTGGTACCATTTTCACCCTATGCATCCAAATGAGCCCATATTTCACTCAGAGCATGTATTTGGTATATACTTCAAGCCTATGAAGCCAAGCTTGCAAAAAGTTAAAAAATTTGCTCAGCTGTAAATAATCGCAATTATTTACTTTGGTTGCAAAAAATTATTTTGACTTCACAATTTTGTTCCTTGCATGTTTTTATGCATTTATGCTTGTTCAAAAATTGATTCGAAGCAAATTGGACCAAAATTGTCAGCATTTCAGACTAAAGGACATTTCATAGAAAATTTCGACAAATCTGCTAGCTTTGCACTCTATTCACTAAACGAGAGCCATGCAAGCAGTAGAGAGGGCCAAGAAGAAGCTCAACCAAAAGGAGAAGTTGCAAGAACTACCCGCATATCAATTAGACCCAGATTCAGTCAAAGCAGCCAAGGCAGCATACCTCTCCAGAGAACAGCTAGAAGAGCATCACACTACAATATTCACCGGCTGATTCAAGAGTGAAGAGGGACATCAGGTGGAGTTGTAACTCCTACCCAAAGAAGTATATAATGTTGCCACCAAGCTAGAGACCAAAGAAGCCAACCGCAGGCTTGAACTCAGAGACTTCTACGAACAGGAGCCTTGCGGGGTGGATTTTCAGAAAGCTTACGAGCTTCTATCCACAATTAAAGAAGATGGAACCGCACATATATCTCACACTCAGGAAAACAAGGTCAAAGTGGTCATCACTAAAGATATAGTGGCAAAGGCACTCAAACTGTCTACAAAAGGAATGACCATGAGAGCAAGAGAGAAGAAAACAACAGGAACCTTTATCAAAGAGGCAGCCGCGGCTACCTTCACAGATTTGATTCACAAACAGGTGGAAGAGCCAGCCAGATTGTACCATCAGCACTTCCACTTCTTGGCAAAAAGGCCACCATGGTACACCATGCCAAATCACGCGATCGCCACCACATTTACCCAAGTTCTAAAGTCAACAACCAGGCAACCAGTGGACCACGCGCAGTATGTCCTGACCATCTTGAAGGGCACCAAGAAAGAAGGCAAAATCACTTACTTGGGTGCACCAAAAGTCTTGACGAGGGTAGCATACCATGCCATTGGCATGGCTGACAATTTACTACCTACTCCTGATCAAAATACATGGATATTGGCAGCACAACCATCTCCATGAGCTACAAGGTTAGGAAAGAGATCTTATAAATCCGATGAATAATCAACTGACAGGTCGCCGAAAAGGCACAGCAGCGAGAGCTCTGATAACGAGGAAAAGAGAGCTCGTAGAGAAGAAATGAAGAGAAAAGTTGTGGCCGCCCACCAAGAAGAGCCCGCACAAAAACAAGCTCGCTTTGAAAGAGAAAAACACGCCTACCAGTGCAACCGACAAGCACAAGGTAAGGACCCTAAGAAATGGGCACTGAGCGGACTTAAAGGCCCAAGAACAAAGCATCACACAAGAAAAGAGGTTGAAGATCCCACAGAGAGTTTGGAAAAAATGTACCAAGAAGCCAAAGCCCTCAAGCTGAAGGAAGCAAAAGAAGCGGCAAGGACAGCCAAAGAGGCGGAGGAACAGAGACAACCCGAGGAGACGACTAGAGAAGAAGCACAAGAACAAGGTTACGAGTCTCCTAGACCCACCTCACCGCTTACAGAGCAACATGACCACCCTATGCCAAGCCCACCACCATCACCTACGGGCAAAGACACCAATAAAGAAGTGGATCCTGATAAAGAAACATAATCTACACAAGAGGCTGACCAGCACGAGAAAAAAAAAGAGAAATAAGCAAAGCTAGAACAAGAGAAAGTCACCAAAGCTACTCAAAAGCCTGAAGAGCAAAAGGCAAGTGAATCTTCATAAGAGGCCACTGCTACACAAGAGCAGCAACAACAGAAAGAACCGGAGCCAGAGAAGGAAGTGAGCCCTACACCTGAAGAGACTACACAGTCTGGGCCAACACCCTCTACTTCCACTCAGCAAGAAACCACCGAGCAATAAGGTCTCAGGATGACAAAGAAAAAGACCAACCCTCTACCTCCATGCAAGAAGAACTAGCACAGCAGCTACGACGCAACAGAAAGACACACATGAGACCATAGGCACATCCACTCAGCTGGGAAGACAGGAGGATTGGCAGTCAAACGACGAGGTAATATTGCAAGTAAACAAATATGGAAGGCAGATGCAAGATATGACAGAGAGACTTTATTCAGCAGCACTTAGCTGCAGTACAAAAGCTAAAGAGCTTGAGATGGTGATTGACGCTCTCAAAGGAGAGTTAGAAGACAGGATGACTGTCATCACCGATATTTAGAGGCAAGTGCAGGAGATGAAAGCAAAAGCTGAACAGCATCAGCTAGCTAGAGATAGACAACAGAAAGAAATGGAGGAGTTAGGTGATCTGCTCACCAAGTTATTCGATGCTTGCAAAGCAAAAGACGAGCAGCTGACAGAAGTTACAAATGAACTTCTTATGTCATCCCTGTCAGCTCAAAAAATTCAATTGCAATTGGATGTTGCAAATGACTCTTTACAGTATGCTGAACAGTGAATCAATGATAAGGAAATCTTCTTACGGCAAATAAGAGAAAATCCAGCCGTGGCCTCGATCAAAGGGACTGATGAAGTGTACAAGGCACTACAAAAGAAGAACAAGGACCTTGAGTTAGAGTTAAAGATGGAGCAATCACAATGCAGGGACCTGGCTTTGATGCAGGTCCAGAGAGAAGAAGAGCTCCTCAAAGAAATAGCTGAGCTCAAGAGAGTTAACCAGCTCCCGAGGGAAGGAAGGCCGGCTACGTAGGAAGAGGCAGGCACTTCAGAGCCACCACAAATAGACATACCCTCGATCTCATTTGCTGAGTTGGAGACACAGCCCATGACAGAGCCGAGTGGTGAAGAGGATTTTCAGATTAACATCACAGATGTAGACACAATGTCAAAAGCTAAGGAGGACGCACTGAAAGAGAAGATCACCCAAGAGGTAGATGAGCAATGGAAAGCCGCAATGGATTGGGATTTGAGAGTTCTACACTCTATCAACGTCACTCAACTCACTCCCAAATAGATCAATGCTCAATGGCATCAACAATCCTTGCCATACCCTCTCATAAAAGTGGAACTACTACAGGTAAAAGAGAGGCTGTACAAAGACATGCAAGAAGATGGTGCAGATAAAGAACACCCAAAGTGGAGGTTAAGCTGGATGAACAAGAATCCGTGGTATTTGATTCTGTTCACAAGAGCACCTACAGCCTTGCAAAGAGATCCCACATTTTGTCCTATACCCAGAGTAATGACACGGCAAGAGCATGAGGCACTGCCAAAGAAGTGGCCAATCTGGCTGAACTACCCAAGACTGCCAACTCCAGAGAAAGGACAAGCAATAGAGGAATACATGGTAAACACCCTAACGGGCACCATGTCTTTCTTCAAGAGTCTACCAGATCTCTCCTGTGCCATGTTATATAAGATATGCCGAATACTTCTCACTCATATTAAAGTATTTCATGAGCCAGAGCCAGCAGGCACCCCTTGGATATCATTCCTCGAGGAAAATCAGGGGTTATGCTATGATTTGAGTGGGCAAACTTCAAAAGAAGTCCTTTACGGCTTCTATGCTAGATGTATGTTCTTACCATCAAGCAATTGTTGGCATTTGAGGAAGCTTTCTACACTGGATTCTTCACTTGGCGAACGAAGTATTTGCCCCCGTGATCAGCACCCTTACATCCAGATTTGTAGGCTACTCAGCGGTGGAGCTGAAGAATAGAGTGACCATGCAATTTATGCGAGTGCTAGACAAAGAAAGAAAAATCAGATACTAGAAGGAACTGGATGTGCTTAAAGACCACCTCGCAAGTCGTCAACTCGAAGACTATTTCAACCCATAAAGCCGTGTCAAGGGATGACACAGGCGAGGAGGGGGGGGATGTTAGCAGCAAGCTAACACGAATACAATTTTTCGGAGTTCTCTTTGTAAGACATTTATTATTTTGATAAATTGGGAATATTGTAACTCCTATTTTATCAGATAAACTATGTAATTAATGAGCCAGGGCTACAAGCTTCCAGATTGTATTAGCCAATCATTTCAGCCAATCATTTTTCAGCTTTGGTAGAACTCCAGATTATTAGTTTTGACCACCCAAAACCCTTGGCTAAGGTATAAAAGCCAATTTTTGTAAGTTTTTGGATAAGAAATACACAGTGTGAGCTAACGGCGCTCACTACTCTCCTTCTCGCGCTTCCTACTCCCTCCCCGGTTGTCACATTGCAATCGTTTTTGTTGCATTGCAACCGCAGGTAAGAGCTCTGCGCATTGACGTAAGCAGTTCACAGTATTTCGTAGCTTTTGGCATCACCGACCTGTGGCCATTTCATCATAACTAAGAATTTACATTTTCAAATAAAAAACTAAGCATAGGCGGGGTATTGCGGCATCATTGCTAAGCATTTAGATGCATTCTGGGTCAAAAAAGACTAGGTCAAAAATCCACTACTGTTAATAATTGCGATTTTGGAACTTGATCTAAAGTGGGGTTTGAGACCATAAGCATGTGTGCTTAGTCTTATAAACTTGTCCTAGAAGTTTTGTTATGTTTGGATGTCATTTGATGCTGTAACAAATATGATTTGTTTTCCAATGAGCGATTTGCTTTTGGTGATTTCAGTCACTTGAGTGTAGCTTGAGTTAGATGCAAGTTGTTAGTTTTTTTCCGAGAGATTGACAACCTCTTGTAGCCTCTATGCACTAGTCGAGTTAGCTTCGTCCCATAGATTGACAATTTAATTGTGGTTCTCGCTAATACTGCAATAAGATAGGATGGTGAGGTTAGACATGCGTCCCACACTTTCCAAAAAACCTAGATGGTTAGAAAAGACTTACTCCTTACATCCCTTACACTTCGATGAAGAGAAGCTTTGTCTTTAAATTTCATGGTTACTTGATAACTGTACTATCCTCTTTGGAGGACATTGTTTTAACCAATGCCTAGGCATCCCCATGGGGGACCTAGGTTACACTTTAACCATAAAATTCTCATTTCTCTAATAAGGTAGTAGGCCCATTCACAATGGGCCTACTTCGACTCATTTTGTTTGGTGCCTAGGACAGGGTGGGTACACACACACACACACACACACACACAGTATTACTTGCCTTGAGTCTCTAACATAATTGACATCTTGGATTCTACTAAAACACGCTTCCTTAGCTTCACTACTTAGGGTATCCACCATGGGACATGGCCCTTATAAATCATAAGTGTTACTTAAAACCTAAAAAAGTGGTATACTGCCTTTTGTAAACTTGGCCGTAAAGGTGCTATGGTGGTTTTTTCGCTTTGACATACCGCATCGTAGGCGGTGTCATAGTCTCGATTCCCTAGGAGGGTATCGTTCCACTCATGACACTCTGCTTGCTACATAGTGATGGTGGCCTTCCTCCTTTCTCTATTTAAGAGGTGAGGGTGGGTGCAACTCTGCCGCTCACTTAGCTTTGTATGTGTTTTTTTGCTTGCATAAACTAGGACTGTGTTTCTATTTCTCTACTGCACCGAAGTATGTAGCTCGCAACACAAACAACACAGTTTGGATACTTTGCTTGTTATTATGAGTTTTTCTCTACACACTTATTTTTTAGGGAAATATTAATGTAATGGTGTTGCTCTATCAGTTTGATGGTATGTCACATTGTGTGGGTTTCACTCAGTGTAGCATAACTTGTTTAAGATTCGTTGGTCGATAAGTATATGGCATATGGGTGATGATGTTTTGGCAAGGCTTTGACCCACTACTGGATTTTGGTTTTCCTGTCAACTTTGCGTGAATACTGTTTTGAGGTTCTAAAGTTTTTTATTATAGGTGGTTTTGGGGTATGGCATACCAGCTGTTGCTGCTTAAACTCTGTAAAAACCTGGTTGTTGGCTGCTTTATGTTAACTATTCACTGGTTTTATTGAATAAATTTGGGGTTGCTACTGCTTGGCTTGGCAAGGTAGTACTCTGTCGAGAATGATCTGACATACTAATGGTGATTACTGTTCATCAAAATGCTTTGGGATTAACTTGGTGCTATCGCTTATGCATGGTTTATTGGGTTATTGTCATACAAAGCCTAGATAGGTCCACCGTTTGGGTTGGATATGTAAACATAAAAGGGTTTTTTTTAAAAAATCTATTGTGCACTAATGTTGGATGTTTTTGTTAAGGGTTCGTAAGGGAGTTGGGCCCAATTGCACACCGTTGCTGTACTTGTTCATTACTTGGTTGTTTGGATGGGATAATGCAATGCATTATTTGCATTCACATAGGCGGGTGTAGCTTCTTGTTTTTTAGCTTTGGGATTGACGTGGTACTATCACTTAAGCATGGTATACTGATCAGTATCACATAATGCAGGGGAAGACCCACAGTTTGGGTTGACTATGTGGATATAAAGGGTTTTTTTTGGCCTGCTGCGTACTGATACTGGATGTTTTTGCTACCGTTTGTAGGGGATTTTTCCTCGACTGCATACCGAGGCTTTACTAATTCATTACCTAGTTGTTTGGATGAGATGATGCAAAACATTATTTACATGGGCGGGTGTAGTTTCTTGTTTTTTCAAAAAAACCCATATTAGTAGTTAGTCTTTTTCCGATTTTGAAATTCGAAAGTGGGTGGATACCACTTGGTTTGCTCAAAGATAGGATTCCATGTTAACATAAACTATATCTGTTCAGAGTAAACTAAAACAAGTTTGAACTGGAATTTTTAAGGCTTCTTTTTATTGCTTCATATGATGGTGCCTCACTAATAAAAAAATAACTCAAAAAATTGGTTGGTTAAGTCACTTGGATTAGAAGGGGTCACGGCCTTCTGCTCAAAATAAAAATATATTTATACTAATTATTAACTTTGGGATTATAAAACATTTTTTGGAACACATAAAATACTTTGGACTAAGCTTGTAAAGTTTTAAAAAAAGTTGTGAGATGGACATGGATAACAAATGATATAGTCCATTGATACCTATAAAACACATCCAAGGCTAGCACATATGTTGTTTTTTCTGGATGGATGCAGGTAAGGACTCTATCTTATCTTGGAAAGTTTTTTTTGGTTTTAGCAAGTTGTCCAATAGAGGATTACACATACACCTATTGCAAGGGAAGTTCTATTGTTATTTGTATACTGGAATGAGGCTTCATTCTTACAAACATTGTACAAAGATAGTTCTAAGGCTGAGTTGCTTTTGTACTTATTATTTCCTTTATTGTGAAGCCAGTTGTCTTTTGAATGTAAAAAGTTCAATTATATATTATTAATTATGATTAAACAGCTACACACACACACACTCTGTCATTGTGTGAGGTGCAAAGTGCAAGAGCTCCATCTCCTTCTCCCAGCTTGCTGAGAAGTTGAGAGCCTACACCAACACTCTTGGCTATGGAATGCAAATCCAACCAAAATCATGCTCCCTTGCTTAAGCTTGCATCTTCTTCATCATCATTATTATGCTATTATTCTATGCTATGCAAGAAGAGTGATGATAAGTGAGGAATTATCTCTTTCGCGTACGTTACTTCTTGTTCCTCTTCCCTACCCTCATTCCCCACTAGCTCTCTCCACCTTTGATGGTGTTTGAGGCCTTGGGATTGAGGGTGGGGTTGGTTAGCTTTTTACAAGATTATATTATGCTCGTGATGCATGAAGATTTCCATCTTCATTGTATCACCTAGGTCATAAGGAACACAAAGATCATATTGTACCACGTCCCTCTTGATGGGAGAATCTATAATACAAAAGCCTATTGGAGGGAAGAACGGCTCCACATAAATCCGATCCTCAAACTATTGCCAAGTTCTCTAACTCTCTCTCTTGAAAAATTATTGTTCATGCCAAGTTAATCAAGTATAATGGCTAGGTTGCTACCGCTAAATAAGTTCACCCTCTATGTTCTCAAAGTAATCTCATAAAAATGCGCACTCTAATTCTCTTAATTTTGCTATTCTCCAAGTTCATAGGCCATTTCCATTACATTGGTATTAAAGCTATTGATTTCTCTTTTCTTGCTTAATAAGTGATGTCCTTAAGTTATCCATGAAAGGTTGGACCTGTTCATTGCAATAGAGTAAGTGGGACAGGGATATATATTATCTTTGTTGAGAAGGACTTAGTTCGAGGTTCACTGTTGGGAACTATAGTCTTAATATGGAGTCTCTTGGGCTTTGCCTTTGGCTTAACCATTATCATATTAGGGAAATTTTGGACTCAAATTTGGTCCTTTTAGTGCTAGAGAGAGAATGCAATGTGACCAATGGATGGCGGGCTACCATAATGGTAGCTTGGATTTTCCTTGTTTTTATCTCAAATTTCAGCATTTTCAAAAAACAATTTTAGTTGCATAAAAAACCTTAACAATAATATACGTTGTGATTTGCTCAAATATTTCTTCTCAGGACCGAGTATAGGATAAATGTATCGTAACTCACACTCAATGCAGTTATGCACACTTTTTTGATAGGAGGCTTCAGAGTGTTCCCGCTCATTCTCATTCATTTGCACTCAACTAACTATTTTGCTCGCATTTAACTATATTGTGTTTGCGATAAAAAATACTCTCCCTCTCACACCCGTCTTGTGCATCTTGCCATAGAAGAATCACTAATGAAGAACAGAAGATCTCGATGACCATCCACAAGTATTAAGTCTGTCAAAATTTTCAACAGCTTCAATTTGGACAATGATAGATGGATTTTCGCCACTATTATAATTGGAAGCAGGGTTCTTCTCTAGACGAGGAAGAGAGTGCACGGGCAACGAGTTTTTGAACATTTATAAAGGTAGGGTGAAAAACTTTTGCTTGTCACAAACAGACAAAACAATCAAAAAGGTTCTCATTGAACACGCATATATGCACTTAGAATTGCTACTACGAACAACGTTGAAAGGATTTTCAACAAACCGACCAAATTGTAAGTTTCTTACATCCACAATAGATTTTACTCTTCACTTGTGTATTGTGTGTTTAACCTACTGTTGCAGATATTTATCCTTTCTACAAAGAAGATTGGCAGTTGGTGGATTGCATTATTGAACATTCTTTATGCATTCCATGCAACTATGGGAGAGTTCCTTTATAACACTAGCACCAGAAGAACGTTGGTTGAAAGGGGGGTTTTCCTCTTCGACCACTTTTATAATGTTCCACGTTCTGCGCTTGGCTTCGACACTCTAGAATATCTCCCAATTCCTTTGAAGGACAATCCAGAGTGGCCAATCCCTTCATCTGAAACCTCTGAGTGTTTCAGACTAAAGCTCCATCAGGAAATACAAAAGTGCTTAAGATCAAATATTGCTAGTCGGTTGGTACGTGTTTCAATCTTCATGTCCATGCATGTTTTAATCGACTTTTCCCTCAATTTTCTGGATGAATCTTGGGATGTTCATGATTTTGATGGCATCTTATGCAAGGTAAATAAAAAGTCTATTGTGTGTAAGTGCATGATAGCTTCTCAAAATTTTATAGCTTCCTTCCACTACATAAGGTGGCATCGAGTGAATGGTCGTCTGGTAGCTTTGGACCAAGATTTAACTCATGACCTGAACAATCCTTTGAGAATGCTTGAGGTATGGTGTGGACTTGATCTGCTAAGTGTTCTTAGCTTCAAGGCAATGTGACACTACGACAAGTGCACGAGGATTTGGAGAACAAGGTTGACCTCAGCCTGCCTCCAAAATTTCTTTTCCAATGCAACATGCGAAAGGTAGTATGTTTTGTATGTAAACATTAATGCTCCGTTAGTTATTTTCTTGCTGGTTATCATCACAAAATATTGGTCTAATCTAACTGTTTGATTAACTATCGTACAAGTGCCTCAGATAAAGGAGAAGAAGACATTGTGCATAGAGATAAAGGATGACCGACTGCTTCTAGTGCAATGCAACTCTTGATTGAAGAAGGCGGTTGACAAAATATATCACATTGCTCTGAACTGCGATCATTAAAGAAATCTATTGACAGCAAGCTTGCAACCTATATTCATGCAAAAATGCATTCTTAAAGAATTTCTTGCAAATAAAGTCTTAGAATAATTTTCTTTTCAAAATTGATGCAAGTTGTCTTTACATTGGGTTTAATAATGAGTACACTGTAATGTCCAATTAAATCCATTGATTAGTGGCTCTCATTTACAATTGAGGGGAGCTCTCTGGGGCTTTATTATCATGACTAGAATATAAAGGCTCAGGAGTCTGGGGGTTGGGTTATGGGTTTGGGTTTGAGGAAAAGATTGTGCAGTGGCCTCGTCTTTCTTGGTTAAATTGCGTATCACAAAAAGACTAGAGGTTGCGTGGCCAAAAACACGAGGGGAGGCAAGTCCAAGTGCTTGCTTTGTCGTTGTTTGAGATGCTGCTTTGTACCTCAAAGGTGGAGACCGAGGTTGTGGTCGTGACGGTGGTACCAAAAATGCATCGGCGGCTCCTAAAGGACGTGTCTCCACAAGATGATCATATTCTGGATCATCGTCGTCCTCAATGCTTCCACATGGACAATCAAATAATTTGTGAGGTTCCTTACCTACAAATGAATTCCCTGGCTTTTATATGTAATTCAAAGAAATCATGTGTGCAAGGATTACTAAAGTGAAAGATTGCACTTATACTTCTACGCTCCTCAATATAAATGTGTTCTAGAAGAACCTCCGCATTTGCAAGATTCTCCATCCATAAGAATGCCTATCGTCTTGTTTTGGGACCTTGCAACTCAAAATAAGCATATCTTTCCAAACACTGTCTTGGGTCAATGCTTTCCATGCAGCAACAAGTTTCTGAACAGATATGCAAGACATAGCATATGGTGACCACACGTTGCATCAAAATCTCAGAATCAAGAAACAAGTAACATACCTTCGAACATTCCCATGAAATCCATGCGTAAAATTTGCAAGGTAGCAACACTTACGCTCAATGTTTAATACAACAAAGCTCCAATGTGAATTGATTGCACAAAGCAAGAAATTAGTTTACTAATCATAGTATACAAAATATTGAAGAATAGCGAGATAAAAAACACTTACTTTTCATTGTAAGCTAAAAGTAAAACTTTTGCCGTGTCCATGTTGAATCATTGAAACCAATCAACGACTTCTATCAGGGAAGTGGACTCCGTGGTAAGGACTACTGCTAGCTGTGCGTTCAGAACGGCTACCTCGGATTGTTGATTCCATACAAGGTTGGAAACCAGCATGCTGTGAATTGAGAAAATTAATTGATGAGGATGTCCAATAAGCCAGAATCAAATAAATACCTTTGAAAAAATAATATAACATACCAGAGACCGAAATTTATAATTTGGTTTGTAAGCTCCCTCTCACTATTTTGAAAAACAACTATCTCGTGAGGGCCAAAATGAAAATACAAAATTTGACCCCATACTAAAAGTGCTACGTCAAAAGTTGGGCCGAGGAAACGTAGGGTCTCAGAGTTAGCTTGGTCAATTGATGCTAACATCTCCCATTCATTTGACTTGGTTGAAGGCTCTTCCACAAGTAGCTCTTAGGTCTGCTCCACATTCTAACGTGTGTCATGCATGTGCTGTGTGGTGCTCACATCGTACACCTTCACTTTGGTGATTTGAGGGATTTTCAAAATGTTGTTCATTCTCTTGTTAGATAGATGGAATGGCCCAAGTATCTTGTTGTACCTGAAGTGCAACAGCTTAAGAGAATTGATATCTTGGGGCATCACTATCACTCTGTGAGCATGAGCTATGAGGATGTAGCTATCTTGGAATAGTTCGATTAGAAAGTCCTCGGCTGCCTTGTGGAGGAAACCCATCGCACTTCTGGGCCACTAAAAATCCAAATTCGCGCTCTCACAAATTTGGCAAACTACTCTTTGGAAGGGTAACTTAGGAATAGCTAGAGAGATATGCCTTTGGAGTTTATGCAGCTCAAGCAGATCGCTATGGTTCTGCTCGTACCTCCGACTACGCATTGTTGCACAAAAATTAGGCAAGGTTTTGCCTGCAACTCTTGAGGATGAAGGTTGGTTGTCTTGTGGGTAAACCTTCCTTGTGGTCTGGTTTGTGCGAGCCATGAAAACAAATGCTTATCCTGAAAAGCATTGTGGGAAAGAATAAGAAGAAGATTGAGCAATGAAAAGGTTAGGTCCCAAAAGCTGACTCTAAGAGGTGAGGATAGAGGTCAAACAACAGTGGGGTTATATAAGCGCCAAGGACATCATCATCATTACTAAACATGGGATATAACATAAGGCGATGGTCACAATTAATTGAGTCTCTCATCGTCATTGGGAAGAGTGCATCACCGCATGAAGGACATGTGGCATACTGCATGTCGACTGGGGCACTAGGTCGACTATGTGGTTGTCCTGTCACAAGACGATATGGGATGGGCCTTGATCAACCAAACCTCCTCCTCGCACTGTGTCGTGACAAGGAAAAATGTCGCGGTACAATGCGAGAAGGGGGAGTTTATCACAGCCAGACCTCCTTATCGCATTGTGGTACGACACTCTTGATGGCACACCACAACATGACATCTGGTTGTCGTGTAACAACGCGATAGTAGGGGCCACCTATATCACAGAGATACTCCCTATCGCGTTGTGGCATGATATTTGGATGTTGCACAACAACGCGATAGTAGGGACCACCCATATTGTGGACACGCCTCCTTATCGCGTTGTGGCGTGACATTTAGATGTCACGTCACAATATGATAGGGACCACCCATATTGTGGACACGCCTCCCTATCGCATTGTGGCGTGACATTTGGATGTCGCGTTAGAACGTGATAGGGACCACCCATATCATGAAGAGAGCTCCCTGTCGTGTTGTGGCATAATATTTTTTCTATCTGTGCATAGTGCAAGCTTGGCAACGACTGTGTGACATAAACCTCCCACTCGCATTGTGGTGCGACACATTTTGATAAAATCTCTTCCTTCATAATCAATAACCAAAAAAAGAAACAAAGAGACAGAGACAAAGGAACAAGATATGAATACATTTGTATTAACTTTAAGGACTCCATTACACAAGACTAAGAGGTGATTGATGCACTATCTTGTTTTTCCATTACAATTATTCTTCTTCCTCCTTTATCGTTGGTGGTTTCTTGTCCTCGGTCTTTGCAATGCTGTTTTTGTCAGCCTTTGCCTTCTGGTTTCCTTGGTTTTTCTTTTTCAGCTCCTTTCAAAGAGCTTTTACCTTAGCTAGCGTTTTCTTGACCTCCTTCATTTTCGCCATCATCTTTTGGGAAAGCTTCACCTTTCCTCTCTTCTTGTCCTCCATACCTGTGTTGTGTAAGATGTGAGCGAGTTCTGGATTGTGCAGTCAAGGTGCTTTATATAGCTATGCCAGGATACTTGTCACAGGGATGGTTGAGCTTGCCTCGGTCTTTGTGCTGCATTCATTGCACCATTACTAATGTAATCATAAGGGTGGCTGAAATGACCTGGTCGAGTTCCTGAGGAGTCTATATATAGGAGCCCGTCAGTTCGCCCCTTCGTACTCTAGTCCTAGGAAGTGCCTTCCTACCTTTACCCTAACCAACAACCCTAGTTTTCTTACCTCTCTCCACAAATGAATCCCTTTCAGATCGAGATAGAGGAGGAGATGCCTTGCTCTAACGAGGCACCCAAAGACAAGCTATATCATTTTCTCTATAGAATTGGGCTTCAGTAGCGGGAGCAGGAATTCAAGCCTATTTTCAATGTTGCTTTCTCATTGCAAGAGTTTTTGGCTTCTTTGTTGTGAGCGGGATGGAAACACACACAACGCCTCTATAATCACCCAACATACACTCTTGGGATAATACACACACACACACACACACACACACACACACACACACACACACACACACACACACACACACACACACACTATGGGGCACCACTCGTCTTACACAATCCACCTGGTCGAGACAGGGAACACATCGATGGAGTGAGAGGAGAGAGACTATCCATTTTCAAACTCAAAACAGACATAGACACACACACACACACACACACACACACACCCAAAAATTCAACTTAAAGGTGAAATATTTTATACTTAGATACAATTGATCTTGGGCCAACACCAATGGGGCAAATAGCTCACACAATATGGATGAAATATGCCAGATACAACTACAAATTTGAGTAGAAGCTTCGCTCACACGAGAAACTTACACAACCAAAAAAGAAAAAAATAATAATGAGGAATTTGGAAAAATGGACAGCACCATTGCGTCCGAAACGGCCCAAAACCATAGTCTACAATATCAGACCGACCTCGGATGAGCAGTTTATGGTTAAAACAGACTCGAAAAACAATAAAAACTTAGTTGCGGCTGTTACTCCTTTTCTCTCCACATTTTGCTGGCCTTTTTCTCAGGTTTTTCAGTTTCCACACTTCCCATTATCCCTTGGGCACCTTTGGCCTTTTGATTGACCTCAAACGGACCCCGAACATGCCAAAAAATGGCCACGTATTGCATTTTTGTCACCCTTCTACATCCATCCGCACACCTGGCACTCAACTTTTTTCAATAATGCATGCTGCAATCACGTGAAGTGGCCCCCAAATATAGTCCTCATGATTACCGTTTTGCATAATCATCACAAGAAAAAATTCACGTTGTGTCCTCGCTTACCCACGTGCAAGTATTGACCCCATTCGACCTCCTGATGCCAATGGATGCTATCTGACGCACCTGCTTACCTCATGGCGTCGACCTGCTGATAGCTTTCTTGAGAAGTTTTACGCTCTACCAACTCCTTATTATTAAGTCGTATGCGATAAGAGAGAGACAGAGAGTGGGAGAGAGAGAAAGAAGCGCGCAGGGGCACCTCCTAGAGCGGAGTGCTACGCCGGCACGGCGAGAGGGAAGAGAGTAGAGGAGAAGAACAACGCAAACACTGGGTGCAATCTCCCCCCGTGCAAGAGTGACCATTTCCCTCTTGCACGTATTTAATTTATAGATTCTTGAATGGTCAAAGTGAGTACAAACTGGCCGGTCGGTCATAAATGGCCAAAGCTCATAAAGAGCACTTGAATAATCAAATATACATAAAATATAATATCCTTCTGCATAATCCATTATCTGCTAATGCTTTTTCCACCTGTCAAGTGCAATAAATGGATAAATATCAATTCCATAACATACCTCTCCGTTGGAAAGCAACTGTCCTCGGTTGCGAAGATAAAAATCTGCAAACAGTACTTGTCAAAACCAATGATTAGAAATCTGTAGCAAATAGTAAAAAATTCATAAAATTAGACAATATTTCTTATGCCTGCCGTCATCCACATACTACCTATTCTAGTGTCCCATACCACTAGAATAAGCAGTATATGTCATACCCTGATGAATCAGGATATCATTGGTCACACTCATCATTAATCTCATAATGTCAAGTCTCATCACATGAATACTGCCGTGATAAAATAATCATCAAATACCAAATCCCAATCCAATTCCAGTTCCACAATGTAAGTCCAAATCCACATCACTTTCATTATGGACCTGGGTAACAAAATCATACCAGTTGCAGTGGTGGCCAGTCACTGCAGCATGATTTTGTGATCGGTGTTGCCTAAACCGGCGAATCTACACCCGACGTGCTGCCTAAATCGGCGAATCGGCACTTGTGCTGCCTAAACCAGCGAATCTGCACTGATAATATGTAAACTTTTGAATCTGTTGTGTATTGTGTGCTGCCTAAATCGGCGAGTCGGCACAGGATGAATGTTTACACACTGCCTAAATCGGCGAATCTGTGTGCTTGTGACCAATGGACTAGACAAGACATAAACATTACAAAACATTTACCTGGTACCAAATTATATTAGGTTGGAGGCGCTGCAGTGTATACCAAATGTTGAGGATTGTCCCAAATCAGCTGAGCTCATGTAAGTAGTTGTATAGTTTCATGACAAATCCTATGAGTAGAAGCTACAACTGATGTAAGTACAAGTTATGATGCTAGAGATAATTGATTCTATAGTTGCAGATAACACAATGTAAAGAAGGAAAAGAGCTATGTTTGCTAGAAATTTTTGATAGTATTCTTGCTTGTTGCAAAATTACGTGAGTATAGCCAATATCGAGGGATTCTCTGATGTGGGAGCATTGTACTTGGTTTTATCTGCAAAAAAATGTTCTTCAAAGACAAAGCGCTACAAAAAAATAAAATAAAATAAAAATTGCTAGATTTAAGAATAATTGGACTGTACACTAATGCATAAATTTAAAAAGTTGTTAATGATAAAAGTGATGCGGAGTTGGTGTTGTAAATAGGGAGACATGAACACAAACAAGTAGATAATGGTAAAACATGTTGCATTACACATTACAAATCTGAAGCAAAATAATAAGTAGATGTTATCATTCATGCATGAGTTAACAACGTTGCCATGATAATACCCCATCGCTGTAGCATTTACATAAATAAATGCCAAAAGTTTGACCCAGCATTTTCATGTCCCATTCACATTCACTTAAAACCTCAGTCTTTGGAAAAAATTGGACATTTTGAATTGCCTGGCATCCACTCCAAAGGTTCAATATCATGATGCGCATGCCAGTGAGACATTTTAAAAACAAGCAAAAGTCAAGATGATCATAAAGTAGGTTACACAAGTGAAGATGATGAGGATTACAACAAGCCCATTATGTGCTCGTATGCTTGACAGAGGTAGCACGCTTGCACCAAGATTTTAACATTGCCCTCATCCATGATGATCTTATTGAAAGCAATGCAACGGATGCTAAAATAAAATCTAAAGTATTGTGTCACGACAATTCTCAAGCCTTGAGCGAATGCACTCTGTACAATAGTCGGTGCATAATTGCGAGAACCATAACTTGGATCTTTTGTGGTGAATTTGGTAGTCCCACCAAAAACACACAATCCTTGAAATTTGTGAAATTTGTTGTAATAACCGTTGAAAGCACAAGAAGCCTGAGGAATGGTATCTTATAGATTGTACATTTGATGCAAAAAGAGCGAAGTACAGGGAGGTGCTAACTGCATTTTTATTTTTTTTATTTTCCCACTCAAAGAAAGGATAACATCTATGAAAAATAAGAATCTTGTATCATCCAAGAAGCTTAACATGAGCTTCAACGCATGCTCTATTAAATTAGTGGGAAAAGAGGCTCTCGAGGGAGGAAACAGAGACTCTGCGAATAAATCCCTTCACAGAGGGGTGCTCAATTTTACGTTTCTGAGCATGTGCTTTCGAAAAGTGTTGGTGAGGACAAAGTTATGAGCTAGTGTCAACTTGTTCAAGCCAACAGGAATTATTGGGTCGTTTGGTAGCATCAAAGAAACCTTGATGTTAGTGTTCACAAGCTCTTCAAGAATTGCAGGATAGGCATCATATATCGTCACCTCCCCCACCTTCATACCTTAGATCAGGATAACTACCTCATGAGGGGAGAGGAGATTGCCGCCAAGTTGGCCATAGTTCATCAAATTTAGAGGCAAATCTAAAAATTTGTCAGTTGGATTACATGCGTAGGGGAATCGGTCTTTGATAAGGAGAGAAAGATTTAAGATATTTTTTTTAAAAAATATTTAAACAAATAACTGTGTTTAGCTTAGGTTGGTCAAGCTTGGCGGACCAGCCAAGAACAATGGTACGTCTAAAATAGACGTCGAACGATACTGATGCCTGCATGGTAGCCTGAGCGGTGGAATGAAAAGCCAATTGGAGCTCGATGAATCGTCTGGCAGAGCTTGAGCATCATTGAGGTGCTAAAAAAAAGGATAAATTTGAGTGTTAGTGGGACTGTAGAGAGATGGGCTCCAAGTTTCGTTGATTGATGCCTGCGAATAGCCATTGAGATGCGAGTGGGCAAAAAATGAAGACAGTTGTATTGCTTGCACAGACGTATGCAGACCACTCCCGCATTGGGGGGGGGGGGGGGGGGGGGGGGGGGGCGGCCTTCAAAATCTGCAGAGACTAGAGGGGCTATCAGCCAGTACAAAGTGGATGGGGTTGTCATCAACTGCTATGCCTCTTGCAGGGGGGTAAACGAGTGACAACGCAGATAGTGATAGCGCAGACTGTTCTCAGCTCTTGCCCCCCGAAGCTTGGCCGATTGCGCCATAGCAGTTGCATGCCATACTGCCTTCAGCATGAGTAGGGAGCCCAAACTGGGTGCGTGTGCGCCTTGTGTAGTAAACGAGGGGCAGAGGGAGAGAGTTGCATGCACCTAACATGACTTAATGGAAGATAGAGAGAATACTATCGGTGGTGGCGGCTGCGCCAGAGACAGAGACGGGGGGTCAGTAGGTAGTCTGACTAGGAGGGGGAAAGAGAGAGTGAGAGAGAGAAGGTTTCAATGACTGCTAGTGGACTACAACCGATAGCGAAAAAGGAGTTCTGCATGCATGTGTTTCTGTTCATGAACGAGAAAGGGAGTTTAACGAGAGAGGAAGTCGGCACTTGAGAGTGGGTGTGTGCATTGTCTGCCACACACCACAACCACCCGTCATGCAGCTATAGTTCAATGGCAGTCAAAAAAATAAAAAGCCTGCATGACAGTTGGGTGGTGTGCAATGGATGGCGACAAGAGTAAGGAGTAAGCAGGGGGAGAAGAAGAGAGAGAACGGCAGGAGAGAGAGAGAGAGAGAGAGAGAGAGAGAGAGAGTGCATTCCATAGCTTGTGGTTGTGGGTGATTTAGAACGAGAGACAGAAAATATTGCGGCTCAAAACTGTTGGGGGTTGGTAGCCGCTCGTTATGGGCAGTAAAGGGGAAAAAAGCGATAGTGCCTCATGCCGATGTCGCATTTCAAGCACCCTTGCAAAAGGCTACCCTCCCTCCATCAGGCTCTGGCGGCTGCACTCTGTCAACAGGCAGCTGCGCAAGGGGTTTCGTCATAATTGGGTTTTTTTTTAACAAAACAAATAAATAAATGCAGAAGTTTAATGATTCTATAGGTCTCGGTGTTGTTTCCCACCGGAAATTCCATTACTCCTCCACCTTCTTTGGAGATCTCCATTCCTAACGGGCTTAATATCCAAACTGCTACCCTACCTTGATTGTCTTGCCGTCATCTCACTACGCTTTCACAAGAAAATCATTATTACTTTATATTAATCCCTTAAATAAAGTACTCCCTCTTTCTTCCCTATATAGCTATGGAAAACATCTCCAAGCTCTTCTTTTTATGAGTATTCTCATAAGATTAAGTTTTAATATGTTATTATGTTTAATTATCATAATTATATTGCTAATCACGATATTGCGACAACAAAGAAGGGATTCTCTTTCATTTCAAAGACCCCTAACTGTCTTGTTCAATCACACTAACGAAAGAAAATAACAACTCTACAAACATTAAAAAAAAACAAGGTACTTAGCTGTTGATTATCTTTAATCTTTGGAGCGTAGCCTACGCTCTGATACCACTGCTACATCCACGAGCGCGGAGAGCTCTGCAAAATACCCAAAAATAGTACACTGCAAGCCATAAACAAGCAAAACTGTATACCTGGCAACCATCTTGGCACATACTTCAAGTCGTACGCGATAAGAGAGAGACAGAGAGTGGGAGAGAGAAAAAGAAGCGCGCAGGCGCACCTCCTAGAGCGGAGTGCTACGCCGGCACGGCGAGAGGGAAGAGAGGAGAGGAGAAGAACAATGCAAACACTGGGTGCAATCTCCCCCCGTGCAAGAGTGACCATTTCCCTCTTGCACGTATTTAATTTATAGATTCTTGAATGGTCAAAGTGAGTGCAAACTGGCCGGCCGGTCATAAATGGCCAAAGCTCATAAAGAGCACTTGAATAATCAAATATACATAAAATATAATATCCTTCTGCATAATCCATTATCTGCTAATGCTTTTGCCACCTGTCAGCTGCAATAAATGGATAAATATCAATTCCATAACAGCATCATGGATCCTTTTGTATGAGCCATCAAAGAGAAACACATGTGCATTGCTGATACGTGGCACTTCTTCAACTACTCTTCTCACGACCTCTTCCTTAACAAGGAGGGGATTCTCCTTGTAAGTCAACAAATCAGCTAGGGTAGCTCTTGTACTATCTTCCACTAAAAAAGAGAACTCAAACTCTTGTAGCTTAATTAACTGTGGCAAAAAGGCATAACTCGTTAATTAAACAAAAGGTCGTGGTAGCAAGTAATGACAAAATCGTCGACAAGCAAATAATACACTGGGCATCATTAGCTCTACTTTCCAGAATTTTCTCTCTGCTACCAAATTCACTTGACTTGCACAATACAATGGCCTCATATAATGGCTGACCTTCCCCTTTTGCAATAGCATGGCTCCAATGGAATCATCCCCTACTGATGGATTTACATAAAACACTTGCTCCTAATCAAGAGCTTGCATGGTTGACAACCCACCTAACACCTCTTTCACCTCTTGAAACACGTCTTCACACTTGTCATCCCATTGCAATGGATCATGCTTTGCAACTTGTTGTAATGGATAAAGGAGCTATGAAGACAATTGAATAAACCGTGCCATGTACTTCACTTTGTGTATAAAGGTTTCCAATTGCTTTGTACTTTTAGGTGGTGATGGAAGAAGAATAATAGACTTAACCTTGTTTAGATCATCCTCAATGCCAACTTTTTGTCACCATGTGGCCCAATAACTTCACCCTTGGCTGAGCTAGATGACATTTCTTTGGATTTAGTTGTCCTCCACATTCATCATATCGAGCCAATACCATCTGTAGCTTCTCATCGTGTTTAGACCTACTGCTATAGACACAAAAGTCGTCCATAAAAGCTGTAACACAACTACCAATGAATGGTGCCAATACCCAATTTTATCTCTCTTGATAGAAAGATGGTCCATTTGACAACCCAAATGGCATTACCGTGTAGCAATAACAACCCCATGGTGTAATGAAAGTTGTCTTTGTTTGGTCTTTAAGAGCAATCTTCAATTGAAAATAGCCTAAAAAACCATCACACACACTGTACCTCTCATAACCTGCCACTGAATCCAAGATCTGATTCATGAATGGAAGAGGATATGGGTTCTTCTTAGTGGCTAAATTTAAGGGTTTAAAATCTACACAAATCCTCCACTTTCCATCCTTCTTTGGGCTGACTACTATTGGACTCACCCATTCTCTGGTCTCCACTGGGACTATGAACCCTACCTTTAATAACTTGTCCACCTCTTCCCGCAAGGCTTCCATCTGCTCTTGACCCATCCTTCTTAGCCTTTGCCACATTGGGTTAGCACCTTATTTCATCTCTATATGCATCTCTTCTCCTTTGAACGTTCTAATCTCTTCATATGAAGTAATGAAAAAATCAAGAAAACTAGTCAGCATGTGCAAATATATCTCCTTCTCCATAGCTAAGAGGTCTCCGCTGATCATTTGTGTCATCAATTCTTGCTTCTTTGACAATTCAACCTTGGTTTGCATCAGCCCTTCAATCACTTCATAAGGCCCTTCAATTTCATCTTCAATCTCATTTGCAAATGCAGCTAAATCAGACTCATGGATTTCTTTGTCCATCAGAAGAAAGGCAACATCAACATCCTCATCAATGTTGGTAGTACTATCATTGTCCTTGTTAGTCTCACTGTGGAAGTCTTCATCACTAGACTCATCTCATCTTTATAAAGTTCCTCCAGTTGTTTCCTTGTATCCATATTATATAGCTTCTTGGCACCACCTGTCTTTCCATAGAGGCTAATCGTACCACATCTCCAATCTTGAACAACTCCCCCTGCACGTAACCATGGTCTGCCCAGTATAATAGGATATACTCCCAACCCCGCTGGCATCACATGAAAATCAACCACCAACTTTGCATCATACATCTCCACTTATAAGCTCTTTAGGTTTGCCAATCTGATCTAAAAGCCTGACACGCTAGTCACTATAAGACCCATCTTCTCAATGCATGAGTGTGTTATGACACATATTTGGGCTCTGCCATCAACATAACCTTGTCCCATATTTTTTCTTTTGTGCCACACATCTACTATTGGGAAAATTTCTACCAGCTCATCCATCACCAACACCTTCACTGAACCTCTCTCTAGTTATTTCTCCATTGGGTTAACCATCCTCTTCCACTATCGCTTTAGCTTAGGCACCATCTCTATAAGCTTCCCAAAAGTAACATCTTCTTTCTTGCTTATCAAATCCTCCTTCAAGTCATAGCTTAATTGCCCATCCCCTAGTGGAAAATCTGAAACATGAAACTTGCAACGAGCCCTTCTTTTCCTCTTGGCCTTGACATCCTCATCTCATGGCTCTTTTCCTTCTTCTTACTAGGACCTGGGGCACTTCTTCTTTCCTTATCCTGTGTGGTTCTCTTCCGAATAGACATCACTAATGTATCCTCCAATTTTGCTGCCTTCTCCAAGGTGACCACACTTATCACTTTTGTCTTTCCCTTTTCCTCTTGGGTTAATCCACTGGTTTCTTCTTCTCCCTTAACTTCAATGCCATAATCATTTGACCTAGTTAGCACCTGTCTTGGAAATGGATACATGTCTCCCCCCATCCTTGGTGGCTTATCACATTGCGGGTTGATGTGGCCCAACTCTCCACAATTATAACACGTGGGCGTTTGCCTCTAGAACCTACCATTGCTTTGTCCAACACCATTCGTGGGTTTTCCTTCACCTCCTGGCTGATTTGAAAACCTCCCCCGACCTCAGTTATTTCCCACATTACCTAGCTGCATGTTTAGGCTAAGATTATTCGTTAAATCTACCACTTGCCTCATGTCTTGCCTTAGCCCATCATCTTGCACTGTTGTAGTGACCACTGCTGGCATAACATCAGGAGTAACAAAAACCATTGGTTCATGATGAACCCCTGGCATGCAACATTGCAAAGAATCCATAGGCTGAAATTCAGACCTCCTCGACAAAGACTCTACTCCTAGTTGACTCATTATTCTCAGCTTCCACTCTTTGTTCCTCGCTACATCTAGTGCATCTTCACATGTCCTAGGCTTCTTTTGCTCCACTCTCCAACTTATATTCTCCCAAAGACCAGTGAAGAACATGTCCTTCTTGATCATGTCAGGTGGAGGTACCTGTGGTGCTAAGGCCTTGCACATCCTCTCCCATGCCATTGAAAACTTACGTATGTACGCATCTACTAGCTCACCTTCCCTTTGCACCAAACCCTGTACTTCTTGCCACACTTTGTCAGGATCTTATGTCTTCACGAACTCCACTTCCAATCCATGCCTTAGATTGTCCCAACTTAATCTCACAGGTGGATCAGCCACACGCAACTCCTCTTCAAATGCTTTGGACCAAACTCGTACATCACTCTTCAAACAAATTTGGAGAAGACCTAACATCTGCACCGGGTCATGAATCAGGTTTTTGCTAATGCAGGCAACCTCCATCTTTTCCAAAAAGTCTTCCACATCTTCATCACTTCTTCCATGAAATTCTGGATAAGACAAAGCCATGGCTACCCAAGTTTTGATGCTTTGAGAACCCCTTCTAACACAAGTGCAAGAACCCAAAACTTTTTACTGACTCAATCCCCAAAAACTTCAATGGAGCTCATCTTTAGATAAGGACAACCACATGCACATCAAATGAGTTTTCATAGTTAATCATTGGAATTACAACAGGCAAAGGGGATTCTAGTATCTCTCTTAATCTTCTTGGCCCACACATAAAGACTATGCGCTGAGGAAAAAAATCTTCCTAGGACACATGAACATTTATCTGGATTCTTTGTGTTAAATGAAAAGGAGTGAATTGAGGTCCGTCGTGATTATCCATTAAAGGCCAACCATGTTGTCCCAAGAAAGAACACTTGACTATTTACCCTCTGATTTTGCCAAAATTTCAGCAGCATAACATCATAAATGGCTCAAAAGATCAAAAAACTAGCCATCACAACTTGGAAAACTTTTGGTAGAGTTTCCCCAGAAGTAGAGCAGTAAGAACCCAAAATATAGACTGTATATGTATGCTTAACGTGCCAACAATAGAACCCGAGCATCAAGTAGGAATCACTAGCACATAGCCTATAGCGAGGTCACAAAAAGGGTGCTCCATCCACCTGTATCACCGAAAGGATCCCACATTTGAGAATGCCTCAGCTCAATAAAACCTCACGCTATCAACCCTCTCACGAAAGCTTATGAAAATCTTGTATAGTCAAGTCTCAAAAATGACTATCTTCCAGACCAAGTCTCAAAAATGGCTGAGATTGCCAAATAAAACCAAGTATGGCTCCACAAAAGCATACAATGGTAGTATCCATAAGTAACGAACAATACCAGACAATGCGCTCAAACAGGCGCCAAATGATGCATACCTACGACAACTACAAGTGACTCCCACTTGCCGGTATATCACTCTACTCCAGCTACTTGTACCTATGTGAATCACCTGTACCTATACCTGTAACCTGTAACCTATAATATGTGATATGTGATTTGCAACCTGTAATCCTGAAGCTGAAGATACCTGAAGAAGATCCTTCATGGGGGCGCCAAAAGAATGTGAGGAGATGGAAACACACACAATGCCTCTATAATTACCCCCCCCCCCCCCCCCCCCCCCCCCCCACACACACACACACACACACACACACATATATACACACACACTATGGGACACCATTCGGATTACACAATCCACCTGGCCGAGACAAGGAACACACCGATGGAGTGAGAGAAGAGAGACTATCCATTTTCCCACTCAACACAGACACAGACACACAGACACACACACCCCCAAAAAACTCAACTCAAAGGAGGAATATTTTTGATGCTTAGATACAATTGAGCTTGGGACAACACCAATCGGGAAAATAACTTGCACAATATGGATGAAATATGCTAGATACAATTACAAATTTGAGCAGAAGCTTCGCTCTCACAGGAGAAACTTACACAGACAAAACAACAAAAAAATAGTGAGGAATTTGGAAAAATGGACAGCACCATTGCGTCTGGAATGGCCCAAAACCCCAGTCTACAATATCAGAGTGCTCAAATCCGACCTCGAATGAGCAGTTTATGGCCAAAACAGGCTCCAAAAACAGCAAAAAATCAATTGTGGCTGTTCCTCATCTTCTCTCCACATTTTCTGGTTTTTTTCTCAGGTTTTTCAATGTCCACACTTCACTTTATCCCTTGGGCACCTTTGGCCTTTTGATTGACCTCAAACGGACCCCGAACATGCCAAAAAATGGCCACGTAGTGCATTTTTGTCACCCTTCTACATCCATCGGCACATCTGGCACTCGACTTTTTCCAATAATGCATCTCGCAATAATGTGAAGTGGACCCCAAATACAATTCTAATGATGACCTTTTTGCATAATCATCACAAGAAAAAATTCAAGTTGTGTCCTTGCTTACCCACGTGCAAGTATTGACCCTATTCGACCTTCTGATGCCACTGGATGCCATCTGATGCACCTGCTTACCTCATGGCATCGGCCCACTGATAGCTTCCTCGAGAAGTTTTACACTCTACCAACTACTCATTATTATAGAGAAACACACTGGTACTGGTGATAGTGAAAATCGATGTACTATGTACACATTGTCCTACCTGTACACATGTGGGGCCCCACGTAACCACCCGGCTCTCGAAAATGGGCAATCCTTTATTCGATGCACCATGCATGTGTATATACATATGTACAATCACTTATTCCAAAAAACTCCTAACAACATCATATTTCCTTGCAGAGTTTCATCAGACATACAAGCAACAGACGATCAACGGTACATTTGAGTTTGGGGGTTGTCGATATGTTCATATGAAGGATATTAATTCTGATCGTTTAAATAAAGATATTTTCTATAGGAGAAGCCTCAAGTTGCTATTGCAGTCCTGGAGGAATGACATCAGATGTCCCGTACATGATCAAAAGTGTCGAGTTGCAGAATACTATGCTGGGTTCATACTCTTTTTGAATGTTAATTTGGACACCAGACACAACATAGGAGGCCAAGAGAAATTACCGTTCAATCATTGGTGACGAGTTGGTGAAACCACCAAGTAGTGCTTTGTGTATTTCAGAAGGTGTTCAATTTCCAAAGAGAGCTTTGCCAACAAATGTGCTCCCTACCGTGCCCATCGATGATCATCATCATGTAATGCTTAATGACATCATGGAACTGTTTGACTCAAGAGAGGACTATTACCTTGCTATAGTTGCTTAAAATGTACAAGAGGATGGTAGTATAATCGACCCTGCCAATGACAAGTATTCTGTCATGGATGCTCATGTAACAGTGGGTGAGTTTATTGAACCAACATAGACACTAGCAATGATATACAAGGATGCAGTCGCATGTGCCCCAACGCTTCCAACAGAGTTGGAGTTCAAGGTGGTACATGAAGGGCTTGGAGTTACAGAGATGGGGTGAATTTCTCCATCAATAACATTGACGCTATCCTCATCCTCTGCAAACAAGAGTACACTTGACTTATGGAATGCTGCATTACTGAAAGAAGATAAAAATCAGAAGGTATACTCCTGTGTAAATTTGTTTTTTGCTTCCATGTATGAGAGTTTCATGTGTATATACCAACACTTTGCTTTTATTTCTCGTATCTTGCAGTCCATGATGATAAGTTCATTCCTCGTTCCCGTGAATGAGGTAAAGGAGACTTGAGAAAGAATTCCTCCCTTGGTAAAGTACTTGGAGAATTTGAACGCTCCAAACTTCCTCTTCTTCCATTCTAGCTTCTTTGAGGACAAGGTTGAATTCCCTCTTTTTGTATTGAAGACACTCTCAAGATATCTAGGAGGCATGGCCATGGAACGTAGACAAGGTAATGTTTCTAGACAAGCAAGTAGCGGTCTCAATTTTTGGTGTAGGGCCTGACATGTATGGCCTGCACAGTCGCTACTTTTTGTCACATGCTGCATATGGTCTAGCTTGTGGAATCACAGACCCACGCCAGTTGCCACAATATGGAAAACATAATTTGCTAAATCAAAAGCAGCCAATCAATCAACTTATAGAAGAGGCCTTGCAGGCTGAGGCATCTGAGGAGATCCAATTGCTCCACCTCAACGTGCTTGCGACGAATGCTGATCACTAAAAACGTCATTCAAAGAGACCGAGGCACAAGGAAAAGGGTCCTTCAGATAAGGGCAAGAGGCCAAATTTTTTTGTATCATTTCCAGATGACTAGAAATAAATAGAACGTATTTGTTTTGTGCATCAAAGTTAGATTTATTATGTAACAATGTCTTGCAATGTACTTTTTTGTTGCAACCATCATTCACATTATGAAAAGTTGAAATGATAGGTATCAATGTCTTGCAATATTTTTAATTTTGTTGCAACCATCATTCACAATATGAAAAGTTAAAATTACATTGATTCTTCTAGATACATTAAGTTTGGTGTTTGGATCTTGACTATGCTTGAGAGTTATGGCATAACTTGCAATGATGTTGTCCAAACCCTTCCTAGTGCTGTTTTTGTAGCCACCAATCTGTTGTCTAGCCATAGACGATAACTCCATATCTCCTTTCTTTCCCGTTTTTTGGCTAATCTCACCGCATGGACAATCTGACTTTGTTTGACTTGTTCCTTGTGATGTGACCTATGTATTAGTTTCCGATACGTGAATTGGTATATCTCCTCTAAGCTATTTGCTTTATCCGCACCACCTCCATGTTGAGTGTGACTGAATAAGCTTAGTAGTGGGTTTTTTCCATGCCCTGTGTAGACCAAACACCCAAGCTGCCATATTGCCTTGCAAACCAAGGCATGTGATTATAGATAATGTGATGCACACAAAGCATGTATACATTATAGGGATGAGTATTTGCAATTCAAAAGATTATCATGTCATCAAACCAATTACAGTACCATGTAGTGAGTAATATGTTGATTTATCCACACACTTATGAATGTCTTTGTGGAAGGTCTCCATAGCTTCTTGGAATTTTGTATAGCTTCCATCAATCCACGAGTTCAATTCACAAAAATTGAATATTGCGTCCAAGGTTTTCCATAACTTCACTTTGCGAGTCCTTGCTCCACCATTGTCTGCATGGTCAACTACAACATTGTGCAGATTTTCCCACCTGTTGTATCTTAATGCTTGTATTTCTTGTGCACTTTGGATTTTGCATTGTCGTCCAGTTGTGGGCACTGAAAGGAAGAGTCTTGCTTTCATACCACCAATGGATAGCTTCTTTGGAACATCTCGGCCATTTTTTGATCTCTTCTCATCCTGCAGCTCTATCAACATCTCCTCCATGCAAATCCATTTACGAGAAGGCTGTCTCTAAGGCTGAGATTGCCCTTTGCTTCACAGACAGGTTGAGTGGTCCAAAAAAAACAAATGTAGATAAACATTAGTTTTTCTATTATTCTACAAATTGCTTGCATTGTGCATATGTGTACTCTAGATAGTGGGATATCCAAAATGGGTCAAAAGTTAGGGTTGCGTAGATGCCTACCCGGATCTCTTCTCCAAAATGGTTTGTCAAGGATGTGAACCCCTCCCATGCAATACAAGCAAGGGCTTTTGCTTGTTGCTCCTTCAAAAACGTTGTACATGCATTTCAAGGTTTCTATGTCTCCAGCCATGTGCCACTCTACATTGTAGTATCCCATGTCCTCCACATCCAATTTCTTTCCATTTCTCTGTTTGCTTATTGTTTTTGGTATGTTCGTTTGATGAAAAACCCATTTCAATTTATCAAAGTTCTTAGTGGGCACCTGAAAGGATAATTTGAACTTTTTATAATGCACATTCAAAATCATTCAGCTGAAATATAACAATAAATTATCTTAAACATAACTTCTATGCACCTTGAACGTCGCAAGAAGGAAAATTTTGTGCTCAGATTGCACACTAAAGTTTCGAGGATTGTCTGGTCCAATGCATGCATCCAGATCTCTATTCATAAGTGTGGTTGTGACTCATTCAACCTTTGTCTCCTTTGCAAGCTCGCACTCATCTAGCTTGATGACAAACTTCAGGACGTCATTGCACTCTTCAGAGTAACATCGAACAACTGTAGAATGTATGACTGCAGTGCGATCATATAATACAAAATATTGTTATAATTGTCATAGACCATTTCTTCTCCTTTTGACGATCTATATGTCTAATCAATGTGGAATGGACTTCCTAGCTTTTGAAGCACCTCCTCATTGACTTATCGTCTTGTTTGTTGAATAGAGAAAGGGTTTGGAAGTAGCGTGTTCTTGATGCAAAACTTTTTGACCTGTCTTTGCACAGATGTGAGTAAGAGAAGTTAGGAATCAAAACCCTTTTATAGTGGAACAACACTACAAATGATGCAAAACCCTTTTGTAGTGGAACATCACTTCAAATGATGCTACATACTTGAAAATGGCAGCATATCCCTTATTGGATATACCAGCTTCATTCAAAATTGATTGAACGTCCCGTACAGAGAGTTGGTTCTCCTACAAAAGGCTATCAAGCTATTTAGCAATGATCTTACCATAGCACTTATCATCCAAGGGCCAGCTATATTTTTGCGATTCAATATGATCCCGTAATGGTCCAAGGAGGTGGTTGTGCTGCACTTCACTTCCTTGTCAGGGTGAAGCAAAGATCTACGCAAGCATGGTGGTAGTAAGAGATGTGAAAGTTTATGAATATACACTTAAGAAGGATAGATGCAGTCACTTGATGGCTTGCACTCTTTTCTTGATTCCTCCCGAGCCAACTTTCAAGTCCTTGATGTCTCTTAGTTTTCTTTCTCTTGGTGAAAGACCTAGAGCTGTTTTTTTTCCTCTGATTTGTTGTGTAAGCTCCTTGATGGTCTCCTTGCTTCCTTCAACCAGTTGAGCACATTGCACAACTTTCTAGTGTAAGCAGAAATTCTTGTTGTATATAATATCTCTCTCTTGCTGCAGAACGTTATTTCGTGTAGTCCACTTCTTAGTGTAGCCATACAAGCCATGGTGGCCATCTTCGACATAGTTCACTAAGGATGTAATATCCTTAAAAGGTGGAGTGGCGTTTGTGGCGGAATTCTTTGGATACATTCTGCCGTCCAACCAAAGGTCCACATTTTTCATGCTGTGTGATCTTAAGTTCTCCTTCAAAGCTTCAGAAAGCGTCTACTATTTGTTTTTCTTGCAGAGGGGTTCATACTCTTGTGAGAGCGTGCATGTGACATACATCTCTCCTATTCCTAGTAGAAACTTTTTGGGGAGAAACTACAAGTGTCGACTGAGACATGATTGATTGAAACTGTCTGCAGAAGGAGGTAGGGGCGATAGAAGAATGGCAATTTGAATATCAAGCACGTGTGAGAGAACACTAGAGGGAATGGGGGGGGGGGGGGGGGGGGGAGAAGGAGGCAAGGAAATAGAGCTTAGTTTTCAAAAATGTAGAAGATTGAGATATTTGGCATTGTATTCAATAGCCGTCACGCACAATGAAGTGTTATCATGACTATAATAATTTTTGGGTTTTTTACTAAAAGTACCTTGCATGAATAAGATATCTAGATTTTTAAAAACATGTATGAAAAAGGGTTAAAATGAATTTTCTATTATCTCTCTCTACACTGACATGGCATTTCTTACAAGGCCCAAATTTGAGTCCAAACTTTTCTTAATGTGAGCTACAAGAAAGCACAACAGGAACCATAATCAATCAAGCAATGCTAGACCCTCTCCATTAGTCTTTGCAATCAATAGGCTTTTAAACCACGGGTGTGGTTGCTTGAGAGCTGATTTTCAATGGTAAAGAAGAGTAGCGACTAGGGTTTTTGAGGGCCTGTCAAAGAGCAAGGCTACCTAATGGAGCTTAAAGAACTTAGATTAAGCTTCATTAAAGACCTCCAAAGGTTAGTGTTAAAAGTCCTTTGACCTTAGGCAAGCTAGGGATGTGGTTGAGGTGGGAACCCGGCCCAAGATTGAGGTGCTTGTTGTGCTTGCTGACTAAGGTGCTTGAGGTGCTTAATGACTAAGGTGCTAAGGTGCTCCATGACTAAGGTGCTCAAAGGTTTCAAGGTGTTCCCAAAAGTCAACCTACTCAAGGGGGGGCAAGCCCTCATTGTAGGAGCATGAGAGAGAACACACATACCCTCACACAAGGCAAGCTTTGTATAAAGAAGTAACAAGGACACTTGTCAAGTTCCTCTTCATGTTGCCCTCATGGTGTACCTAAAGCCTATTGCTTGGCCTCTCAAGGGGTCCAATGATAATTTACCCGGGTGATTCACCATGGAAAAATTACCGCACCACGTAAGTGCAGGGGAGGGGGGTTTTTTTACAAGTTATATAAGTGTATAAGTTAGGGACAGACCCCCAATAATTTATCTCCCAAGCTTAAAAATAAGGAAGGGGGGTTTCATATTTATTGGGGGGGGGGGGGGGGGGGGGGGGGGGACTGACCCGGGTTGATTACTTGTAAAAATTGGTCACCAATGTGCACTAGAACTCGGATGAATTCAGGGAAAGTTTTTTATTGGGTCACACATCAAATTTTGCATCAAGCAGGTCATAGATAAGGGCTGATTTGGAGCAGTTCAAAGGTTGATTTATACCAGCTTTGGATGGGTCAGAATTGGATGAGTAGCCAGGGTTTAGGTTGATCGTGCATATAGTTTGAAAGTCAAACTAAGACACATTGAGGGTACATCTAGTTATCAATAGAAGTGGTTTCTTAGAACATTGCCAATCACTATGCTATACACTCTTCGTTAGATCATGTGAGACCTAAATTTTATATGTAAGATAGGGATATGATATTTTTCTTCATAGATTGTATAAGCGTAGAAGGGGGTCATATTCCTTAATATGAGTGGTATATAGGGGTTTTACCAAAGTTGTCCGCTCGCAGGTGGCGTCCCATTTTGTATATAGAGTGAATCCCCCGGGTAATTTAGCTCATTTAATTAATTATTTATGCATTTATCAAGTAAAGTATTGTTCATGCTAAGTTAATTAAGTATAATGGTTATGTTGCCACCACTAAATAAGTTCACCCTCTATGTTCTGAAAGTAATCTCATTAAAATGCACACTCTAGTTCTCTTAGTTCTGCTGTTCTCCAAGTTCATAGGCCATTTCCATTACACTTATTTACGGTTCTCTTCTTGTTTGTTGTTCAAATATCTACAATAGATTATCTTCTTTACTTGATTGTTATGATTTTTGTCTGTGGTTCTCTACATGATTGTTATAATATTGGTTTGTGTTTCTCTACTATGCTCATTATAGACCTGTATCCCTCAAGCATAGAGTAATGGCAACTAGTGGAGCATGTCATAGATATTTTAGATGTCTGACATGCATCCATTGGTGAAGAGAATTACAAAGGGAGAACATATATTTCTCTGGAAGAAAAAGGGTATTATTTTATTATCATTTTTATGCCCCACCAAAATCTATGAAGGATTGGGGCATTGTTACCAAGGCTGCATTGGCTAGTTTCAAAAGTGGAGAGCAGCAATTGCCAAGCTCAGAACAAGTGAAAGCTATAGGTGCAAGATCTTTTATGAGATCCAGACATTTCTCACCAACATTGCCAGCAAGCTGAGAAGAGTTTCAATGTTTATGCTTATCATCACTGTCTTTGTGGTTTTCTTTGCAGAGCTTGATGTGAAAGTCTCTTGATGTCAGTTAAGTGCTTAGACAATGAATATTGTAAATATTTGTGGATGAGGGTTGGAGTCAAAAACAGTGAATGGGGTTCTTTGCAAAGTGTAATTTGGCTCCATTACCTGTAAATACATGATCCATACCCAAAACTTCATTATTATTATCATTATTTTTAGCTGATGGCATCATGTGTGTGTGTGTGTGGGTGTGTGTGTGTGTGTGTGTGTGTGTGGGGGGGGGGACTTGGTTCCTTTATATCAAAACACGGATGTTCTCAATGAGAACCCCATTTAGGAAATTGATGTATGGATGCACAATGAACACTTGGCAACATTGAAGATAAGAACCAGGTGCTCATTGTACAAAGTGAGGCAAGACTTACACAATGAGGAGATAGATTTATCTCCAATTTTTTCTTTTCAAACAGCAAGAAAGAAGGTATGTAGATAATAGTTTCTTTTTTTATAGAGAAATTTTTGTGTGATCTATGCTTACTTTTTCTACTTTTTAATATGGATTGCAGGTCTTGAGGAGGATTGAGACGAATATTTTATGCCAAGATGTTCCAGAAGGGATAGTACGTCTTCTTTCAAGCTAAAGACATGCAAATTGTATCAAACTGGAATTTTGTACAAATATTGGTTGTCTCTTCTTCTAGCAGACTAACATTTTGTAGATTTCCATATCAATGACAAAAGACATTTTGGTTCAGATGTCTTGTTTGATATTAATGTCTTCAATATTGTTTGATTTATTGGTCAGATGTCTTGTTTGATACCTTAATTATTTTTTTATTGTTCAAATGTCTTGTTTAATGTCAATGTCACCAATATTTTTTTTTATTCTTCAATATTGTCATCAATAAATAGGCCAACCTAGTTTAGGTTTTCCACCCTTTTTCCTCTTCCTCTTTCTGTGAGAAATAGGTCAAGAGATATGGGTAAGGATTCTTGCTCCTCCTCCTCCTCATTTCCTGTGGGCAAGAAGGAGAAGAGAAAATTCCATGAACATGAGAAGCAAGAGGTGGAAGAGAAGCAAGAGGTAGACCTTGAGCCACTTTTCATTATCTCCACTTACTCGAAGGAACTCCCACCATGGTTGGAAGATTTCTTAGGCCCTTCTGGCGTAGGGTTGGAGGATGACATGGATTATGGATTGGGCCTTGACATGATGCTATCAACACAGTTGGACTATGAAAAACATGCAGAGACAAATGCAAGGCTACCACAATTGCAACACAAACTGAAAGACTATATTGGGAGATACATGAGAAATGGAGCCAATGAATATTGTTGAAATTACATCATATCCTCGAGGAGAGAATTTTTATACTTTTCTCTTTACAAAAAAACATGAGTATGTAGTGTTTTCTCTTTACAAAGGTGCTCTCAAGTAGAGAGTATGTAAATTTCTCAAGTAGATAGTATGTAATGTTCTCAAATAGAGAGTATGTAATGTTCTCAAGTAGATAGTATGTAATGTTCTCAAGTAGAGAGTATGTATTTACAAAATTCTGTTGAGTTGAGAATGGTGACATGTCACCACTATCAAATCTCATCCAAAGATTCACCTGCCTTAGAGATAAGAAAAATAAAGTCCTCACTCATACTATCTGGCATCTCACTAGTGTGAAAAATGTGATGGTAGGTGCTTCACAAGTATAAATAAAGCACCTCCAATACTCCAAGAAGAAATTTGGAGTCCAACCATCCTCCCCCAGGTAGCTACCCTATGGAAGTACCCTGAGGACCTTGTGAAACTCCTCTAATTGTACATGCATCTCAAGCCTCTGGTGCATCTCTTAAATGACTAAACAAGGAATCTATCTCCACATCTACTCTCTACATGTATCCCTATGCTTAGACTATGGCTCGAACGAAAGCATCTCACGTTAGTAGAAACTGCACATATATCCTCAAGCACTGTAGAAACTAACCCATTGGGCCTCCTCGGCTAGCTAACATTGGTGGGTGCATGCGGGGGAGAACAGTCTCAATAATTCTGCCTCCCACCTGGATCCACTGAGATGCCTGACAAAAATGAAAGAAAAATTTATGGCACCGCTCCTCAATGGAAATTATCTCCCCTCAAGCCTACTATGTCTGGTCCTCCGTCCAGGGGCTACGAGGTGACACTCATGCATTCATTTTAGAGAAGCAATGCCCCATTGCACTCAGTTCTCTTCCTCCTTGGTCACAATCAAGCAAGCTGTAGACTCCTGTAGGAAGAAGTGACTAATCTTCGTAGGTCCAGTGGCCACTCTTGCAGCAGGGGTACCCTGTGTGTCCAAGCTCTCTATGCACAAAGTGCCACAACTTTCTCTTTGAGGTTTGTGACTAGCAGGATCCTCCCTAGGATATGTAGCATGGCTCTGCTACTACACTGTTTGTTTGACATAGTAAGAATCATTAGCGTGTGATCAGAAAAAGTGGTCCCTCCCAAAATTCATATTGATCCTCCCATGTCACAAGTGTGATAACTAATCTATTCTACATAAATTCATGCCCCCTACTTTGTAGTCAGCCTGAGAGAAAGACTAGGAGATGCACCTATAGGAGGTCGTGCACCTCGCTTTTGCTAGGATGACTATCAATGATCTTGTTAGCATCAATCTAACTCATGTAACATTTTTCGCGAGCTTTATTGTAAAAACACTTATTCTTTTAATAAATTGGGAATATTGTAACTCCTATTTGATGAGTGGAGGTTGTAATCTATGAACCACAGCTATAAGCTTCCATATTGTATCAGTTTATCCTTGATTAGAGCTCCCAGATGATTAGTTTTTGACCTAAGAAACCTTGGCTAAGGTATAAAGGCCAATTTTATAAAGTCATTATAAAGTTTTTGGATAAAAAATACACAGTGTGAGATTACGACGCTCTCTTCTCTCCTTCTCATGCTTCTATCTCCCTTGTCAATTGTCACATTACAGTGCCGTCTATTGTGTTGCGACCATAGGTAATAGCTCTACTCGTTGACATAAACATAGCATAGCTTTTGACGTCATCGACCCTCAGCCTAATTTCATCATAAGTAGGAATTTGAGCTATGGAACAATAAAAAAGTATAGGCGGGGTATTGACGCATCATTGCTAAGCATTTAGATGCATTTGGGATCAAAAACAACTAGGTCACAATCTCACTTCTACTGCTAATAATTGCATTTTTTGCAAATCATTAAAAGTGAGATTTGAGACCATAAGTATGTGTGCTTAGGTCTTATATACTTGTCCTAGAATTTTCATAGCATTTGGGTGTTGTTTGATGCCGTAACAATCATGGTTTGCTTGCCGATTAGCGACTAGATTTTGATGACGTACGTCATTTGAGTGTAGCTTGTGTTAGATTCAAGTTGTCTATTGTTTTCCAAGAGATTGACATCCTCTTGTTGCCTCCATAGAATAGTCCAGTCATCTTCGTCCCATGCATTGACAATTATGTTCGTGGTTATCGCTATGTCTGCAATAAGATAAGAGTGAGATTAGGAAACCCATCCACATTTGGCACCATTTCCAGGGATGAATAGACCTAAACTAGGGAAAACAAGAGCATCTAGTGAAGTTTTCCTTTAATTTCCTCTAGGATCACCTAGAGTTAAACTTTCTCTTTAAAACCGCATAGCCTAACAATGTCTTCTTTTGCTTGGGAGTAAATTGTACTTGCTAAGTATCTTGTAGGATTGTAGGATGTAGGATTAGGTTAGGATTTTGAGAATTATTGATGGACAAGACATGTCTTAAGATCAATGCTCAGGAAACCATAGAAAAACAAGAAAACAAGTGTTTATGGACACCTTCCATAACCCAATTGTAGTAGAACCTAGGAGTAGGGTAAGTAGAATCCGAAGTGGAATCTCAAATCATTGCTCACTCCAAAAGAATCATATGTGAGTTGTTTTTTATGTGAAGTTACATAATTTTGAGTCTACGACTTGAAATAGCATCAACTGTCAACCACTGAAATCGGCTCGAGATTATGCTCATAAAAGCTATATGAACCGGTGGGTAAGCATAATGATGCATTTGAGGTAAATTTTCAAGAGTTGGCAAAAACTCAAATTATTTATATTTTCTTGAGAATTTAGGCCAAATTAAGTTTTGACTTGACTAAGAGGCTTAAAACATGTCACAAAAAGATTGACCATTGAAAAACAAATGAAAAAATTGTTCATTTAGGCAAAAGTAAGTAATCGTAATTATTTGTATTTGGTTCAAAAGTGATCAAGGATGTTGAGACTAAAGACTCTATGCATAATTACAAACATCTTTTGTGAAGGCTCATAGAATTTGGATCACAAAACATACCAAAAACTTGATAAAACTTGATTGTCGAGAAATTGAGTTTGACTTGATAATCTTGTTCAAATTTTGTGAAACTTGACACAGAGGCTTAGTTTAAAGTGTTTAACATGTGTGTATACTTAGATGATAAACAATATGCTAAAATTTGGTAGAAGTAAATAATTGCAATTATTTAGTTTTATTCAATTTTCAAATATTTTTGGTGAACCAAGCATACCACAGGTTCCATCATGTTCTATTGAACATTCATATAGAATTTGGTAAAATTTGGATTTGTAAAGTGAGAATTGTGGCCAGTTTTGTAAAGGCAGTCTGCAGACACTAAACTATTGACAAATTGAGTAGGGTTTATCCAAACTTGGTGAAACTTTGCTAGGGAGCATAAATTGAGTTTCTTTACTTGTTTGTATCATCATCTTGGCAAAAAAACGCTAAAAAATCCTAGAAGTAAATAATCACGATTATCTACATCTGTCCTAGATTTGAGAGTTTTTGCACAATTGAGTATACCACAGGGTCAAGCATATCAAGTAAAATTTGGATCACAAAAGTGAGACTTATGCCAAATTCTTAAAAACTGAGTCTGCGATGGACACTAAACATTTGATAACTTGGACAAATCCTGGTCAAACTTAGTGAAAAGACCGTAATAGGTATTATGGTAAAAATCCCACATTATGGGAATCTCCAAATTGACCAAATTCATGTAATTTGAGAATTTCCAACTTAAAGTGGAAAAAAAGGAGACAAACTTGTTGATAAGATAGAGTAAAAATATTATTGGATTGTGGTGTTGATAAACAAAAATCAAGAGGATGAACAAAGCATGAATTTGAAGAAACACTCTTAATTAAATAAAAGAAACAAAGGTTGAGACAGCTAGAGATCTTGTTTACAAAATTGACTCTTATAGTCACAATAGAAACTCCGCATAATCTACTCCAAATTTGATGCCATATCGAAATTTTGATCCAAGCATGGTTTACGTGCACGAGCAAGACTTGCTTTAGCTTTTAGAGCATGCCTTTTTGGAATCTTAATTCTAGAAAATAGTCATTCTTTGTTGGGTCTCCATGACCAAACAATTGCATCTACCGTTTCCCACACTTGTGGGTCCTTGCAATTGATAGCCCAAAAACCCTTCTAGAAATTAGTGTAAGATTGAGTATCTGTCATCCCGCTCTTTCTTGCACAAGGTGCCCAAAATTGATTCAATTTTTTTGTGTAGTTTGATGATGTAGGCTTGTTATCAATGTCTGATAAAGCCATTGCGAGCCAAACTAGATAAATTTCCATGTCACTTAGAACTAGCATAACAAAGTCACCTTGGTGCACATCAGACATAGGATCAAACTCTTCCCTTGGTCTATCTCATTGAGGACCACAAAAATGATCATTCAACTCTTCAAGGCCTAGGAATCTTTCTGCTTCTTGTTGTAAGCTCATTGTAGTAGATTGTAGGTGACAAGAGTCATGAGTTGTTGGCCAAAAAATTTCATACAAGCCTCCCTCTGATATGGTTGCTTTTCCAAGCTCGTCGGTCACCTTACTCCAGTAGTCTATCACATGTCTATAATACCATGGCACATTTGAAACCCTAGATTTTGCCAAAACTTGAAATAATTCTTCAACCCTAAAATCACTTGTTCATGAGCCTTGACATATTCTGCCATTAGCACCAAAGGTGGATCTCCATGTGGCAACATTGGATTTCCTTCTATGTATGTTTTCCAAAGGTGAATACTTCCACTCCAACTTGATACACCTACATGTGCCTTATACTGCATCATTGGTGTCTCATCTTGCATTAAAAACCTAAATTGAAGTGGTTTGGAATGTCCAACAAGTATGTCTTGTCCATCAGAAAGATAACCATCACAATATTGCTTGAAATCGGGGACCTTTTCAAGCAAAAATAGGGTTGGAGATGAAGATGAGCTATTTTGTAATGTATCCATCAAGTATGGCAAAGTATATGTTTCTGTAACTCTCAATTTCTTTGAAAACTTACTGAACATGGCATCTATGTCCTCATGTGTATGCCCAACTATCAAAAATCCTAGTTGGATGGTTTTGAAAACACTCCTTGCAACAAGCATTGACAAATAGGCAAATAAGTATCAATTTTTGTTTGCCCCTGCACACCTATCCAATTGTAGTAACAAGTTCTTTGGCAACTTGCAAAATGTTGACCTCGACTCCGCTTATGTAGCTTCCGATGGTTGCTCGATGGGCTCTTTTCCATCACTCAAGTTGTGGTGGTCTAAAGCATCCCTTGAGTTCAAAGCATGTAGTAGAGATATACTACTCCTTGGTAGTCCATTTGTTGCTAGATCACCAAGATGATGCTTATCTATCCTCTCTAGGTTATGTAAACAATTAGCAATTGAGCCAGTTGTAAGATTTAAATTAGCTGACCACAAACCATTCAAGACAAAGTGACCATAATGACCTTCTCCATGGCCATGAGTGATCATACCTATCAAATCCACCTGCAAATTTTATCTTGAGTCCACACCCTTAGGAACAATGTGTAATCTAGGAATGAAAGTCTTCTTTTGATCCATCTTATCATGGATTATACAAACATATTTTTGTGGTTGAGTTTCTGAATATGTGCGTCATGCATAATATAAGTCCAAATCAAAAAGTAAAAATAGCTGTGGACTCAGCACAAAAAGGGGAATCCATAGTGCAAAAATCCAGGCAAAACAAAGCAGGAGACATCCTACGCGTAGGATGTCTACTGAGGCCTACTGACGAGAAACTTTTACTGGTCTTAGATAGTGAGATTCCATTTGGCTTAAGGGTTCCATAACTTCTTTCATAAGTGAATTTGGACCTTGTTTGTCCATTTGACGGAGCAAAGACTGAATTCAGACTTTTTCACATAAATTGAGCAACATCCGAGGGAAGTACAGTTCCAGATTAGCAGACCTAATCCAAAACATCAGCAGTGTATAAAATACAGTAGTGGTTGAGATTAACTCTCCAGTTATACCAATCATTACTAAGATAACCTCTAGCAGATAAATGCTTTGATTCAATTACCGAAATTAAACGCTTGTGTACATGTATATTCAGCAGCAAAGCAAGAAGTTGTGCGGGGATTGATCCTTTGCCAGGTGAGTGGTTGGATTTGTGGTAAATTGCATTGATAAGTTTGATGAATTTAAGATTAGGAAGATACATTTCTAGAGACCCAAAGGTGGCAGGTGACCAAGGTAGCTTAGTTTCCACCGAGGAGAGTGTAACTTAGGCAAGGCTAGATCCTCTAGCACCGATTATTGAGGAAGGTAGTGATATTGATACTTTGTCAGAAAATTCTTTCTTCATGATGGGTAGTCAACAGCCGGGAGGTTTCACCTATGACGGACCAATGCCACGAGGAAGCACCTCCCTAAATCCTTTGAATGATTCCAAGCTCACTGTGATCTTCTTAGAGGGAACAAACTCGAGGGGAGCTCTAGTCTATTCTGACTATCGAGGACGCAAGTGCATTTGTATCGAAGAGAGGCCGGCTCAGAGATTGGAGATAATTCGAGTCTATGATGATGGAGATAGATTCCGAGACAAAAAGGGGAACCACTATCTGATAGTCAGTAACCCTGAAGATTACAACAGATATGGAGATAACGTGGAGAAAGAGAAAATGGTTTCAAAAGCTCAAGAACCGCCACCAAACATTGATCGGCCTGGAGCAATTTTTATGTATGATAAGAAAACAACCAGGGTTCCAACTTATAATGAGAATGTGGGAATCTACAAGCATGAGAGTGAGGGTATAGTCGCTTACTTTCGCAGCAAAGAACCATACTTAAACAAATTGACCAAATACAAGGTTCTTTACTTATTCTCTTATGAAATTGCTATGGGGAAGGATATAGTTTTTGTTGATAGATACGGGCGAGAATACAAACGTATTCTCCCAGAGGAGGTAGAAAAGGCGACAGTTCCAGGAGCATCAACATACGCCCCAAACGACGTGCCAAGAGCCACCTACACCCCTAGCAAGTCGACGAATCTCTTTTCAGAAGATTATGACGCCACCTCATATTCTACTCGATCACAGACGTTCAACAATCAAAACCAACCAACAACTCAGCCATCATTGCAGGCATGGCTTTGACAGAGTGCAACATTGGAACAAGACCGAAACCGAGATGGTTATCAAGCCGCACGAGGGCTAAGGGATTTGCAAGAACCACCACTCTATTCAAGGTATCAAGGAGAGAGTAAGCCAAAGACTCAAGGGTCAACAGAGCCTGGAGGACCACCCATAAAACGAGTTCGAAGAGATGAACCATCTCTGGCGAGAACTGTTAGAAATTATGGCTTAGGAGCACCACTGGGAGAGGAACCAGCCTACTCTAGAAGACCAGAGGAGGTATATCGATTAGGACATGGAGATCCAATGATGAGGTTTGTAGACCATCGTAGAATTAGACCTTCTCAAGTGCAAAAATGGGTAAACAAGAAATACACAGGAAACAGAGACCCAAGAGATCATGTAGCAGCCTTTGTGCGTGTAATTAGAGCTGAAGAGGTGTTAGACATCCCTACCCAATTTGCAAGGTTTGGACTAACCCTAGAGTATGACGCTGCTACTTGGTTTGACTCTGTAGAGCGTAGAGACTTTGAGTCTATGGAGGAAGTGTTTGACGAGTTTATCGAGGAATTCTCACAAAGGGGGATAGCTCATAATACCGTCTCACAAATCCATAAATTCAAATAGAAAGATGGGGAATCTATACGAAAAGCAGCCCTAAGACTAAAAAGATATGTTAAGTTCTGTCATGTGGAAGAACTGCTAACTTAGTCCAGACTTATGCTTATATTCATCCAAGGACTAAGGAATGCGGATCTCCAGAAAGACTTACATATGAAGAGGAGCACGACGTTGAATGAATTGACCAAGGAGGCTCTTTACCTTGTGGACAATTGTGCGGTCTACAAAGAGGGGGAGTTCGAGGACCTTGACGAAGATTCAACTTCACAACAACAAAGTGGAAGCAAGTCTTCTAAGACAGAACCGAAAGGAGAAGTAGCCGAAAACCAAGAGCTTCTTGTAGATGAAGTGCTAAAAAAGATTAACTTTTACGCCAAACCCCAGGCTAAACAGCCCAAGTGATGTGCTATTGAACAAAAATGGACAAACCATGGGACAGAGGAATGTTATTATAACAAAGGATATGTGAGAGAGAGAGACCTTACACTCCCCAAGCTCAGGTAGCTTCTCCTCAAGTTCCACCAATGCCTAGGTATCAAGCAAGCAACCTACCAGGATCTGTAGGTGTAGAAAGACCACAACCGGTGTTGGGGCAACAACCAGCCCTACCAAAATTACGACCAGTTGGTATAAGATACGCACCAACCGTAACCGAATCAGAGGAAAAGGCTTTGGTGCCTATGCATGCATATTATGAAGATCCCAACGGATATGCGGCAAACTCTACCTATATCCACCGGAAGAACCCTCGACACCAGAACCATGGAGCATGATAGGAAGTACAGGACCACCAACAGCTGCACATGCAAAAGGAGAAGGAAGATATAGCTTAGATGAACGAACATTGTTGTTCATAGCCAACGGAGGCATGGGCGGACAGAGACATGCATACCAACAAAGGGGAGCTCAAGGAGCACCTTAACAACCCAAGGGACCCTGCTACTATAAGTGTGGTGGAGACCATTGGCTAAGAGACTGTCCTCATGATGAAATCATTAGAGTCAACGCATATTGCACCGAGTGTGGAGTTACTCATTTGATTTATGATTGCCCTAAAAACTCGAGCAAAGGAGCAAAAACCACCTTGAACATGCTAGAAACAGTACCTTCCAATGGAGGGTCAGAAAATGAAACAATCATACCTATTCAGGGGGTGACACGAGCCCAAGCTCAAAGAATGACGAACGAATCCATAATGGAAGAGCCAAAAACCGATGCCCAAAGTTCAAAAACAAAAAATAAGAAAAGCACTTGGAAAGCTAGAAAGGCACGTATGAAAGCCAGGAAAGAACGAGAGCAAACAGCTCTATCCAAGGAGTTGAAACATACAAAGGATAGATTAGAGCGGTTAGAGGATCTAGCTAGCTTAAGCTCACACACCACGGCAACCATAGCACCCAAGGAAATATCAGAGCCCAAAAGTGCAGGATCAGGAGGATCTGTACTGGCGGACAAGGTAAATGAGCAGTTGGATGCGCTTCTAAAAGCTTATGAAGCCAGACTAAAAAAGAGCCAAACCCAGGAGAAAAGGTGGATGACTTATCCATATGCGGAATTAGAAAAACAAAGGTTGAAAATGTGTAAAAAGATGATTGAAACAGCTCAATCATTGATGGAAGACCCGCTGGGTAAACCTGCAAATTGGCATGAAGCACCAGCTCCAACCCCTATCCAACCAACTTTAGAGGAACAAGTAGAAACAAAGGAAAGACTCACTAATGCCTATGAGTCCAGAGGAGAACCTATCATAGTTCCAAATACAACAAATGAGGCAAGTGATGGGTTCCAGCCTAAAACATTGACAAAAATGGATAAGGACTGTAATGGTATAGACGATCTGTGGAAGAAAATCTGTGAGGCCAACGAGGCTAACAGGATGAGTAACCACATGAATAGCATGAGAAAAGAGAAGAATGTGATCTTACCTCCTGTTGAATAATTTGAGGCAAGGTCACAAATGAACTTTGAGATACATTCACAAGGGGGAGACCAGGGATCAATTAGTTTGAGGCACAACCAACCAGACTCGCTGAAAACTTTACCCTCTTACCTAGGAGAGTATGAAGCCAAGTCTGAAGTGAGATCAATCCCATCTCAAAGACTTTCTTCTAACAAAGTTATGGATTCATAAGTATTGATTGAGTTATTGTCCACCCCGGTGGCATGCACAATCACATTAGCCGAACTCCTAAGGTTACGACCAAACATGTGGACCACAGTAGGTAAATGCCTAGAAAAATTTGGAGTGAAAGACCCCACCTTGCGGCTACAAGAAGGGATCAGAGAGTTGGACAGGACTCAACTAAACACTAGGCCTGTACCATTAAACAAGGTTGGAAAGTATTGTGAGGGAGAAGATGGAAACACCATGCTACCAGTAGAATTCCAAGGAGTAGTTTCCAAATCTATTCTTGACAGTGGAGCGGGAGTTGCTATCGCTACCAAGGAAATCTGGAAAAAATGGGGAAAACCAGCTTTAAGAGCTACCAGAATGAAATTGCAATTGGCAGATGGGTTCATGGAGAAGCCTCCAGGACTCTTAGAAAAAGTGATTCCTCTAGGACTCTTAGAAAAAGTGATTGTCACTTCGTGTGGAATCGAGTATGAGCATACATTTGCAATAGTCGATTTCGACAAAAAGAACAATTATGATATCATCTTGGGAAGACCATTCATGCGACAATTGAAGATGGTCCAAGATTGGGGTTATGACCGCATATACCTCAGACATGGCAAGACAACAACTAAAATACACCTGAAAGAACATAGTTACAAATATGTGAACCAAACACTTGTGGAAGAGTTTGATTCAGCTACAGTAGAAGGATCGGAACTCCTATCATGGTTAGGGCAACAAAAAGAGCTATGGATGTGCGGAGCTTCACATTGTGGAAGCTTAAGAAGGGAGGAATGCGTATTAGAAAGAGCGATTGAGGACAAGGAGTATATTCCGGAACCTTTCCCTGAAGATGCCTTAGAACCTCTAGAATGGGAACACATACTAGCAACATTGGATGTCTGTACCATTACAGATAGTCCAACAACAAAATTTTGCGATAAGGATGGCTATGATGTGCTACCCTACTACATCGTAAGCATTATACCAGGAGAAGATGAGACGATAGAACCACCAGAACAAGAAGATTTTTATAACTCCTCTGAACATGTGGAAGTAAATGATGATGCAGATAATGAGTGTTCAGACACCTCAAGTGAGCGTGGAAGGAAAACCGAGAATACCAAGTTTTATGATTTTGCTAATCAGCACCCTAGACGCCAGGAACGCTATAGGAGGAAACGAGCAGGACACAAAGTGAGAAAGAACCTGATGCCCAGGATAAAAGGTAAAACTCACTATTTGATGCAAAGGATTGTGTAAAAGATCAAATATCAGGAAGATTCTCAAAAGATCGAAGGGAAAGAACGCGAGAAGAAATAAAACAGGTACTAAAAGCTAAAACAGAAACAAAATCACAAAAATCAAAAAAATCAAAAAAAGAAACAACAAAAGACCAAGAGTGTACCAAACTGGAGCGTAAACAGAAATACCAAGAACTGAAACGGTCTTTACGTGAGATATGGACTACGGAAGAAGATAGTGATGGTAAAGGGGAATCAGAGAAGAGCAACATGAATGCACCAGCACACTATCGGAAATTTACCATCCAGGACAGAAAAATCATCATGACTCCACCAGTCAGGGAAAGAACCAACCAAGAATCTTACGATGGGCTTGAAAATGCAAAAAGGATAGACCTCATGGAACCACGTGAAAATCCTCAGCCGGTATATATAGCAAACGATTTAGGGCCTGAAGAACAGGAACAGTTAACACAACTTCTCAAGAAATATAAAGATGTGTTTGCATGGTCCTATAAAGACCTCAAAGGAGTTGATCCATCGATATGCCAACATATAATTCCTTTGAAATCGGATGCAAAACCTAGAAAACAACGTCCTTATACATACAATGATACATTTGCTAAACGAATCAAAGAGGAAATTGATAAGCTGATGGAAGCTGAATTCATCTATGAAATTGAACATATAGATTGGGTGTCACCCATTGTGGTAGTTCCCAAAAAGAACGAAAAACTGCGAGTGTGTGTAAACCTCAAAAAGGTAAATGCAGCCACCATAAGGGATAATTATCTCTTGACCATCACAGAACATGTACTTGAGCGGGTGGCCGGAAAACGGGTTTATTCCTTTCTGGACAGGTTTTCAAGATACAACCAATTGGCAATTGCAAGGGAGGATCAACACAAAATAGCGTTTGCCACAGAATGGGAAATTTATGCGTATCGAGCTATGCCATTTAGCTTAACTAATGCCCCAGCTACCTTCCAAAGGTTAATGATGCACGCGTTCAAAGAATACCTGAGAATATTCTTAGAAATATACATGGATGATCTTTGTGTACACTCTCTACTACGAGAGGAACATATTGACCATTTGCAAAAGGTCTTTGAAAAATGCAGAACATATTGAATCTGTCTTAACCCGGAAAATTGTATCTTTATGGTTAAGCAAGGCTGCATCTTAGGACACATTGTCTCAAGAAATGGCATAACCACTGACATAGACAAAGTCAAAGTCATAGTAGACCTACCCAAGCCTACTAATGTGAAACAAGTGCAATCCTTCATGGGACACTGTGGATATTATCGAAGATTCATATACATGTATGCAGTCATTGCACAACCTCTGTATCCTTTGCTAGTCAATTTCAATTGGACTGAGGATTGTGAAACTTCATTCCAAAAGCTGAAGAAAAACCTTATATCAGCACATGTACTTAAAGCACCAGATTAGGAAAAGATATTCCATGTTCACATTGATGCTTCTGCGTATGCAATTGGGAGTATTTTGGCTCAACCTGGAGACGGAACAATGGATTTTCCAGTTTGGTATGCAAGCCGATAGTTAAACAGTGCGGAAAAGAACTACACAACCACAGAACGAGAAGAGTTAGGAATGATTTATGCTGTAAAGAAATTTCGGCATTATTTGCTCGCAAACAAATTTGTGCTCTTCACTGATCATCAAGCTCTTTTGTATCTGGTAAATAAACCATGCAATACAGGGAGAATTGTACGTTGGTTTTTATATTGCTAGAGTTTGATTTCAGTGGTGGTCAAAAAGGTAAAACCCATCTACGAGCGGATCATCTTTCAAGGATACACAACGGGGAAGCTTCTGAAGGAGTAGATGATGACATACCAGCTGCTTATCTTTTCAATATTGAAATGATACCCAAATGGTCACAGGAAATTGCTAGCATTATTTCCTTTGGAAGAAGGTTTGATAATACGGAATACAGATCCAAACAACAAACAATTCGACAAACAAAAAACTTCCAGTTGATAGCAGGACGGCTGTATCATCTAGGATCGGACCATATCTTACGATTATGTATAAATCCGGAAGAATTCGAGTGCTACCTTGAAGAAGCACATGTCCAGGATTGTGCATTTCATTGTTCAATAGTGGAAACACACCAGAGACTGAAACAATTAGGGGTTTATTGGCCAATTATGTATGCGGACACACATTCTTATGTTACCAATTGTACTATATGTAGTGTCAAACGACTAGTGGATCACGTGACATTGTTTCAGGTAAACATTGCACCTGCATGGAGTCAATATATCATTGATTTCTTAACCACCAGTATGTTTCCTGAGAACATCACAAAAGCACGGAAAAGGGCTATAGAGCTAGAAGCTTGCGACTTTTAGTTAATTGGGAACCAACTCTATAAGCGAGGAAAGGACAATCAACTTAGAATCTGTGCAAGTGAAAGTGAATACCTGCTGATTCTGGAACATGCACATAGCCGAATAAGTGGAGGCCATTTTTCGGGCGATAAGACGGCAAAAATTGTCTTAACCGTAGGAATATGGTGGCCTACATTGCATATGGATGCTGAAGAGTTTGTAAAGCGTTGTGACACATGTTAGCGCACCAAGGTGCCGATAAAGAGAGACGAGATGCCACTACGGCCAATGATGGAAGCAAGAGCATTTGCAAAATGGGGCATTGATTTTGTGGGACCTATCTCACCCCCTGCATATCGCACCCATACCCAATATATCATTGTGGCTACGGACTATCTCACAAAATGGGTGGAAGCCAAGGCAACGCAAAAAGAAGATGCACGGACCACTGCACAATTTTTGTTGAGAATGTTTTTGTACGATACGGTTTACCAATAGAAATTGTCAATGATCATGGGACACATTTTCTTAATGAAGTCATTGAATATCTGCTAGAGGAATTCATGGTCATACATAGAAAATCTGCTCCATACCATCCACAGGCCAATGGACAAGATGAGGCCACAAATAAAACACTATGCACGATTCTCACTAAAATAGTGTCAAAGTTAAGAACAGATTCGGATCAGCAGCTACACTCAACACTATGGGCATACAGGGTAGCTTACAAAACATCGATAGGAACAACACCGTACAACATAGTGTTTGGCCTAAATGCTATACTACCCATAGAGTTTTTAATTCCAACTCTACGAGTAGCAAAACGCTTAGAATGGACAGGGCATGAGCTCTCTTCAAGAATAGATGATCTTGAAAAGCTAGATGAACTCCGCTTGAGAGCTGTAGCTTCAATCTATGCTAAAAAGAGAAGACAAAAAGAGTTTTTTGACAAGCATGTGTGCACTAAAGAGTTCAAAACAAGTGATTATGTACTTGTTTATACTTTGAAGCAACATGCCAAGAAACTTAAAAAGCGAGTGATGGGACCCTTTGTGATTAGTGATCTATCACAAAGTGGAGCTGTCAAGCTTGCTACATTAGCAGGTGAAGAAATGCCGAACTGAATTAGTGGATGTCGGCTGAAGAAATATCATTTACCACTCACAGGATATGCTTCAACAAATACATCAAGGAAAACAACGAATGAAGGAAAACCAGAGAGTTCGAGAAGAAGCTCAAGCAGAAGCAAAAGAACGCATTGCAAAACGAAGACTTCTGCGACAACAACAACAAAGTGGAGCACCATTGCGAATCAATGCCATTCGACTAACGAAGTTGGATGAAAACACAGAGGAGCCAATAATTGCAGTCAAACTGGGTAGCAATCAAATTGAATCAACGGCATTGCTTGATTCTAGAGCTCAAGCAAATTTGATCTCATACGGATTATACCAACAACTCAAATCCACATGTCAACTTCATCCTACTCCTCAAGTGCTCGAAAGTAGTACATCACACTCGTTGAAAACATTGGGATGGACCATATTGCATGTACAAATACATCAATATATTTACCTACACAAATTTTATGTAGTCGAGGATGAATGCACAGAACACCCAATGTTGTTGGGACAACCTTGGCAAAAAGCGTACAATGTGCAGATAGATTGGAATGCGAATGCCGTCAAAATTCAGCATGCACAAGAACAACAGGTGATAGCATTTGCTCAGCAATACCAGAATAATCAGCTGGAAGCAATGCAATCACTAGAAAAAGAGCCAAAAGCAAGAATGCCACCAAAGAACAACATGATACCCAAGGCTAACAAACAGGTAAAATCCAACCATGCTAACTAGATACATACGAAGTCACCGACCGCAGTGCAAAGATCTAGGTTACCAAAACAAGGGAAACAAGTATGGATGTAGAAGGATAGAAACGACATGGAAGACCAAAACCAATGCAACGAAAGAATTCAACCGAAGCAGATAGTTCAACCAAAACCCAAGGGCATAAAACAGATATGGATCCCAAAGAAAATGCTCAGCAATAACCCAACTGTTACTGGCAATTGGATACCGAAACAAAAGCAAAAGGAACTCCCTTCAGTACAAGCAACAATGGAAGGCAGACAGCTGCATTTGAAAAAGGACAACCAACTTATGTGGATGCCAATCCGCAACAAAATAGTGGCAACAAAGGAAGTAGCAAAACACCTACAAAAACCGGCAAAAACAAGCTACCAATGGAAAGCAAAAGAAATACGGTCCACGGCCATTCCAGACAAGCCAATCCTCTCCATAGAAACATCTACGGCTATATCAACAGTAGCGGCAAAGCGATTGCCTTTTGCAAAAAAGACAATTAAACAGAGAGCAGTAGAGTTATAGCTGTTACTTGTAAAGAAAACAGGAAACCTCGATGGCGAATGCCAATAAGCATCTTGCTTATTCCCTTCTCTTGCACAACATTAATTTTTCCATGCATTGACCGAGTATGCATAAATTAGGGCCACATTAATTGGCCAAGCATTAGCACAAATTTTTCAACCTATGCACTGCACATACTCTGAGGCGATACCTTGTCGTCCGAGAGGACTCCGGCTAGGAGGGGGGGAGGCATTCTCAAATGCGGAACCAATAGCAGAAAGAGCAAAAAAGAGCATGATTTTTGACTATTTTAAGGGTTGTTGTTTGATTGTGAACTTCTCTAGACTAACCAAGTACATATGCCTTATACAGCATGTATCTAGAGGTATATGGGACCAAACGCCAAATCAAGCCCCTAGGTGTGTGTATATAAGTAGAAATAGCCATTTTTCAAACAAAATATTCGTAAAACGGAGGAATCCGGCCATAAAAATTGCACGTGAGTGTATATAATGTTTTGTAGTGATGTTTGTGATTTGTTATGATTTTTGGGGATTTTTTGGGTTGGATTTGCTATTTTTCTTTTAATTTTGCTAATTTTCAGCAAAAAACTTCAAAAATACAAAAAGCAGGTGAAAAACGATCGTAATGAAAAACAAAAGATATGGGGATGATCATTGACTATAGGAAAACCTATGGTACAGTGGGGGTGCAATTATGAGACTGGAGCGGAAAGCGTGTTTTGTCCAGATTTTGACCGAAATGCCAAATTTCTGGTAAACAAGGCAAATGGAGTCCAAATGAAGAAATTTTTGAGCTTAAACCACATCTCGCAAGAAGATGGGAGCACATGTCAAATTTCATGAAAAGTGGTTCGGGGACCCCATTATAAGAATTTTTCACTTCATTTTTAGCTCATTTTCACTATTGACCTTTTGGAGAGAGCTTCTGCCACCTAGAGGGAATGGACCTTCCAGCAGATTCTACGATGCGCACGACTACCCGACGGGCTTCAGACATGAGAGGTAGGCTCACCACCTTGAGCTTTTCGTGCATGTTTGTCGTTTTGTGGCGAAAACTAGCGTAGGGTTCACACACAAAGCGGACAGTAGAGACCTACAAGTAGAGGCGGCCACCTAACGGCTAACCCAAAAGCAATGAGACTTCATCGGTAGCTTACCCTAGCATAGGAGACCAGTCTTGGAGGCCCAAAGGCAGTAGAAAACCATCAGAAAAAACCTTAATTCCTAGAATCCCGCAAGAGGCCACCGAATGGGAAATCGGCAAAAAGGTGCCCAAATGCTACCAAAATGCATGGGTAGGAGCATCTCGACATGCTCAACAAGTCTATGTGGCCCACATGACCAAAAAGTGACCCAAAGCAGCACTAAACTTCAGAAACGGCATCAGACACACAAAGCATCAAATAGCTCTCGCGGCCAAACCGCATGCCCGTTTGCCACCAAACTTCACGAGCGGCTTTCTTAGACCATCAACAACCAAGTCCTATGGTGGTAGACCACCACAAATCATCAAAGATATGTAAACGCAACCACGGGTGCTTCTAGAGCGACAAATTGCCAAATGAAGCTCCGATGAAGCCAAAGTCGACAAAATCCATACGGCAAGGATCCCCAAGAGATCGGGAAGCTATGGAGAACAACATCAAGAAATTTCATCGCCAAAAAGCACTCCAAAAGTCAGAAAACGGCGCGGAGGCTCTGAAGTCCACACAGGGAGTTACTTTCTATCCATTTGACTTTTTTGTTGAAATTAGGCTTAAAAGGGACTCAAGGGGACCAAGGGCAGGCACTAGTGGCACATTCCATAAAAAAATCATCAGGAGACATCCTACGCGTAGGATGTCTCAAGGACATTTCTGTTCATAGATCCCAACATTTTTCATCACACACATTTTCTGAATGACCTTTACATGCTAACCACCAAGTTTCATCACATTTGGACCAAAATTGACCTCATATGCATGCAAAAACGCAAAGTTAGGGCATAGAGGCAATAATGGGCCATAGACCTACCAAATCTTGTCCAAAGCACATGAAACTTTTACAACACATTCACAAGCACATAACCAATCCATCTGTGTACTCACCTGCAAAATTTGATGAAATAGACATCCTACGCGTAGGATGTCTATTTGACATTTTTGGCCTACAGAGGATGTTTGTCCATTCCAGATCCAATCACATCATCATCAAGAGATCATATACCAATTTGAAGCCATTCTAATCATTTTTAACCCCCAACACCTTCAAGATACACTTTTGGAGCCCAAAAACACTACACAGGCTCTTAGAAGCATCAATTCTTGTCCAAATCCAAATCCAAGAGCATGGCCATGTTCCATAGGCCAAGGACTATCCATAGAACAAATCCCATGCCATTTAGGAAATAGACATCCTACGTGTAGGATGTCTCAAGCATAATTTAGAACTTCTGTGCAAAGAGTGACATCATGGGAGCCAATACCATGGTGCAATGAGCCCATATATCAATTTTCAACCCATTTGGACATCACTTGCTACCTGTTATGGACTTTCTACCCAATTTGTGACCTAAAGCCTGAATCAACCCAAAAAATCAACTTTTTGATGTCCAAATCTAGATCCAAGCACATAGCTATGTTCCATAGGCCAAGGACTACCAGCATGTCAAGTATCACCCAATTCTGATGAAAAAGACATCCTACGCGTAGGATGTCTAGAGGGAAATTTTTTGCCAAAATTGCACTGTGAGCACATGCACAGTTTCACAAGTTCCTTTGAAGATTTATTTTCAATTTTCAAGTCATTTGGATAGATAAAACTCAGTTTCTCAGCTAATATGGAAAAAACGCTAACTTCGGACTACTGAGTGTAACAGGATCTATGGCAGCCGCAAAGTCACCGGCAAAGAAGAAAAGAATGACCATTAAGGATTACATAGAAGAAGTGGAGCCCTTCGTCATACCAGAAGGAACACTAAAGCACACCAGCACATGGATCCAAGAAGATCTGCTAGTGTCCAACGACCTAAAGATCTACCAAGGAGTGTTCAAAGACACTGAAGGGAATGTGATCGAGCTACCAATGCTACCACGGGAACTCAATGAGTTCGTAAGAAGCAAGATGGCCAAGTACTTGGAGAAGATTGATCTCCACAACTATTTTGAATCAGTGCTGATGGGGGTTGACATAAAGAGAGTCTGGGAATTTGTGACAACAATAAAAGAAGATGGAGTGGCCAGAGTAACCGATCTGCAAGGCAGGCCAGAAACAGAAATAGTCATCACCGAGCAAGTTGTAGTAGATGCACTAGACCTCTCCAACAAGGGGGATAGTGCAACTAAAAGAAGAGATGATGTCAAGGTGTACACTGAGAAGAAAAGTAACTACACTTTTGAAGATATTCCCAACCCAAAAGTCGAAATCATGAGTCAGTTGTACAACCAATACTTCCATATGTGTACGAAGCGGCCACAAAAGTACAGAATGCCGCCAGGAGAAATTGCCACGACATTCACTTGGGCAATGATGAAGAGCACTCCAAAACTAATCAATTATGCAGCATATATACATGACAGTCTAGTGAAGATGGGTAACAAGAAGCCCACATATATTGTGTCGGGAGAACTAATCACTAAGGTGATTTATGGTGCATTGCACGCAAAAGGAAGATGGCATGACCCCCCATCACAGAACGATTGGTTGAGGCTCAAAGAAGACAAAGAAGACGAGCCACAAAAAGCACCAAGGGTTGCCACAAGATTAAAAAGACGGCTAGAGCCTGTTCAAGAAGAGCAGCCAGAGCAAAAGAAGGGAAATAAAGAATTTGTCCAAGTGCCGGAAAAAGAGACAAAGTCACAAAAAGCGGCAAGACTAGAGCGGCTGATGGAGAGCTTCAGAGCAGAAAGGGCCCTTAAAGGCGATTTGAGTGAACTCTGGAAGCCGTCTCTAGAAGCAATGTCGGGATCATCCCGAAGGGTGCAAAGGGACAGATTCGAAGATTACATTAAAATTTTGAGATTCTTGATGCCACAGGAGAGAATATCCCGCATATGCCCTTTACAGAAGAGGAAGTGGAGCAAGTACGACAGAAACTGCTAGACGAGCAGGAAAGCCAAGAGAGAGAAAGGAAGACAAAGGAAGACCGAGATTTAAAGAAAAAGCCTACATCTCTACCAACCAGCCCACCACCCTCACCACCTCCTCGTAGCCCTCCACAAGAAGACAAAGAGGAACAAGACAAACCAGAAGAACAAGAAGAGGCCAAGCAAGAGCAGAGCCATAAACAGGAACCAAAGGAAAAGGCTAAGCCTCGAAGTGGGAAACTAGAGCCAAATGAGTCATATAACACATTTCTGGACCTGCTAGCAGCAGGATGCACAAAAGAAGAGGCTGCCACAGTCGCATTCGACTTGGCAACACAGGGCCTAAGGAGAAAATGCAAAGCATCAGGTTAGTAGAACTAAACGAGATGGCCACAGATACAGTGGACCTGCACCCACCCTCCAACAATTGGGATGTGGTGATGACGAAGTTAGCCGGGTTAAGAGCGTAGTCCATGGCCTCAGAAAGTGAGACGGAAACTCTCAAGGCCACTGAAGTGAAGATAAAGCTGGAAGTAGACTCTTTACAAAGACAAAGTCAAAGGCAGAAAGAGAGAGAAGCGGAGCTGCAGGCCAGTCTAGCAAAGGCATTGCAAAGATGCCAGGAAATGGAAAAAGAAAATCAAGCAGCAGCCCAAAGAATGCGAGGAATCGAAGAGGAATGTAAGCAACTCAGCAAATCATTGATAGATGCGGAGAGGGAAAGGGATAACCTGACCCTACAGCTGGTTGAGGAGTCCAAAGAAGTTGAAGCAATGCAAAACGCCAAAGAAAAGGCGGAGTTAGATCAAGAAGCCAGCCAGGATGAGGTCCTTGAGCTCAAGGACCAGCTTAAAGTGAAAGATCAAACCATCCAGAGGCTACGGGCATCTCCTGCCAGAGTCAGAGCTACTAGCTCGACTCACATCACTACAGAAAGCCAAATTTATGAAGAACATATGCAAGAACTTGAGAAAGAGCTGACTCTAGAGAAAAAGCAACGATTGATGATGGTAGAAGGGTCAATGGTTATGCAAACATGAATGGAAGAAGAACAAAAAGCCATGCACGAGGAATTAGAAAGTATAAAAAGAAAGCTCGAGGAAGCGGAGAAGATAAACGCCGAGTTGAACGACCTCCTTATGAACATGGGAGAAGAAGCTGAAACAGAAAAACAGAAACTCCTAAAGCAGATTGAGGAGCTGAGAGGACAGCAAGCCAGAGAGCAAGAAGGCACAGGGCCAGCGGCCACTGAGGGCATAAATTTAGAAAATGTGGCAGATCCTATGGACACACCTATGCAAGAGGAAATCCTAGTAGGATCCTCTCAAGAGCCACAAGATCTGACACAAGAAGAGGAAGAAAAGCTGCGTAAAGCAATAGAGGTGGAGATCAGAGAGACGACTAAGGAAGCCTTGGAATGGGAGCAAAGGGTTTTCAAATCCATGACCATCCAGAAGATTGACGCCAGCAACCTCAGGCGCGAATGGCTTCAGCCCTCTCTCCCATATCCTTTGCTAAAGTATGAAGCCGCCACCATCAATAAGAGGATTAGAGATGAGCCGACAGTGCCACTCTACAACGCGGATATCTCCCAGCCAGAAGGGGTCAGGTTAATAGTTGACTCTCAACCAAAATGGAGGAAGGCGTGGCTGACGAAGTACCCGCAGTACCTAATCCATTTGGTAGAGGCACCCAAAAACATCAGAGACAACCTCAGCTTTTGTCCTCTACCAAGGATCAGGACGTGGAAGGCCCAGGAGATATTACAAAGGAGCCAACCCACTTGGCTGAATTATCCTAAGCTGCCGGGCTTGAAGGCAGGTGAGAGAATAAGTGTCCAATACATGGTGAAAACCCTAACAGGTGCCATCAAATTGTTCACTGGCTCACCTGACCTTACGTGCATCATGATGAAGAAAATCTGCAAAACTCTTTTAGCATTATTGGAGACATTCAAGCAAGGCCAGGTGACATACATTATCTTCTTCTTCCAAGATACTTACAGATGTGCCTATGATCTGTCTGGTCAGCCTTCCAAGGAGGTGATACATGCGTTGTATCAAAGGATAATGTTTATGCCATCCTATCACCTCTAGGCCTTTGAAGAAGTGTTCTACACCCGCTTCTTAACCATAGACACTGATATTTTTGGCCCAACAATGATGAATCTACATGCAAGATATGAATCGCTGCTCAAGATGCGCGACACCATAAGATGAAGAAGCAGCTCAACAGCCATGTCGGGGACGACATGAGCAAGGAGGGGGGGAGTGTTAGAAGGTGGACACACCCTACGGAAACTGACTTCTTGGCAGATTATCATTTTTTGTAATTATTCATTTATTGAGAAAACTCGACATTTCACCTTGTAAATATTGGGGCTTACATAAGTTTCCAGATTGTAACCTAGTTTTGATAGTTAGATTGAGTAGATGGTTGATTTGGAACTTTAGGGTTTGAGAATTGTAAGGTATTTATACCACTTTTTGACCTTAATGAAAAACCTTTTGTCATTTTGAAAAAAAGAAGTTTTGAATTTTGTGAGTGAGCGTATTGTGTATGAGAGAGAGTGTGAACTTCATCTTGACGCTACGTGTGCACCGGTGGTCGGAATCGAGTGCGGAGAAGTGCAGCGTGTTGCCCCCGACGAGAGCTACGCGCCAATACCTACATTGCATGCGTACAGTCCGGTTTTGTGAGCTCCTTCTACGAGCTTCATCTGGTGATTTGGTGAGCATACGTTGTCCGATTTTGCATTGCAGCATATCCACACGTTCACATTGAGTAGAGCTACACATTAGACACTTTAGATTTTGGAAACGAAGACCTGCAAATTTCGGCCAGACATCCTACATGATTTTGCACCGAGCATTTTGGATTGGGATTTTGGTTCATAGACCTTAGTAAGAGTGACCTATTGGTGTTAGTAGGGTCTCCTTCAAGTTTTGTGGTGTTTCGAGATTGTTTGATGGGTGTTCGGCTCTAGAAAGCGTTGTAGGAAGTTTCCTCTTATGCACTCTTGAAGGCTGTGACTTAGACATTGGGTAGAGACCTCTGTAGGAATTAGTTAGGAGTCGGTCGAGTGTAGGTTGACATCTTATACTTGCTTCCACGCGCCTACGAGTCGAGCTTCGTCCTTAGCTGACGAATCTTGTTAGGTGAGTTCTCGATGTGCTGACGTCCGTCGCGGTGTATCCGTCCAACATATGAGCTTCTGTGGTTTCAGGACCCAAGGCATCATAGATGCTAGACTCTTGTCTATATTTATGATTGGTTTGGTCAAAGTATATCCTTGTTTGGTCACAACATCAAAGTTTGATTTCCGATGGAGGAGAGTTTGGCTCTGAACAGATTTCTGGGTTCACTTGGGTAATATTCTTCAGCTCTAGAGAGCATGGGCTATAACAGATTCTTTCCTCTAAAATGAACCATCCTTTCTGATCTATCACTGGACATACTTCTATGAGTTGATATGTGGGCCATTCAAACAATGGTTGATCCTTTTTGTACAGTTTCCCATTTTGGTCTACATAGTGTGAATATGAATAATGTGTACCATACAAGCTAATAGTTCACTCGGGTAATATTCTTCAGCTCTAGAGAGCATGGGCTATAATAGATTCTTTCCTCTAAAATGAACCATCCTTTCTGATCTATCACTGGACGTATTTCTATGAGTTGATATGTGGGCTGTTCAAACACTGGTTGATCCTTTTTGTACAGTTTCCCATTTTGGTCTACATAGTGTGCATATGAATTATGTGTACCATACAAAGCTAACAGCATTCTCTTTGATGTGTCCCTTAGACTCATGAATGATTGCACACTTGTGGTACTGGATGAAAAATCATTTGCAAACCTAACAGTCTTTTCAACTTTCGGTGATATTTGGACATCTTGACCAAATTCATGCAAGAATTTGTTGTTCAAATAATCAATTTTAAGCTTTTCAGGTGTCTGTGCATCTTTATGCTGATTTTGAACTTGGAGTGCTTTTACTGGTGCTTCTAATGGTAATGCTGCAAAATCATCCGATTGCATTAAAAGTGACAAGTTAAATGCACTTACATTGAGATTTGCATTTCCAATTTTCTCTGTACCTTGCTTGGCCGTTGATGTATCCCTGTTGTTTGGATTTATTGGACAATCTTCAAAAAAATATCCACCTTTTCGTCCACAATCTGAGAAATACGCCATGACTGGTGGTATTTCAACTGGCTCTGTCATGTCAAGCTCTTGAAGAGGAGCTCCTATTTCTATGCTTACCAAGTTGTTGGCATCTTCTTTCAAAACATTGAGCATCAAGCTGTAGATTGCTCCATCTTGACCTTTGTACTGTCTTTGGTTTGGTTCTCCCATTAGACTGGCTTCTATTGGTTGATCTGTTAGATCTTTCATTTCTGGTTCTTGACTAGATAGATCTGACCACTGTAATCCATGTACAATGACCCTGATTGCATATGCACCAACTGTATGTTTTAATGGCTTGTGCAGATTTTTGGATAAACACTTGGGTTAATTTTTTGCACTTCTATCGACACTTCATCTTTAAGCTTGCAATACTTGGCTCCACTGAAGTCTGTGAATATCTGGGATTTCTCTGAATCTGGCTTTACTCTGATCAATAGGATCTTGGTTCCTATGTTTCTTTTACTGCTCATCAAGTATCTATGGTCTTTTTAAGCCGTGTACAAAAATATCCCCATTGTATCCATATAGCTGTAGAATCTGTCTGCTCTATTGCACTTGTGCAGAGTTTTCCCCTGCTACTAGCTTGCTCTTCTATACTTGAACTCACAGCTCGATTTGAGTCCATATTAACTTGTTTTGTAAAAACCATCTCCTAGCAGATTTTGGTGTTGATTAGCATAATTTCTCCTGCTCGTACTAGCTTAATCTGCAATCACATGTGAGTTGTGTCCCCATTTGTCCGATTAGAAGATATATTGTAGTGCGATCACGTGCTCTTGCCTGTTTTTTTGCTTTGCACAGTGACTTCTAGTCCCTGGAGTTCTTTGTTTGAACTGTGAAAATTGTCCAAAATTGGGCTAAAATAGTGGTATTCTTGGCCAAAAAGATTAATTCGAGTTACCAAAGATTTTTCCCAAAATCTAGCTCAAAATTAAGAGCTTCAATGAGTTTACAATTCTGATTTGTCGATTTTCGGCTTGATTTTGACAAAATTAGAAATTTGTCTGGCGCATACGGCCACTTGTTTTGGCTATTCTTCTGTTATTTCTGACTGTTCTCGATTTTTCCTCGCTTTGCGGTACACTTCCCAGCTTTGCTTTTTGGCTCTTGATTTGCTCACGTGTGATTTCCCAGCATTGCTTTTTGCTTTTCTTGGTCTTTCTGGCTTTTTTGTCACTTTCTGCGACTTTCTTTTTATTTTTATTAATGTTTTATGAAATTTTGAATTTTTTTAAATTTTTTGGTATTTTTATGAGTTTTTATGTTTTATGTTTTTTTTTTGTGGAAAGTTTGACTTTTAATGAGTTTTTCTGTCAAAATTTTCTAATTTTTTTTGTGAAGAAGTTTTATGGAATTTTTGAAGGTTTTGTGATTCTTTTGGTCAGTTTATGATTTTCTATGATTTTTTCGTTACTTTTTATGAATTTTTAACAATTTTTGTGATTTATTTGTGTGAATTTTTTATTTTTTAAAAATTTTCTATGAGGTTTCTTTTTTGTGAATTTTTAAAGTGTTTTTTGTAGTTTTTTAATCCCTTTTTTTATTTATTATTAGTTTTTAAATTTTTATAATTTTTTTTGTAATTTTCTAATTCTTTTTGTAATTTTGTTATTTTTTATTGATTTTTTTTGCTTTTTTATGAATTTGTTTGGAGTTTTATGAATTCTTTTTCAAATGCATCTTTATTGGCTATGGTGTAGATGGTCAATTTGGCTATCGTTTATGGGATCCGAAAAGTCGATCAGTAATCCGTAGCAGTGATGTTGTCTTCAGTGAGACCAAGATGCATAGGCAGCCAACGAAAGAGGTTGAATTCCGGAAAGTGACGTTTTCCGATGTATCACCTCCTGTACAGATAGCTCCAGAGCCAATTACTACACAGGCTAGTACAAGCTCTGATCAGCCGAGGAGATCTCAAAGAGTCTCACATCCGCCAGAACGATGTCAAGAAGTAGGCGGTCTTGCCAGTAAGGCACCGGGCCTCTTGCTGTCAGAGTTTGTGAGGAAGCTCAAGGGTTATGAGAAAGAGCTAAGATGTAGATAACATAGCTTCTAGAGCTAAAGAATAAATGTAGCCAAAGAAGCCGCTCACTTTTCCTTACAAACACACACGTGATGGAGAGAACTCATGAAATATAGTCAGAACAAAACAAAAATGAAAACATCGAGATTACGATCATATCATATCATGGGTAGGATAAAAGGGTTAATGATATTTCATCTTTGTTGTCCAAATAAGCTGCGGATTTCTCTTTGGAACTGTAGCTTTGTGCTTACTATAATGTATATGTTTTGTCTAGCGATTGGGATTAGTTGTGAGTACAAATCCTCTTGATTTATAATAAAATAACCACATTCACATCAAAAGAGAAGTCATAGTCAATAATAGGTAGTATGATGGGATCTGGTGAGAGAAGTACTTCATTAAGCCTTTCAGGACCAAATAGAAACACTATGCGTTGCTGAAAGTGAATCTTCCGGCTAATCCAAATGTTGACCCTAATAGATTGCACTGAATGGAATTGAAAGAAATTACCTCTATGTGGATTATGGTTATTCATCAATGATATACTTAGTATGTTCAAAGATAAAGGTGTGAAAGAAGTGAAAGGAGAAGAAGAAGAGAGTTTCTCTCCCAAGCCCTATTGTTGCCCTTAGGCAATAAGGATACAGCGGGGAGAGAAGTACCTGTAGCAAGGAGATTCTAGAGTTTGTCGAAGAGAATGAGAACCTTAAGAGAGAGAGATGCTTGTGGAAGATGAAGATATGGTTACTAACCTTGTGCACATAATTGTTTCCCGCAAGAAGGTTGTACCCATTATATTGACAAGGTTGCTGCTTGAATACCTTCCAATGAAACAATTAGGATACAACAAGAGAGATCAAAGGAGTAGTAAATATAGAAATAGGGATAGATCTAAGTGTGGTGGTGGTATTAAAGATAGATAATGAGGGATAGAGATAGAGTTAGAGACAAATATTGGATTAGATATGAAAATGAAAGGAAAACTAGCAACATATATCTTACATGAGAGCAATCGCCACCACCTTAATGGAGAGAGAAGATGAGGCAAGACTTCAGCCTTTGTTCAAGAGAAAGTGTGGCACTAAGATGAGTGTGTCACAATGGAATTGAGCTATTCTCACTCACTCATAACTTGCCCCCATGAAGAGAAGGTTGCCCTTTTTATAGGTGAGGGGGCCATGCTTTACATAATCACTTGATTAGGCTAAAGAGTTAACCCAAATCAAATGTTCTTTGGATATTTCTTAAAATGGGCAATATTAGGACTCAAAAAATCATGAAATTCAGCATCTTTGGTCGTTGAGGTTCCATGTGGGTGCATGATGTATATGAGCCCCACCTAGGCATCTTCTGTGTGGCTCCAGCAGGGCGTCCCAACTTGTGTGTCTTGTCCTTCAAGGCATCTTTGAGGTGTCACATTCACATGCTTGTGTCTTTTATCCTCCAAATATCTTATTTTATGGAAAAAGACCAAGATTACCTTTTTTCACTTGATTCACCTGTTTACCATCTCTTCTTGCAGTGTAGTTGTGAGAGGATTTTTCACTCTTTTCTCTGTAACTTTTGACCTGTAACTCGGATTGACATGCTTCAAAAGGCAACATTGGTCTACTAAAATAGCTTGACTTGGTTTTGGCCTTTTCTCCATTCCCTTAGGTCAGGATTTTAAAATTGGGATGGTCCAAGAAGCTTTGGATCTTCCTTTTCATAAAGTCTTCTAGTAGGCCCTTCCCTCTTGTATGTATCCAAGAAGGTATGCACTATTGAAGGGTTATATTATTAAATAAATGTGAAAAGAAGAAAATAATTTATATATGGTAGGGTATAGCTGAGATATTAGACGAAATATACAAATGCTTTTCCCCCAGACGAAAAGAGGCACAATCATTGATACTTCTCTTGCAGTACTTTCTAATAGTAATGTACATTTATATTACTTCAAAGTTAATACTATGGTATGGTAGAAAGCTTTTATTTATGCATATGAGTTATTATATGAAGTATACTTATGAGTCAAAAGTCACAAGATAAATCGTTTAATGCCCGTTTCCACTATATACGTGCCACAACACGACATGCACCCCCTCTAAACCTGCACATCCTCCGGTATGTGCCACATTGTCTCTTTGTAAGATCAGACCTCTTGTACATCTTCCTTGCTTTCTTCTTCACTGGATGATTCCAGAGCTTCATGTTCACTTTGATCTGCACCTGTGTTTTGCTCTTCTTCCTCATCAACATCTTCTAGATCATTGTCTCCTATTCTCTTAAACATTTTGATCCTTTTTTCCGCAATGGGAATCTTTAGTTCTGTAGCATCTAGTTCAGACAAGCTGTAAGTAGCATTTTCATGCACATGCTTTACAACATACGGTCCAAGCCATCTTTTTGAGAACTTATGCATGACTGTGTGCTGGTTCTCAAGGCTACTATCATACACTAAAAGCCAGTCACCTTTGTCAATTGCTTTGCTCCTGATTCGATGTCACTTATCAAAGTAGTCCTTGTTTTTCAACCTTGCATTTTTGAGTCATTCTTTTGCAGCTTCAATGTCTCCAGGTCTTCTCTCTAGTTGCCTTATACGCAATGCAAGGAGATCTTCCCCGCTAAGCCCCTCTTTCCAAGGTAGTACATTCCATGTGGGAATTGTATCTTCAATCGGCATCACTGGCTTTTGACCATACATTAGCTCCGCAGGAATGTAGCCAGTTACTGAGCTATGTGTTGTACGATCAGCCCATAAAGCATATGGTAACAATTTTGGCCACTCACCAACTCTTCCTTCGCAAGCCTTAGCCAAAGCTTTGATGATAGGAGGATGCCCTCTTTCACTCTTTCCATTGCCTTCACGGTTGTAAGCTGTAGTAAGAGAAAGCTTGATTCCTAATCTGGTAAAGAACTCCCTTGCTTCCTCAGTATCCAGCTCACCTCTATCTGCAGTGATCTTTCCCACACAACCATAACGGCAAATCACCTCATCAAGAAGGAATTTGCACACAGCTTCTGTGGTTTTAGCTCTTAATGCTCTTCCTTCAACCTGGTTAGTTAGGTCCTCTCGTGCAAGAACCAAGTATCTCATCTGCCAGAGTCCTAAAGGCATTGTGACTAGATCCACAACCCATTTATAGTGCATGGCTAGTGGATATGTAGGGTGCAATTGTTGAGCCAGCAGAGGATCACACCCACATTTTTGCTCACACTCATCATTTTTGTAACCATTGATTGTAATAAATGTCTTTCCGACATTGATTTTGAATTGAGCCATTCATTAAGTAACGGGACTCAATTGAGTTTCCAGCTTGTAATTCCGAAGTAATTTCACTTGCTGATGTAATTAGTTAGAGATGTTCTCACCTCCAAGGCTGAGGTATATAAGCCAAAGTTTTTGTAACCTAAGAAGATTCAAATTATTAATCAAAGTGAGTTTTGAGCGCCGTGACTGTGTCTAAGAGAGAGAGAGAGAGAGAGAGAGAGAGAGAGTCTTATCTACTTGCTACGCGAGCTACGGAGCCGCCATTAGAGAAGCGACACCGCCATTGTGTTAGCAATGGCGAAAGCTACGCACTGATACCAAGAGTGCGCGCTATCAGCTTCTATGTGTGGTAAGTTCCTACGAGCTTCGGTGTGAGTTTTCTTCCAACTCGTGTGTCGGAATAGAGCGTGCAGCATATCTATAGAACCACAACGAGTAGAGCTACACATTAGTACCATCGCGGTCAAGTTTCGGTCACCTGTATTTTTCAGCCTGTCTTCATACGCGTTTACCGCACGGAGTGATTATAGGTTGATTTTGCAGTTCATGTCTTTAGGGTGTTGTTCTTACCTAGTGCATAGACTTCCCCTTGAGTTTGAGATCGATTCAATGATTCTAGATCCTGTTTCGTATAGCATTCGTTTGTAGTACGGATTTCAGTCACTTGCGTATTTTAGAACTTAGATTTGATTTCCTTAGTAGTGATTGTCATTAGAAGGTCGAGTAGGTGATTTGACACCCACCTAGTTGTTTCCATGCGCCTGCAGGTCAAGCTTCGTCCTCGTCTGAAAAATTCTATTGTTGGTTGAGTTCTCGCTATTTAGCTTCCGCTAGCGGCGTAACCGCCTTAACATTTGGCGCCGCTGCCGGGGACGAGAGCCCTAAGTAGGTGACCTTAGACTAATTCTACGAAGTGAGTCGTATAAACTACTTTGTATACTTTAGTTAGAAAAGATCTAGGAGTGGTGGACTCCGAAGATCTCGAGAGATACTAGGAAGTGGGGTATTCCTGGGTCTTCCGTGTTGACAGTATTTTTAGTTTAGCTTAGATTAGTTTGTTGTTTTGTTGGTGTTGAGTAGTTGTTGATAGAAGAAGAATTTGCTAGTCCGTGAGTGACAGTGGATATCTTTAAAGTCACAATTACCAAACCCATTTTATGATTAGGAATAGCTTAGGTAGGACTTCATTTGATCCTGATCTAGAGCTAATAATCATTGGAGTATTTGCTTGATGTGGTTGATTGCATGTTAGATCACTAAACCGTCGAGTTAGTAGTGAAACTTGCAATAAACAAAAGTCAGAGAAATTTTTTGTGTATCTGTGAGTTGCTGAGCACTTGAGGAAGCTTTAGGAAGGATTCTGTGCCAAAAAACTGGAAATCTGCAACTTTAGACATCATACGCGTATGATGTCTAAATGACCAAACAGAGACCAAAACAGAAATTTTGACTTTACCAAAGTGTTCAAAAGGGGGGTTATACCCTAATTTCAACTTAAAACAAGAGCATTAACACTCAAAGAAACCCGAAAAGACAAGTCGGAGCCCAAGAAACGCAAAGAATAGGAAATTTTGGATTCAGATCTTGTTTTTACATTCAAACCTGACAAAAACACTTGAAACTCAATTATAAACATTGGAGAAGGCTTAAAACCAAAAATAGTCAAAATCTGGGACAAAAGACATCATACGCGTATAATGTCTTTTGGCACATCCACTGCTTATTTTTGATATCTGATCTGACAAGATTGTTACAAACACTGTAGGAAGCATAAATATCAAGTTTTGACCCAAATTGATGAAAAAGACATCATACGCGTATAATGTCTTTGACCTAATTTTGGACATATTTTGATATTTGCTAACACAGATCCATTGTAATAGCTGTCTAGAGGTTATATTTCAAGTTTCATCCCATTTGGATCACAATTGACCCAAAAAACAAGTCAAAAGCGGAAAATTGCCAAGAAAAGCCTAAACTAGCCATAACTTGCTCAAACAGAGTTCAAACTAAATTTTGTGAGTGGAAAGAGCATAAGGGGGCTACTGAGAGTGAGCATAACCAAAATAGTCTAAATTTGTGAAAAAAGACATCATACGCGTATAATGTCTTTTTTAGCATAACTGCAACAAAATTCTCACTTGATGAAACAGAAGTTTTCGAACTGACAAGATTAAACAATTGACCAAGTATCAGTCAGTTTGGATCAATTCTGACCACAACAACTTGGGAAAACAAATTGCCGAGACGGAAAAGTTAAAGTCCTTTAGGGGAATTGATGAATTTGAGATCGGGCAGGAACCTCCAGAATAACCAACCAAAACAAGGGGAACCAGCAAGTGTCATATCAACCGAGGGAAGTGTAAACCAAAGTTGGGTGCAACCATTAGAGCCGATCTTTGAAGGAAGTGTCTCTGATACTTCTTCGGAGAGATCTTACGAGATTTTCACCGAACACTTGGAACACTTGAACCTGAACAACAGAAAAAATATGGTAGCAGGATCATCAAGCCCTTCCGCCACAATGAAGCTATTGTTCATAAAATATCAGTACGACAATGAGCAAGGTGCCAAGATCTACAAAGATGGAATGGACCGCTATTGTGTAAAGATAGAAGAGAGACCTAGTGAGTTCAAGGACTTAGTGCCTGTGAGCTATAGCGGAGATAGATATCTAGATGACGAGGGTACCATGTACTTGGTAGTCCTAAACCCTAACATTGTGGACAAGTGGGGATTGATGGGCACCAAAGCCAAAGTAGATGAAGAACTTGAGGAGAAAGCACCAATAATGAACTTCCCTGATGCGAGGTTAAGAAGAGAGAATGAAACTACAAGGATCAACACTGATAACATCTATGTGGGGCTATACAAATATAATAATGGGGAGCAGGATCTCTATTATAGATGTGAAGAACCCTACATCGGAGAGTTGACAGACCGAAAGAGACTTTATGTCTTTACCTACACAGAGGGATCGGAAGTGAAAATTGCCGCTTACGACAAGTATGGCAGGCAATACTCAACAATGGGCAAGAAAGAATTAGAAGGATATACATACTTTGGGGGACCACTACATCAGTATTATGTTACTTCTAGATCACAAAGACCAGCACCAACAAATGGAGGGCAAAACCCAATGACGACAGGAGGACAAAGAACTCAGGCTGCTGACTCTTTCAGTCAACCTCAGTACTCGAAGCCCGGACCAATGGGATCATTACATTCCAGAGAGTCAATAGATACGAATCGAGGTAGTGCAGTTCCAATCCCCACGTATACCACTCCAGGTCCAAGGTTCGAAGCGGAACCATCACATTTACCTCCTAGTAGTAGATTCAGAGCGGGGGAACCGACAAGGGTAACCCATGAAGTCCATGATGCTAGAGAAAGCTTTAGCCGGGACACAGGAGCAATGAGATTGGTAGCAGACCATAGACGTATGAGACCATCTCAAGTAGCGAAGTGTATGCCAAAGAAGTATGGTGGTTCGGGAGATCCGTATGCACATGTGTCACTCTTTAAGCAAGTCTTAAGAGCTGAGCAGATAACAGATTTCCATACACAATACGAGGGATTTGGTCTTACTCTAGAAGGTACGGCACTAACATGGTTTCAACCACTGAACGCTGAGGGATTCCATGACATTGACCATTTGCTATGAGAGTTTGCTGAGGAATTCTCAAAACGGGGGATTAAGCACAATACGGTCTCACAAATATATGCTTTTAAACAGAGAGAACACGAAAAAGTGAAGGAAGCTTCACTTCGCTTCAAACAATACATTGAGAGATGTCCAGTACGTGAACGACCACAAGATGACAGACTATCTGTTCTCTTTATTGAGGGACTGAGAAACGACACTCTCAAGAAGGACTTGCACTTGAAAGCTTGTACAAGTTTCGAGCAAGTAACGAGAGAGGCATTGTACTTAGTGGATAACTGTACGGTTTATGGAGAGGTGTCAGCGGATACAGATTTTGCATCCAGTAGCTCCTCCTCCATAGCGAGCGAGACTACCACTAAAAAGAATGTTCAAACAACAACCATGCCAAATGTAGAGCAAATGATAGAAGATGCTCTAAAAAGGATGGCACCATACCAAAAACCATTGCCAAAAACACTGAAATGGTGTGCTATAGAACAAAAATGGACAAACCATCCAACAGAGGAGTGCTATTACAACAAAGGGTATGTAAGGGAGCGTCAGTATGCACCTCCTGCTCAATTAGCACCACCTCAAGTACATCCAGTACCTCGATACCCAACGGGAAATGTGCCAGGACCTATGGGGATAGAAAGACCGCAACCGGTATTGGGACAACAACCACCTTTACCAGGAGCAAGACCAGTCGGCATTAGATATGCACCAACCTTAGAGAATCAGGAAGAACAAGCCCTAGTGCCTGTTCAAGCCTATTATGAAGAATCTGGTGCATACATGTCTCCAATTGTGTATTACCCACTAGAAGAACCCAAACAACCAGAACCATGGGGCATGATTGGGAATGTTGGAATACCAACAATTAAAGTGCTTCTGATGAAGAGAGATACAATTTGGACGCAAGAACATTGATGTTCATAGCTCATGGAGGGTTAACAGGACAAAGACTATCCTATCCACAAAGGACGAATCAAATGGGACCAAGACCAGCACTAGGACCCTGTTACAAGTGTGGAGGTGACCATCTGATGAATGTTTGCCCACATACGGAAATCATTAGAATTAACGCTTATTGCACTGAGTGTGGGGTTACTCACTTCATTGAGGATTGTTCAAAGAATCTAAACAAAGTGCAAAAGACGACATTGAATATGCTAGAAACTATTCCTACCAGCAGTGGGTCTGAAAATGAAACTCTGATACCAACGCAAGTTGTTACTAGAGCTCAAGCTAAGAAAACCACTAGAGAACTTGAGAATGGAAAGTTAGCGACTGAAATGGTTAGTCCAGGACCGCGGAGTCAGAAAAACACATGGAAAGCTAGAAAAGCACGCATGAAGTTGAGAAAAGAACGTGAAGACGCTATTCTAGCTGAGGAACTAAAGCGAACTAAAGATAGATTAGAAAAACTTGAGAGTCAAAACGGGAAACGAGAGATGAGCCTGGAAAGAACGAAACAAAAGAGTATCAAAGAAACAACGAGCTTAAGCTCAGGGGGATCAGTGCTAGTCGACAAAGTACACGAACCATTGGACGCACTGATGAGAGCTTACGAAGCTAGGTTAAAGAACAACCAAACACAAGAACAGAGGTGGATGACATACCGAAACGCGGAATTGGAAAAGCAGAGACTTGAAATGTGCCAGAGAATGATCGAGACTGCACAAGCCTTATTAGAACCACCAAAAGAAACAATGAATTGTGGAAAGGAAAACCTAATTCAGCAAGAGACTATCGTTTCACGGGTAGCTGAAAAGACTCCCAATGCACAAAAGCCTGAAAATACACACAAGGATGACCGCATAGTGTTGAACACAACCGATCAGGAGATAGAGAGTTTTCATCCAGTCATACATAGGTCTTACGGAAGAGATGATGATTACAATGAATTTTGGAAACAAGTGAGAGAGGCAAACTTTGCAAACGAGCTAAGTTGCCAAGCTAATCAGACAAATTGGGAAAAGGACATCAGGAACCCTCCCATAGTGGAATTTGAGGCAGGATCTCAAGTGGACTTGGATCTGCAATCTTACTGGGGAGATGGGGGCTCTGTTAGAACAACGGAGAGCAAACCTCATTCACTGAATACCTTACCTTCATACTTAGGAGAGTATGAAGCAAAATCCGAGATTAGAGCACTTCCCTCACGAAGAATATCATCAAAAAAAGTCATGGACTCGCAAGGATTGATAGAGATCTTGTCAACACCAGTGACATGCACTATCTCTCTAGCTGAGCTTTTGAGGTTAAGACCACATATGTGGACCACTGTAGGAAAATGCTTGGAGAAATTTGGGGTAAAAGACCCAACATCGAGACTGCAAGAGGGTATACAAGAGCTGAGTAAACCACAAAAGAACGCTAAGCCTGTACCCTTAAACAAGGTCGGAGAGTATTGCGAAGGTGAAGAGGGGAATACAACCTTACCAGTTGAATTCCAAGGAGTAAACACGATGGCAATACTAGACAGCGGAGCTGGGGTAGCCATTGCTACGAAAGAAATCTGGAAAAAATGGGGGAAACCAGCAATAAGGAAGACTAGGTTGAAACTCCAATTAGCAGATGGACACATGGAGAAACCTATGGGGTTATTAGAGAAAGTTGTAGTGACTTCTTGCGGCATTGAATACGAACATACTTTTGCTATTGTCGATTTTGGCAAGGAGAATAACTATGATATCATACTGGGAAGACCATTCATGAGACAGTTGAAAATGGTCCAGGATTGGGGCTACGATCACATATACCTGAGAAATATGGAAACCACTACACGTGTAAACCTGAAAGACCATAACTACAAAGATGTGAACCGAACACCGGTAGAGGAGTTTGATTCAGCTACTTTGGCGGGATCCGAATTTCCAGCTTGGTTAGGTAAACCCAAGGAGTTATGGATCCCTCAAGCCTCAAAATGTGGAAGTCTAAAGCGAGAAGAATATGTTTTAGAAAGGGCTATCGAAGACGAAACTTATGTAGGAGAACCCTTTCCAGAGGACACGCTTGAACCATTAAATGGACACACATTCTAGCAACCCTAGATGCTTGTGCAATTCCGGATGGTCCCACAACGAAATTTTGCGACAAGGACGGGTACGACGTGGTTCCGTACTTCATGTTGAGAACTGTACTCGAAAAAGAAACTGAAAAGAACGATACACTGGAAAAGGAAGATGAAGAGGAGGTATTTCACGGCATTCCCGATCATCCTGAGTGGGGAAATGAAGCAGACAACGAGTCAACGGACAATTCAAGCGAAAACGAAGAAACTATAACGGATGTCCGATTTTATGATTTTCCGAACCAAACTAAACAACGCCAGAAACGCTATAGAGAAAAGAGAAAAACAAAGGGGGTTAGAACCAATCCGATGCCTAGAATAAGAGGAAAAAATCAATTCCTAATGCTAGTAAAGGCGGAAGATTGTGTTAAGGACAAGATTTCTGGAAGAATGAGAGGCAATGATCAAAGGAGCTTACGAAAAGACAAAAAAGGCTCAAGAAATCAAGTTCAAAGGAATGGAACGAAAACAGAAACAGAAAAATCAGAAAAGAACAAGCGCAAAAGAGAACACACGGAGTCCAAGCTAGAACGTAGAAACAAGTACAGAGAGCTCAAGAAAACTCCGAAAGAAGTTTGGACGACAGAAATTGAGAGTGGAGAGGACGAAAACGCCAAAATCAAGGAAAACATGGATGTTCCCTCTCACTATAGGAAATTCACAATAGAGGATAGGAAGGTGATATTAACCCCACCTATTCGAGAGAGGAAGGAGAACGAATCTTATGACGGACCGGAGGATGCAAAAAAAGTTGATTTAGCAGCTCCAGGTGAGCCACCTAGACCGGTGTACATAGCCACAGATTTGTCTCCAGGCGAGGAAGAGAGACTTTTGAGTCTTCTCAGAGAGTATAGGGATGTGTTTGCATGGTCTTATAAGGACTTAAAGGGAGTTGACCCATTGATATGCCAACACACAATCCCACTGAAACAAGACGCAAAGCCTAGCAGACAGAGACCATACACATATAATGATACGTTTGCTAAGCGAATCAAAGAAGAGATAGATAAGCTAATGGAAGCTGAATTCATATACGAGATTGAACACACCGATTGGGTATCCCCAATTGTGGTAGTACCCAAGAAGAACGGAAAACTCCGAGTGTGTGTCAACTTAAAGAAAGTGAATACTGCAACAATCCGGGACAATTATCCCCTGCCGATAACTGATCATGTTCTAGAGCGTGTATCAGGGAAAACAGCCTACTCCTTTCTTGATGGTTTTTTAGGATATAACCAGCTAGCCATAGCACCGAAAGATCAACATAAAACAGCTTTTGCAACGGAGTGGGGAATTTATGCTTATCGGGTTATGCCTTTTGGTCTAACCAATGCTCCCGCAACCTTCCAGAGGCTGATGACGCATGCTTTCAAGGAATACTTAAGGTTGTTTCTAGAAATATACATGGATGACTTGTGTGTACATTCTCTTCTGAGAGATGAGCATCTAGAACACCTAAGAAAAGTATTTGAGAAATGTAGGACATATCGCATTTGTCTCAATCCTGAGAAATGTGTGTTTATGGTCCGACAGGGCAGAATTCTGGGACATATTGTCTCACAAAACCGAATATCCACGGATTTAGAGAAGATAAAAGTTATAGTGGATATGCCTAGACCAGCCAATGCGAAACAAGTGCAGAGCTTTATGGGACATTGCGGATATTATAGAAGATTCATTTACATGTACGCTATAATAGGCCAACCACTTTACAGGCTAATAGTTAACTTTGAATGGACAGATGAGTGTGAGGAATCGTTCAAGAAATTGAAAGAGGCACTCATTACTGCTCCAGTCTTGAACTCACCAGATTGGGAGAAGATATTCCATGTGCATATAGATGCTTCGGCATATGCAATAGGATGCATTCTGGCTCAGCCAGAAGAAGGAAACATGGATTTTCCTATCTGTTACGCCAGTCGACAGCTCAACAATGCAGAGAAGAATTACACCACAACAGAGCGAGAAGGATTAGGAATGATATATGCTGTGAAGAAATTTCGGCATTATCTTCTAGCCAACAAGTTTGTGTTTTTTACGGATCACCAAGCCTTGCTCTACCTAGTGAATAAACCATGCAATACCGGGAGAATAGTGAGATGGTTCATTATCTTACTGGAATTCGACTTCACGGTAGTAGTAAAGAAAGGAAAAACACATCTTAGAGCTGATCATCTTCCGCGATTGACGAATGGAGAAGACCCTATAGGAGTAGATGACGACATGCCAGACGCGTACTTGTTCAACATAGAAATGATACCGAAGTGGTCTCAAAATGTCGTTAACCTATTAACCTATGGAGGAGAGTTCGATAGAAGAGAATACAACCAGAAACATATTTCTATTCAGCAATCCAAGAATCTTCAATTGGTTGCAGGAAGGTTGTATCAATTGGGAAATGATCATGTTTTACAACTATGCATCAATCCTGAGGAATATAATATATATCTGCGCGAAGCACATGTTCAGGAATGTGCATTTCATTGTTCAAGAAGGAACACATATAGGAATTTGTTACAATTGGGAGTCTATTGGCCAGGAATGAAAGAAAGCGTACATGAATATGTCACTGTATGTATTGTATGTTCATCAAAACCGCCAGCAGAGTATTCGACATTATATCAGATAATGATCGCTCCAGAATGGAGTCAGTATATTGTTGAATATCTCACAAATAGAAATTTCCCAGAAGGAACGTCAAAAGCTCGTCAGAAATCTGTAGAGACAGAAGCTAGAGATTACACTTTCATAGGAGATCAACTCTATAAGAGAGGTAAAGACAACCAGCTTAGGATTTGCGCATCAGAGTCTGAGTATGTGATAATCCTGGAGCAAGCTCATGGAGGAGTAGGTGGAGGCCATTTCTCAGGTGATAAGACAGCAAAACTTGTCTTAGCCGCAAGAATATGGTGGCCAACATTACATATGGACGCTGAGGAATACGTTAAACGGTGTGATGACTGTCAGCGGACCAAAGTACCACTTAAAAGAGATGATATGCCGCTTAGACCAATGATGGGGGCAAGAGCTTTTGCAAAATGGGGGATTGATTATGTTGGACCCATTTCACCTCCTGCATATAAGACTCATGCACAATACATCATTGTGGCTACAGACTATCTAACAAAGTGGGTCGAAGCAAAGGCAACTCAAAAGGCAGATGCCAGGACTACGGCACAATTTCTGTATGAATACGTCTTTGTACGATATGGATTGCCAATAGAAATTGTGAGTGATCGAGGCACACATTTTATAAATGAAGTGATAAAGATCCTTCTAGATGAATTCATGGTAATCCATGGGAAATCAGCCCCGTATCATCCACAAGCAAACGGACAAGCTGAAGCAACAAACAAAACCATATGCACGGTCCTTACGAAGATTGTATCCGAGTCGAGAACTGACTGGGACCAGAAGTTGCATTCAACATTATGGGCATATAGGGTAGCATATAAAACATCAATAGGAACGACCCCATATAACATGGTTTTTGGGCTAAATGCTATCTTACCAATAGAATTCTTGATTTCAACCTTAAGGGTGGCTAAGGATCTAGAGTGGACAGGGCACGAGCTTTCTGATAGAATAGATGACCTGGAAAAGCTAGATGAGCTTCGCCTAAAAGCAGTAGCTTCTATCTACGCTCAAAAAAGGCGACAAAAAGAATTTTTTGATAAACATGTGCGGACTAAAGAGTTTAAGGTTGGGGACTATGTCCTCGTTTACACTCTGAAACAGCATGCTAAGAAGCTTAAAAAGCGAGGGATGGGACCTCTGGTGATTAAAGATCTATCACCAAGTCGAGCTGTCAAGCTTGCTACATTAGACGGAGAAGAAATGCCCAATTGGATTAGTGGATGCAGAGTGAAAAAGTATCTTTTGCCGCTAACCCAAGACATGCTTCTCAAAATACATCAAGAAAAACTGCGTGTCCAGAAAAAGAAAAAGATTGAGGAGGAAGCGCAAGCCGAGGCGAAGGAAAGAATGGAGAAAAGAAGACTACTGCGTCAGAAACAGCGCAATGAAGGAGCAATACGAATAAACGCAGTCAGTATAACAGAAATGGATAATGACAAAAAAGAACCCATCATTGAATGCAAAGTAGGAACCAACCAAATCAAAGCCAGAGCACTATTGGATTCAGGAGCTCAAGCTAACCTACTGTCACTCAGTTTGTATAGACAATTGACAAATGACACTAAACTACAAACTGCCAAGAAAGAGTTAAAGAGTTACTCTGAGAATTCAATCAAAACTGTCGGATGCACAGTTTTACATATACAGATTAACCATTATGTGTATCCTCATATGTTTTACGTGGTTGAAGACCAAGCTACACAACATCCATTATTGCTAGGACAACCATGGCAGAAGCAATACAATGCAATGATTGACTGGAGTTCTAAATCAGTGCTTATCAAATACGAAGGTGAAAGTCAATCAGTTAAGTTCACCAAAGGATCAGAGACAACTCCAAAGGAAGAATCCAAGAACAAATGTAAACAACAACCAGAGAAAAAGAAGAAGCAATGGCAACCAACAGTTTCTATACAACCGGATTACTCTTCGACGAGGAATTCTCAACAGTGGATAAGGAAGACAAGCAATAATATAACAGCTCAACCTTGGGAAAAAACGGAGTCAAAGTTGGTATGGAGACCAAAAAAGGTTGTGCCAGAGAACACAAAGGTGGAAAGCAGAGTCTTCAATACCAGACAACAGAGTGATTCCAGACAATCAAGGACAGTGAAACAGATCTGGATTCCAAAGAAGTTCATGACGGCACAAAGCTATAGCAAGCAAATTTGGATCCCAAAGATTTGTAAACAAAAACTCCCTTCAGTACAATCAACGGAAACTCCTAGGTATTTCAAGTCGAGGAAATAAACACAAGAAACAAAGCAGGTTTGGGTCGCAAAGAGTTTGTGGCAAGCACAAGCAAAGCGGAAGCAGATTTGGATTGTGAAAAAGAACAACAGGGTAAAGAAGAATCCGTCGAATGATTCTACTACCAAAGCGCAAAAACTAACCCAAAACCCGACCACCAATGCTTCAATCAAACAAAGAGCAGCTTTATTGGAAAGACTGTTGTATCATCGCTCTACACTTGCATTGGGAACTTATGACCAAAACAACTACAATGCTTCACCCACAGACACTTCATAGTCGTCCAGGAGGACTCAGACTAGGAGGGGGGGAGGTATACAGGTATACAGGAGTTACAAAGCAGCTACAAGCGCCAAAAACAAAGAAAAACAAAAATTATATTACAAGGGCAGTGTCTTACATGATTTTGCAATTTTTATGTTTGATTGCGGATATTGATAATATTTATGCCCTTATATACCTTTTTTTGCAACAAGAAGAGATCAAATGATGAATTTGGGTCTCTAGACGTGTAAATATCACTAAATAAGAGTGTTTTTGGAGCTAAAAGGTGGTAATCCAAGTCCAGAAATCACAAATAAGTGTATATTCATATACACAGGGTTACCAGCTATTTATTGTGTATGTTTGGAATTTTTTGGCTTCAATTTGCTATTTTTCTTTATTTTTTATGATTTTCTTAATAAAAGTAAAAGAAAAATAAAAAAGTAGGTGAAATGAGATCGGAAAAAAGAAAAGAATAGACGGTGATGGTCCTAATGACAAGGGCAACCCATGGTAAAAATTGGGTACAATTCTGAAAAAGTTGCGGAAAGCCCGAAATGACAGAATTTTGGCAAAGTGGACAGATTTCTCAGAAACAGGTCAAACGGAGTCCAAATTGAGAAATTTCAAATCCTAAAGTGCATTTCACGACGAGTAGGAGCACATGTCAAATTTGGTAACAAGTGATCCGGGAAGTCCGAAGTTAAGTATTTTTCACATCACTTTCAAGCTCATTTCCACTATTACCTTCTTGGAGAGAGCAAAGAGCACACAGGAGCATCCGACCTTCTACCGCCTTCTACGACTGCTACGAGAGCTCAGAGGACACCAGACATGAGAGGTCGACTCGTTGCCATAAGCTTTTGATGCTTATCGTTAACTTTTGTCGCGAAAACTGACCAAAACCAAGAAACAAGAGCAGACGGGGAATGGGGAAGAACGCTAGGTAGGGGCACAACCGCCTAACCAAACCTTGCAAGAACTTAGAGGTGGGTTACCCTAACATAGAAGATGGGTTTCTAACACTCAAAGCTCGAGAAAGAACGACTTGAAAAACCCTAGGTCAACAGAGCCTGCAAGAGGCAAACAGAAAAAAGTTGTCGAAACGACACAAAACTTCTCAGGAAGCTTAACAACATCGAGGGCAATGCAACCATGGAGTATCTCTGGGTTTGGATCACCAAAAGTAGGTCGGAACAACCGATTCGACGGCGGACACACAAAGCGTCATTTTGGCATAACGGCTAAAATTGACGACCAAATGACATGAAACTTCACAAGCAGCTTCAAATATACATGGATGACTTATGTTTGCAAGCAAAACCCAAAAGAAAGCCGATTCACTTACCGATGGTGAAAAAGACGCTTTCGGGCAACCAAATGGAGAAAGATGGAGAACGGGGAGCCAAAGTCAAGTTCAACCAAATAGGTGGCTCCACAACATATCCAATGAGCTGGAAATGCAACTCTCGAGAAGAAAAGTTGAAGAAATTCAACTCCAAGGCAAAAAGACGACTTCGGAGACTGAAATGCCTATAAGGGGGCTTTTTAGCTAAACTGATGACTTTTTAAGTTGAAAACTAGTTAGCAGGGCTTAGGGCACTAGCACAAAGCATTCTTTGCACAAAAAGACCAACATTTCAAGAAAAGACATCATACGCGTATGATGTCTCACATCATGCTGTGAGACATCATACGCGTATGATGTCTCACAGCATGATTTTCACATCCATTTCAACATTTGAGTGCATAGCCTCATTCCACATGTTAATCACATCCTATGAACCAAGTATCATGAGAATTAGAGTTAGAAAACCCAAGGAAAACCAAAAAGACGCAAAGTGGGCCATAAAATTGATTTTTGGTCCTAATTTTGTCAAAATAACTCCAAACTCATTGAAACTTTGTAGGATTGTTGATTAACACATCTACAAGCTATCTGGAACCAAAAAGCACCATTTTGACACAAAAGACATCATACGCGTATGATGTCTATTTGCACTTACAGAGCCAAAATTGCTCATTTGTCATCATACATCCATTATATATATCTAATACATGCTACATATGAAGTTTGGAACCATTTGGTCAAGTGGATCACCCCATTAGCTCAATTGAGGGAAAATCCTTCATCCAAAGCCTATTTTTGGCCCAAATCCAACATACTCAAGTCCAAACCAAGATTTGAGTAGACACAGTCCTTCACTAGTACATGGGGAGTCCACAGAATCAATCCCATGAAAAATTGATGAAAAAGACATCATACGCGTATGATGTCTTTAGAGCCATTTTTAGCCCAAAATCTATCCAAAATATATCCAAAATTCATAAATCCACTGAATAAGCCTATCTAAAGCCATATCCAAGCTTATAGAGAAATTTGGTCCAAAAATACACTAAAAGACATCATACGCGTATGATGTCTCACTATGTGATTTTGGCACCTCAGGGCTTCAACCACCAAACAGAAGTGATCTACATACCATTTGAAGGTGAACCACCAAGTTTTATCCAATTTGGATCATAAAATCCAATTCCCTTTCAAAATTTTGCCAAGAGCCTGAACTGGACTAAACTGGCCAAAACTTGACCAAATGGGATTCAAACTCAAATCCAAGCATATGATACTCATGTATACACTATCAGCTACAAGCACAACCAATATGAAGTCATTTTGACACAAAAGACATCATACGCGTATGATGTCTCCAGCATGATTCTGAGCCCAGTTTGCATATTTTTTCACCTACCCTGCATCCTTAGGCCCTGAATAGCTCATGTTTCAATTTTCAAGTCATTTGAATAGTTAAAAGCTTCATTTCGGCTTTCAGTACTAAAAAGACGCTAACTTCTGAAATTGGAGTTACAGGATCCATGGATTCCGCCAAGTTATCAGCAACAAAGAGAAAAAGACCGACAATCAAAGATGCTCTTGCAGAAGCAGAACCCTTTGACATTCCAGCAGAAACCCTCAAGCCAACCAAAACTTGGGTGGAGGAAGCAGTATTGGAACAAGAGGGAATAAAGATCTACCAGGGGACTTTCAGAGATCCTCAAGGGCAAGCGGTGGATATACCGATGATCCCACAAGAATTGGTGGATTATAGCAGGTCAGAGAACATCAGCAGGTACCTGGAAAGGGCAGACTTGCACAGTTTCTTCTCCTCGAGACCATCAGGTGTGGATACAAGAAGAGTGTACGAGTTGGCAACATCCATTCATAAGGATGGGAAAGCCACATTGACAGCAATAGATGGAGAGAAAGTAGAGGTACAGATCACTCCACAGCTCATTGCAGATGCATTGAAGCTGAACAACAAAGGGAGCTCTGTCAGGGAAAGAAGGGAGGCTATAGAGGTTTATGGGTCCAAGAAACAGAATGCAACTTATGGAGATATGGCAGACCAAAGAGCGGCAACCCTTTGCCGACTGTACAACCAATTTCTCCATATTTGCAGTAAAAGACCGCAAAAGTATACGACATCGCCCCATGCCATTGCAACTACCATCACATGAGCATTGAAGAGCAATATGCCAAAAGAGGTGAATTACGCTCAACACATCCACGAGCAAGTAATTGCCATGTACAACGAGAAGCCAAAGTATATAGGAGGAGCTGAAGTTCTGACAAGAATAGCTTATGAAGCTATTGGAGCCAAAGATCAATGGCCAAAGGTTCCCTCCCAGAATGAATGGCTTAGAGAAGCCAATGAGGAGGAAGAACAGCCTGAAGTATCCAAGAGGGCGTCCACAAGAGCACGCAGGAAACTAGAAATAGTTTCAGAACCTGAAGAGAATGTGGATGAGCCGATTATGAAGAAAGCAAATAAGAAGGTTGCTCCCAAGCAAACCGAAAGTCAGAAAGCGGCAAGAATGGAAAGACTGGTGGAGCAGTTTAGAGCGGAAAGAGCTCTAAAGGGGGACTTTGAAGAAAAGTGGGTGCTAGACCCCACTAAAGTCGGAACTAGCTCAGCCAGGCCACATGTTGATCAATATGATCAATATATTAGAGCTTATGAGGAGTCAGAGGCAATACTGGAGCAGCAACCTGTCGAGCCATACACTGAAGAGGAAGTACAACTTTTAAAAGCTGAGCTGCAAAAGGACGACAAGGGGAAGGAGAAAGTAGATGAGTCTACTGAACCTCAAGAGAAAGACGGGCAAGCAAACAAAGGGAAATCCAAGATGACCGAGGACAATCAGCCCTCCTTTACTGATGTACCCAGCCCGAAGAAGACGGAAATCATTGTGGAAGAGACCACAGTAGACATGGACACGGCTGGTATGGAAAAGCCGGAGGCTGGGACCAAGGAAAAGGAGATAGATCCAATTCAGCAAAAGAAAAACGATTATGAGGATTTGGTAGCAATAGGGTACACTGAAGAAGAGGCCCTTGAGGCGGTTTATGGGATCACCCTACAAAAATGAGATGATCGGAGAGGGACAGAAGAAAATACAAAGAGTACAAAAGAAAGTGATGAAAAACTGGAAGAGCAGAACGTACTAGAAGAGCCGAAGCCAGTGGAGGTGGTGACCAAAAAAGCTTTAGAGTTGACAGATGAAGATGAAAAAGACATGCACATGGTGCATGAACTGCTCAACAAGATCAAAGAAAGATCCAAGGCAAAGGAAGCGGAGATTGAGATAGCCAAACAAAGGGAAGCCAAGTTGCAGAGTAAATTAGAGGATGCTATGACTGAATCTGAAAGTCATAAAGCATCACTCTACGATGCGGAAAACGAGAGAGACGGCTTGATACTCCAGCTAGCTAAGGCCTCAAGAGAAGTAACAAGTGCACAAGAAGCAAGGGAGCGGATGGAAGACGACTTGGAGGCGGCTAAAGATGAGCTCATTGAGCTAAGGGAAAGAGTCGAGCTCCAAGAAAGAACAATCACTAGACTCAGGACTACCCCTAGAGCTAGCAGAGCAGGAACCGAACAAGAGGGAGCTCTTGTACCAGCTCTGGAAGACCAGGTCCGAAGCTTACAAAGAGAGCTAAGATCAGAGCAAGTGCAAAGGTTGCACATTGCGGAGGGATCAGTGGCAGCAGAGGAGAGGCTCACTTTAGAAAATCAAACACTAAGAACAGAGAATGAGACCCTCCGCAAACAGCTCCAAGATCTACAAGAGCAACAAAGAAGAGAGACAGAGACACCACAAGAAGAATCAGGTGGAGCCGCCATAGAGCTACCGGAAACTGGAGAGGCAACCACAATTGAAGATCTAGCCCCAGTTCAAGAGGTGGCCTCAACTTCAGGAATCTCTGAAGAAGAAGAACAAAGGCTCCATGACCAAATAGAAAAGTCAACAGAGGAGAGTGCCAAGGCGGAAATGGAATGGGAGAGGAGACTCCTCATCTCCATTAGACTTCAGGGATTAGACACAAAAGTGCTCCATGAAGAGTGGATGCAACCCAGCCTGCCTTTCCCTTTGATGAAGTTTGAAGCGATAAAAACGAAAAAGAGAATAGAGGAGGAGCAGTATGTTGCTCTTTAGGAAGGCGACATCACAAAGGAGGAACAGTCAAAGAAGATAGTAGATTCACAACCTAGATGGAGGAAAGGTTGGCTGAACAAATACCCAGCCTACCTCATCTACTTGGTAGAGGCACCAAAGGAGATTCGGGAGGATGCAACCTTCTGCCCGGTGCCAAGAGTCAGAAGCTGGAAAGAGCATGGCAGGATTGCAGAAAAGAAGCCAAATTGGCTTAATTACCCAAGGATGCCAGGACCAAAGGCAGGAGAGAGAATAGGTAAAGCCTACATGGTGAAAAGCCTAACGGGCACCATCAAGCTCTTTACTGGCTCTCCTGACCTTTCGTGTCAGATGCTCAAGAAAATTTGCAGGACTCTCTTAGCTTGCATTGAAGTGTTCGGGCCAGATAAAGCCACGACCCGAGAGTCTACTATCGACGGCCGACACAGTGACTGATATGATGTATGATCTTTCATTGCAACCTTCTCCAAAAGTGTTGCACCTCCTATACTAGAGGATTACGTTTTTGCCTAGCTTCCACATGCAAACATTCGAAGAAGCTTTCTACACCGGCTATTTCACCCACGAAAGCAAAATATTCGGCCCAACCTTGACCATCGGCAACCTACGATACGAATCACATTTGCAGATGCTCAAGACGACAGGACTTTATTGACCAAGCATAAAGGTCATGTCAGGGACGACATGAACGCGGAGGGGGGAAGTGTTGAGCCAGCAGAGGATCACACCCACATTTTTGCTCACACTCATCATTTTTGTAACCATTGATTGTAATAAATGTCTTTCCGACATTGATTTTGAATTGAGCCATTCATTAAGTAACGGGACTCAATTGAGTTTCGAGCTTGTAATTCCGAAGTAATTTCACTTGCTGATGTAATTAGTTAGAGATGTTCTCACCTCCAAGGCTGAGGTATATAAGCCAAAGTTTTTGTAACCTAAGAAGATTCAGATTATTAATCAAAGTGAGTTTTTGAGCGCCGTGACTGTGTCTGAGAGAGAGTGAGAGAGAGAGAGAGAGAGTCTTATCTACTTGCTACGCGAGCTACGGAGCCGCCATTGGAGAAGCGACACCGCCATTGTGTTAGCAACGGCGAGAGCTACGCACTGATACCAAGAGTGCGCGCTATCGGCTTCTATGTGTGGTAAGTTCCTACGAGCTTCGGTGTGATTTTTCTTCCAACTCGTGTGTCGGAATAGAGCGTGCAGCATATCTATAGAACCACAACGAGTAGAGCTACACATTAGTACCATCGGGGTCAAGTTTCGGTCACCTGTATTTTTCGGCCTGTCTTCATACGTGTTTACCGCACGGAGTGATTATAGGTTGATTTTGCAGTTCAAGTCTTTAGGGTGTTGTTCTTACCTAGTGCATAGACTTCCCCTTGAGTTTGAGATCGATTCAATGATTCTAGATCCTGTTTCGTATAGCATTCGTTTGTAGTACGGATTTCAGTCACTTGCGTATTTTAGAACTTAGATTTGATTTCCTTAGTAGTGATTGTCATTAGAAGGTCGAGTAGGTGATTTGACACCGACCTAGTCGTTTCCATGCGCCTGCGGGTCAAGCTTCGTCCTCGTCTGACAAATTCTATTGTTGGTTGAGTTCTCGCTATTTAGCTTCCGCTAGCGGCGTAACCGCCTTAACAGCAATCCATCACGATGTCGGACATTTGAATACATTTGACAAGTTACACATGACTCTACAAATTGAGATACATCTTTATACATACCCTTCCACCAGTATTTTTCTTTCAACTTGGAGAAGGTTGTCCACACACCCCTGTGTCCAGCCCATAGACTCTCATGAAATTCTTGCATGAGCTTTACTTGAGTCTCTTTTTTACATATAACCCGTTGTGGTGTAGCACCCTTTTGTTTAGGATGCTTCCACAAGTAACCATCCCTCAAAAAGTACCCATATGCTTTTCTGTGTATCCTCTTGAATTCTTGTTCAAACCAATCATCCTGTTTTGTTAGAGTACTCAAGTAGCTTCCAATAAGAAGCCAATCACCTTCATAAAGCTCTTTCAAGAATGATTCAAGTAGATTAGTCATGCAGACATTGTTACCTTTGACATGAGAGATAGAATAGAACTTTGTGCCTACATCATCTCCCTCGTCAATCATTTGTGACTCATCTTCATACCTTGCTCTTGATAGCATATCTGCCACTGTATTGTCTTTACCTGCAATGTTCTTAAACTCGGGATTTAAGGACTTAATGTAGGCAATCCAACGCAACATACCAATGTCTGGCGTTGAGCAGCTTGTAATCATCCCAAGAAGTGGTAGACAATCTGTTTCTACAACCACACATGCACCAATTAGGTACTCTTTCCCACTTTTCAAGGCTGTAAACATACCCCATAACTCTCTCTTTATCTGTGGATAGTTTCTTTGGCAAGCACTTAGTACCTTTGCTCCAAATCTTACCACATACCTGTGTCCTTCTTTGTCATCTTGCCCTATTGCCCATCCAATCCCTGCAGGACTGGTGTCTACTGTCACAATTACTGGCCTTTGACACTCATAGTCTACCTTTCTCAAAGTTGTTGCTGACTGGAGCAACTCCTTGAGCTTTTTCATGGATTTTACATGTGCTTCTGTCCATTTAAACTTCTGATTCTTTCTAAGCAGCTGATAAAGAGGATCAGCTACATGTGCATAATGTGGAATCCAAATAACATAGAAGACACATGCTCCCAGAAACCTTCTAACCTCAGTGATGCTAGTGCATGTTTCTTTCATTCTTTGGATGGCATCTACCTTTGTTGGACAAGGTTTCCTACCATATGGCCCGCACATGTGCCCCACAATGAGCACTTCATTGACACCAAACATAGACTTTTTCCCTGACAATGTAAGATTCACTTCTTCCAACTTAGACAAAATTTTATCACAATCATTTATGTGATTTACCACAAACCTGCGACATCCCTTGAGATCCAAAGCTTCATCTTTGTCACTTTCTTCACATCCTTTGATAGACAAATCATCAATGAAAGGCATTGTGATTTGAGGAATAAAGTCACGTAAGACCTTATTCATGCCATTTATCATATGTGCAACCGACTTGGTTGCTCCCTGTGGCAAGGTACACATCCTTACCAAACCCAAAGGTGTCCTCATGGTTGTCAAGTCTCTGCTTTCGATTGCAAGCTGAAATTGATCATACCCTGAGTAGAGATCCCCCATTGAGTAGATTGCCCTCCCTACAAACGCCTCTATAAACTCATCCACAATTGGACCTGTACCTACATTTCTAATCGTCACCTTGTTTACTGGTTGCATATCTTGGATGAAGCTTAGAGAACCATTCTTCTTTGGAACTGTGAACCACCTGTTTGAGTATGGAGCACAAGAAGGCTCCAAGATTCCCATTTTGATTTTCTCATTTAGTATCTCTACTAACTTTGGCAAATGAGCCTTTGGAACTGGAATAGGCCGCAGATTCCAAGGCACATGAGGTATTGTGAAAATTACCAGAGGAGCTACAATAGAAGGATCAACACATCCTATCTCATGTGGCTCAAATGCAAAAGCCTTACCATGCTTTGAAAGCATTTCTTTGAAGCACTTTCTCTCCTCCTGTGTTAGAAACTCCTCGCGACCAATCTGCAACTCTTGGAAAGACTCCTTTGTGAAGGTATGTCCAATATTCTTAGGATTCCTTAAACTTGGTTGTAAAGAAGCCTGCTCAAATTTTTCCCTATTGTTGGGTGGTAAGGGTGAAGCTACTGGTTTCACCTTCTTTGCTACACTTTTGTACTTAGTTTCAACATGGACTTCTGGGCCAACTGTTTGGTTTTCTTTAAAGGCTTCTATTACTTGATACATTTCCATAGAGCAAACTTCCACAACTTCATTTTCAAGATGCAAACTAGACCCTATTATAGCATCAAGGTCACCCATAGTATCTACAAAAGAAACTTTTTCACACAAACCCAAAACATTTTCAGTAGGCTCTAGCAACCCACTTTCTTTCATGCCCATTTGTACATTATGTACATATTGCCTCTCACATCTCTTCAAATCTTCAAGTTTTGTAAAACATACTGATCCATTCCTTGTTACCAAGGAGCCCGTTGAGAAATTTTCACCTATTTTTGGATCAGGCGAGACCCTTTTTCTTTCTGTACCACTGCAATCGCGCTTTACAATGGTACTTGGCCAAAACCCATCATTTCCCTATGGTCATGAAACTCTTTGTTCACCTTTGGTAGAGGATGTTCTCTGAGGTTGTCACGATTTCTTTCATGGTTCACACAAACTGTGAGAAATTGGACAACACGTTTACCATCTTTGCTACGTATCCTAGCATATGCAGAACCATCGTCCATTACCTTTGTTTCCATTCGAAGTCCCACAATGTAGGGCTGTCCAAGGATGAGATGATATGAAGATGTATCCTGTACAAAGAAGTTTTGGTCAATCTTTACATCACCTATTGTCACCTTCACACCTGTACATGCTGCATACAATTCACCGGATGAATTGTTTGCCACTTTTACCATCCAGCCATGATCTGTGTCCATTGGCCATTTGCACTTGTTGTAGAGACTCTTTGACATTATGTTTATTTCTGAACCATGGTCAATCATGGCAACAAATGGTTCTTCAAGATCACCTACCTTGACCAAAGTTTCTGTAGTAGCCCTTGCCCAGTGACTTCGTGAATAGTAGCTCCTAGGAATATCTGCAACTTGTTCATCATCATTTGAGAAATGCACTTGCTTCACTCTCCCACTAGATTGGTAGCATCCTACCATAGCTCCATCATCCTCCTTATTTTGTAGCTGCATCCCTTGTGTCTTCAAGGTTTCCCCTTTAACCTGTGGACGAGAAACTTCAACAAGGGTTTGCCTCTTCCTCTTGATGATGTCAATGATCTCCTCATGGAATTCACACTTTGCAATGCCAAGAACTTCTCCCAGAGTAAACTCAATCTTGCTATTTAAGATCCTTTCCTCCAAGACTTTCTTTAATTCTATAGCAACCTCAATATCAGATTGTAGTTTATAAGTTGGGCCTTTTGTCTTACCTTTTGCTGTCTCTTTCTTCTTTCCTGTTGTAGACTCCTCCATGAGTACTTCAGGTGGAGATGCTCCTTGTGTTGAGGGTGTTTGAGAAGGCATTGAGTCGCTTCTTCCCCCACTTCTAGAAGCTCTTTTTGATGGTATTTCATCAGCATTCTCACGCCTGCGCTTCTCTTCTACAATCGCCTCATTTTGTTGGCATTTTGTAATGTATGCATGCACTGTCAATGAGTCCACTGGATCATTCCATACTGTTTCTAGACGTATGCAATCACCTGCATCATGTAGAATCTCTTTTGTAAGCTTTCCCTTTTTAGCTAATTACATGACATTTGGCCAAATTTGACCATGATGGTCATTCACCTCTTCATCACTAAGATGCTCAATTTTTACTCCATAAGTAGCTGCCTCAACTGAAGAGGTGGCATGGTTAGTTGCCATATCTTCAACTAAGGTTTGCATCTCCCCCTTCCCAAAGTTAGTTCTCAAGGGTAGACCTGTCTCTCTTAAGTGGATTTTACCATCCTTAAAAAAGACAACATCTTTTGATAAAGCATCACTAAAATCATCACAATCCCTTCTTACATGGTCTGTACTATCACACCAAATACATCTATTAACAAACCCTTCTTTGGGTTGTTGCCTTTGCCTAGGAAGTGGCCTTGATGATTGGCCTTTTTCTTCAAGCTTTGCAAGCTTCACCTTCAAGTCACGCATTCCCTTCACAAGCTCATCTAGCATGGACTCATCAAACTTAGGAGCGATAAAAGTAGGCTTTACCATTTTGTCAGAAGTTGAGGTTGAAGGACTTGTAGTGTTTACTACCATCTTGTCCCTTCTTCTTTGTCGTTTGGCAAGAAACGAGACAGCACCTTCAACTTCATTCCAGTCGGTCTTTAGTCCTTGCTCAGCATCTTTATCTTTAAGAAGAAGCTCCAAATTTTCTTGAAACTCTTTACCTGCGGATTGTAAGAAAAGATCTATATTCTCTGCATCTAGTGTGTCCCTTTCTGTCCTGGTGAGTTGTGCATAGCGCCGCTCAAATTCCCTCAGTAGCTCTGTTATTGATAGTCCTTGCTTTGGCTTGACTACCCATTCTAAGAACGTCCTTTTTGTCACTCTCTCCGAGTCCTCCATGAAATATTCCTCCTTTAAAGATACTTTGAGTTCTTCCCAATTTCTCCCATGCCCATCTTTAATTCCCCTAACATGCTCCCTAATTTCTGGAGCAACAACTAGCTCAAAGCTTTGAATCATCTCACCTTCTGACACGCGATGCAGCTCCATCTCCTTCACATACTCGTGTAAGTACTTGGTTACATCTTTGCCATTGAACTGATCCATTCTGTTGACAACCGCTTGTATGACCTTTGTTGTTGAAATCTCCCTTCTTTCAGTAGCATGTTGTTGTTGCATGAACATTGCAAATGCTTGAAAAATTTGCATTGTTGCTGGGTCAAAATGCATACCGTGTGGCTCAACATGATCACCCATGGTTACCCACAAACTCTCACCCTGGCAGATTCGCGTCGGGTTCACCAAAAATATGTCAAGAAGTAAGCGGTCTTGCCAGGAAGGCACCGGGCCTCTTGCTGTGAGAGTTTGTGAGGAAGCTCAAGGGTTATGAGAAAGAGCTAAGATGTAGATAACATAGCTTCTAGAGCTAAAGAATAAATGTAGCCAAAGAAGCCGGTCACTTTTCCTTACAAACACACACGTGATGGAGAGAACTCATGAGAGATAGTCAGAACAAAACAAAAATGAAAACATCGAGATTACGATCATATCGTATCATGGGTAGGATAAAAGGGTTAATGGATGAGTTAACGATATTTCATCTTTGTTGTCCAAATAAGCTGCGGATTGCTCTTTGGAACTGTAGCTTTGTGCTTACTATAATGTATATGTTTTGTCTAGCGATTGGGATTAGTTGTGAGTACAAATCCTCTTGATTCATAATAAAATAACCACATTCACATCAAAAGAGAAGTCATAGTCAATAATAGGTAGTATGATGGGATCTGGTGAGAGAAGTACTTCGTTGAGCCTTTCAGGACCAAATAGAAACACTATGCGTTGCTGAAAGTGAATCTTCCGGCTAATCCAAATGTTGACCCTAATAGATTGCACTGAATAGAATTGAAAGAAATTACCTCTATGTGGATTATGGTTATTCCTCAATGATATAATTAGTGTGTTCAAAGATAAAGGTGTGAAAGAAGTGAAAGGAGAAGAAGAAGAGAGTTTCTCTCCCAAGCCCTATTGTTGCCCTTAGGCAATAAGGATACAGCGGGGAGAGAAGTACCTGTAGCAAGGAGATTCTAGAGTTTGTCGAAGAGAATGAGAACCTTAAGAGAGAGAGATGCTTGTGGAAGATGAAGATATGGTTACTAACCTTGTGCACATAATTGTTTCCCGCAAGAAGGTTGTACCCATTGTTGCCCTTAGGCAATAAGGATACTGCGGGGAGAGAAGTACCTGTGTGGCTCCAGCAGGGGGTCCCAACTTGTGTGTCTTGTCCTTCAAGGCATCTTTGAGGTGTCACATTCACATGCTTGTGTTTTTTATCCTCCAAATATCCTATTTTATGAAAAAAGACCAAGATTACCTCTTTTCACTTGATTCACCTGTTTACCATCTCTTCTTGCAGTGTAGTTGTGAGAGGATTTTTCACTCTTTTCCCTGTAACTTTTGACCTGTAACTCGGATTGACATGCTTCAAAAGAAAAAATTGGCCTACTAAAAGAGCTTGACTTGGTTTTGGCCTTTTTGCCATGCCCTTAGGTTGGTATTTTCAAATTGGGATGGTCCAAGAAGCTTTGGATCTTCCTTTTCATAAAGTCTTCTAGTAGGCCCTTCCCTCTTGTATGTATCCAAGAAGGTGTGCATTATTGAAGGGTTATATTATTAAATAAATGTGAAAAGAAGAAAATAATTTATATATGGTACGGTATAGCTGAAATATTAGAAGAAATATACAAATGCTTTTCCCCAAGATAAAAAGAGGCACAATCATTGATACTTCTCTTGCAGTACTTTCTAATAGTAATGTACATTTATATTACTTCAAAGGTAATACTAAGGTATGGTAGAAAGCTTTTATTTATGCATATGAGTTATTATATGAAGTATACTTATGCGTCAAAAGTCACAAGATAAATCGTTTAATGCCCGTTCCCACTATATACGTGCCACAACACGACATCCACCCCCTCTAAACCTACACATCATCCGGTATGTGCCACATTGTCTCTCTGTAAGATCAGACCTCTTGTACATCTTCCTTGCTTTCTTCTTCACTGGATGATTCCAGAGCTTCATGTTCACTTTGATCTTCACCTGTGTTTTGCTCTTCTTCCTCATCAACATCTTCTAGATCATTGTCTCCTATTCTCTTAAACATTTTGATCCTTTTTTCCGCAATGGGAATCTTTAGTTCTGTAGCATCTAGTTCAGACAAGCTATAAGTAGCATTTTCATGCACATGCTTTACAACATACGGTCCAAGCCATCTTTTTGAGAACTTACGCATGACTGTGTGTTGGTTTTCAAGGCTACTATCATACACTAAAAGCCAGTCACCTTTGTCAATTGCTTTGCTCCTGATTCGATGTCACTTATCAAAGTAGTCCTTGTTTTTTAACCTTGCATTTTTGAGTCGTTCTTTTGCACCTTCAATGTCTCCAGGTCTTCTCTCTAGTTGCCTTATACGCAATGCAAGGAGATCTTCCCCACTAAGCCCCTCTTGCCAAGGTAGTACATTCCATGTGGGAATTGTATCTTCAATCGGCATCACTGGCTTTTGACCATACATTAGCTCCGCAGGAATGTAGCCAGTTACTGAGCTATGTGTTGTACGATCAGCCCATAAAGCATATGGTAACAATTTTGGCCACTCACCAACTCTTGCTTCGCAAGCCTTAGCCAAAGCTTTCATGATAGGAGGATGCCCTCTTTCACTCTTTCCATTGCCTTCACGGTTGTAAGCTGTGGTAAGAGAAAGCTTGATTCCTAATCTGGTAAAGAACTCCCTTCCTTCCTCAGCATCCAGCTCACCTCTATCTGCAGTGATCTTTCCCACACAGCCATAACGGCAAATCACCTCATCAAGAAGGAATTTTCACATAGCTTCTTTGGTTTTAGCTCTTAATGCTCTTCCTTCAACCTGGTTAGTTAGGTCCTCTCGTGCAAGAACCAAGTATCTCATCTGCCAGAGTCCTAAAGGCATTGTGACTAGATCCACAAACCATTTATAGTGCATGGCTAGTGGATATGTAGGGTGCAATCCATCACGATGTCGGACATTTGAATACATTTGACAAGTTACACATGACTCTACAAATTGAGATACATCTTTATACATACCCTTCCACTAGTATTTTTCTTGCAACTTGGAGAAGGTTGCCCACACACCCCTGTGTCCAGCCCATAGACTCTCATGAAACTCTTGCATGAGCTTTACTTGAGTCTCTTTTTTACATATAACCCGTTGTGGTGTAGCACCCTTTTGTTTAGGATGCTTCCACAAGTAACATCCCTCAAAAAGTACCCATATGCTTTTCTGTGTATCCTCTTGAATTCTTGTTCAGACCAATCATCCTGTTTTGTTAGAGTACTCAAGTAGCTTCCAATAAGAAGCCAATCACCTTCATAAAGCTCTTTCAAGAATGATTCAAGTAGATTAGTCATGCAGACATTGTTACCTTTGACATGAGAGATAGAATAGAACTTTGTGCCTACATCATCTCCCTCGTCAATCATTTGTGACTCATCTTCATACCTTGCTCTTGATAGCATATCTGCCACTGTATTGTCTTTACCTGCAATGTTCTTAAACTCGGGATTTAAGGACTTAATGTAGGCAATCCAACGCAACATACCAATGTCTGGCGTTGAGCAGCTTGTAATCATCCCAAGAAGTGGTAGACAATCTGTTTCTACAACCACACATGCACCAATTAGGTACTCTTTCCCACTTTTCAAGGCTGTAAACATACCCCATAACTCTCTCTTTATCTGTGGATAGTTTCTTTGGCAAGCACTTAGTACCTTTGCTCCAAATCTTACCACATACCTGTGTCCTTCTTTGTCATCTTGCCCTATTGCCCATCCAATCCCTGCAGGACTGGTGTCTACTGTCACAATTACTGGCCTTTGACACTCATAGTCTACCTTTCTCAAAGTTGTTGCTGACTGGAGCAACTCCTTGAGCTTTTTCATGGATTTTACATGTGCTTCTGTCCATTTAAACTTCTGATTCTTTCTAAGCAGCTGATAAAGAGGATCAGCTACATGTGCATAATGTGGAATCCAAATAACATAGAAGACACATGCTCCCAGAAACCTTCTAACCTCAGTGATGCTAGTGCATGTTTCTTTCATTCTTTGGATGGCATCTACCTTTGTTGGACAAGGTTTCCTACCATATGGCCCGCACATGTGCCCCACAATGAGCACTTCATTGACACCAAACATAGACTTTTTCCCTGACAATGTAAGATTCACTTCTTCCAACTTAGACAAAATTTTATCACAATCATTTATGTGATTTACCACAAACCTGCGACATCCCTTGAGATCCAAAGCTTCATCTTTGTCACTTTCTTCACATCCTTTGATAGACAAATCATCAATGAAAGGCATTGTGATTTGAGGAATAAAGTCACGTAAGACCTTATTCATGCCATTTATCATATGTGCAACCGACTTGGTTGCTCCCTGTGGCAAGGTACACATCCTTACCAAACCCAAAGGTGTCCTCATGGTTGTCAAGTCTCTGCTTTCGATTGCAAGCTGAAATTGATCATACCCTGAGTAGAGATCCCCCATTGAGTAGATTGCCCTCCCTACAAACGCCTCTATAAACTCATCCACAATTGGACCTGTACCTACATTTCTAATCGTCACCTTGTTTACTGGTTGCATATCTTGGATGAAGCTTAGAGAACCATTCTTCTTTGGAACTGTGAACCACCTGTTTGAGTATGGAGCACAAGAAGGCTCCAAGATTCCCATTTTGATTTTCTCATTCATTATCTCTACTAACTTTGGCAAATGAGCCTTTGGAACTGGAATAGGCCGCAGATTCCAAGGCACATGAGGTATTGTGAAAATTACCAGAGGAGCTACAATAGAAGGATCAACACATCCTATCTCATGTGGCTCAAATGCAAAAGCCTTACCATGCTTTGAAAGCATTTCTTTGAAGCACTTTCTCTCCTCCTGTGTTAGAAACTCCTCGTGACCAATCTGCAACTCTTGGAAAGACTCCTTTGTGAAGGTATGCCCAATATTCTTAGGATTCCTTAAACTTGGTTGTAAAGAAGCCTGCTCAAATTTTTCCCTATTGTTGGGTGGTAAGGGTGAAGCTACTGGTTTCACCTTCTTTGCTACACCTTTGTACTTAGTTTCAACATGGACTTCTGGGCCAACTGTTTGGTTTTCTTTAAAGGCTTCTATTACTTGATACATTTCCATAGAGCAAACTTCCACAACTTCATTTTCAAGATGCAAACTAGACCCCATTATAGCATCAAGCTCACCCATAGTATCTACAAAAGAAACTTGTTCACACAAACCCAAAACATTTTCAGTAGGCTCTAGCAACCCACTTTCTTTTATACCCATTTGTACATTATGTACATATTGCCTCTCACATCTCTTCAAATCTTCAAGTTTTGTAAAACATACTGATCCATTCCTTATTACCAAGGAGCCCGTTAAGAAAGTTTCACCTATTTTTGGATCAGGCGAGACCCTTTTTCTTTCTGTACCACTGCAATCGCGCTTTACAATGGAACTTGGCCAAAACCCATCATTTCCCTATGGTCATGAAACTCTTTGCTCACCTTTGGTAGAGGATGTTCTTTGAGGTTGTCACGATTTCTTTCATGGTTCACACAAACTGTGAGAAATTGGACAACACGTTTACCATCTTTGCTACGTATCCTAGCATATGTAGAACCATCGTCCATTACCTTTGTTTCCATTCGAAGTCCCACAATGAAAGCTGTCCAAGGATGAGATGATATGAAGATGTATCCTGCAAATATCTTATTTTATGGGAAAAGACCAAGATTACTACTTTTCACTTGATTCACCTGTTTACCATCTCTTCTTGCAGTGTAGTTGTGAGAGGATTTTTCACTCTTTTCCCTGTAACGTTTGACCTATAACTCGGATTGACATGCTTCAAAAGGCAAAATTGGCCTACTAAAAGAGCTTGACTTGGTTTTAACCTTTTTTCCATGCCCTTAGGTTGGTATTTTCAAATTGGGATGGTCCAAGAAGCTTTGGATCTTCCTTTTCATAAAGTCTTCTAGTAGGCCCTTCCCTCTTGTATGTATCCAAGAAGGTATGCATTATTGAAGGGTTATATTATTAAATAAATGTGAAAGGAAGAAAATAATTTATATATGGTAGGGTATAGCTGAGATATTAGAAGAAATATACAAATGCTTTTCCCCCAGACAAAAAGAGGCACAATCATTGATACTTTTCTTGCAGTACTTTCTAATAGTAATGTACATTTATATTACTTCAAAGGTAATACTAAGGTATGGTAGAAAGCTTTTATTTATGCATATGAGTTATTATATGAAGTATACTTATGCGTCAAAAGTCACAAGATAAATCGTTTAATGCCCGTTCCCACTATATACGTGCCACAACACGACAACGATTTGTTCCAGGCATGGACTTTGTGTTACTGACAGATAGTGGTGAGCCTTCTTGTTACAAAGACGCCATGCTAGCCAATGATAAGGTTCAGTGGGAACATGCTATGAAGAGGGAGCTATCCAGTATTGCAAAGAACAAAACATGGGAACTTGTTCCATTGCCAAAAGGTAGGAAAGCCTTGCCTTGTAAAATGGGTTTACAAGAAGAAGATTGCATCCAATGTTGAGAATTACAAAGCTCTTTTAGTGGCCAAAGGTTTCAAGCAAGAATATGGTGTAGATTTCCAGGAAATATTTTCTCTAGTGGTCAAGATGACGACACTAAGAATGTTGGTTGCTTTGGTTGCCACTGAAGATACGGAGCTTGATCAAATGGATGTCATTACAGCTTTCTGACATGGTGATCTCGAGGAAGAGATTTATATGTAGCAACCTGAAGGGTTTGTGCTAAAGGGAAAGGAACATTTGGTTTGTAAGCTTTTGAAAAGTCTCTATGGCTTGAAGCAATCATCCAGACAATGGTATCAAAAGTTTGATGCATTTATACGTTCCCTAAGCTATAAGCGCACTAATGAGGATCCATGTCTTTATGTGAAAAGACAACCAAATGGACAGCTTATTATGCTTATCATTTATGTAGATGACATGCTTATTGCTCATCATTCTAAGAAGGACATTGGTGACTTGAAAACCAAGCTGAAAAGTCAATTCGACATGAAAGATTTGGGTGAAGCCAATCACATTTTGGGCATGCGCATTACTCGTGATCGTAAGAAGAGGTTCTTATAACTTTCTCAAAAAGAGTATGTGCACAAGGTTCTTGATCGTTTCAACATGTAGAAGGGGAAGGCTTTGAGTACTCCATTGCCTGCATACTTGAAACTTATCAAGAAAGACTGTCCCAAATCTGTTGAGGAAAAAGCTGCGATGGCTAAGGTTCCTTATGCTTCAGCTTGTGATAGTCTTATGTATGCCATGGTGGCTACAAGACCTGACATTGCACATGCAGTGGGAGTTGTCATCAGATTTATGTCTAACCCTGGTAATAAGCATTGGGATGCTGTCAAGTCGGTTCTCAGATACTTGAGTGGCACTGCAGATAGACAGTTATGCTATGGTCATGGAGAGTTATCCATTAAGGGATATGTAGACAATGATTATGCAGGCTGTGTTGACAGTCGTAAATCAACTACAGGTTGGATTTACACATTTGCTGGTTCTGCCATTTCTTGGAGATCAGTTTTTCAAGATTGTACATCCATTTCCACTACAGAGGCAGAGTATGTTGCATTGAGTGAAGCATGCAAAGAAGCTATTTGGCTTGCTCGCCTAGTGCAGGATCTTGGATTGAAGCAGTGCTTACCATTTCTTCACTCTGATAGTCAAAGTGCTATTGCCTTGGCTAAAAATCCAGTGTTTCATTCCAGAACGAAACACATTGATGTGCGTTATCATTTCAGTCGTGAATGTCTGGCAAACAAAAGCCCTGACTTAGTGAAAATTCCTACGTCAGAAAACACAGTGGATGCACTCACCAAGAGTCTCTCCAACCATCAGTTTCAACATTGTCATGAGTTGATGGGCATTGGGTAAGATAGATACTTACTCATTCATTCTCTCTTTTGGCCTCTCACATTGGCCATCAAGTGGGAGATTGTTGGGTTTATGCTGGCCATGTCCGGCCGCCCATCTAACTGCTACTAACCCAAGTGTATAGTACACTTGAGCCACTCTTTAATATACCTGTACATTATAATTGGGGGCCTTAATCTTTGGCTCACCCCCTTCCATACGTGTGTCTGTGTGCTCTTTCTCCTTGCCCACAGCTTCTCCTTCACAGATCCTGCTTCATCACCAGGTAACAGTCAAGAATAAGTATGCAATACCAAGGATTGATGAAGTACTTGACCGATTACATGGAGCTTCTATCTTCACAAAGATTGATCTTAAGTCGGGGTATTACCAAATCCGAATCAAGGAGGAGGACATACCAAAGATAGGATTTAATACTCGTTTTGGACATTATGAATTTACAGTTATGCTTTTTGGACTTACTAATGCTCCTACAACTTTTAATAGTCTTATGGCTGACGTGTTTTGAGAGCATCTTGATGATTTTGTTCTTGTCTTCTTTGATGATATCTTGGTTTACTCAAGAAAGCCTACATCCTCAGAACCAGGACATACATCAATGCCCTGCACAATGTTCCAGACACCCTTTGACACAAGAACATATTGCATCATATAAGCCCACATAGGGTAGTTGTCCCCATCCAACCTGTCCTCAACAACAAACATCTTGAACACATTTGTGTTGTTGTTGTCAGCCATGGTAAATGTTGCACCTGATGTGAAAACTGCCCGAAAATAGGAGAAACGGAGCGGAAACAACCTGTGCTATATAGCACAAACCGTAGAAGACTGTAAGGCACCTGTTATGCAGAAAATGGCACTGACAGAAATAGTGCACAAAATGACGAAATAGCCTGTGCAGTACTGCCTGTAGTGAAATAGAGGCCGAAATGAGCCCAATTCGAAATTCTGAGCAGACCATGCTCTACGAGCTCTCCCAAAATATTTGTTGACCTGTGAACGCTTGCCAAAGCTCACTGAAATAGGAGAAAGTGAGAAAGCGTGTGTTGGAGTAGCTGGCGACTAAGCCTGGGAGGACGTGACCTGCTTTGATACCAATTGTTGGAATTAGGGTTGCAGAGAAACACACATAGCTTGGAGAAGACGAAGGAAGCTCAAGGCACACAATAGAGAGTGTGTTACTTAGTGTGCAATGGAAAGATAGATAGCCCTAAAGTGATGGGCGTATATACAATGCACGGGGGAAAAAACCTCCTAAAGAGGGAAAAAATGCCCCAGCGGTCCTAGTGTGTTCACACACATCACTACCACATGTATATGGTAACAAGCGTATGATATATATAGAAGGGAAGAGAGAGAGAGAGAGAGAGAGAGAGAGAGAGAGAGAGAGAGAGAGAGAGAGAGAGAGAGAGTTACCTTGGGGTATTTACTCAAGTGCAAAAAGTATTCATCAAGTAAATTGCAATTCCAATCAGATCAACTAAGAGTATACACAAAAAAAGATGATAGTTTAAAAACTATATATATGACACCATAGTATGTAAAAGATTGCAATATGATGGCATGAGAAAGTAAGTTAGGATTTAAATATTTGTAAAACTCTTATCTCAATTTTTTTTACAATGGGTTCTGTCATAAAAACTAATATCTAACCAACCCAAATGATTTTCTCATATTAAATTGATCACTTAATGTGGGAGAATACACGGGAACAAGGGTTAAGATATTGAGATGTGTTTATAGATCTATCTCAACACGGGGCCAATGGTAAAGGGGCCCAAATGGGAACTGAAGCTTGGGATAGGTAAAGCTTTTTTCAAGTTTATGTTATGCGTGTGATGCATGAAGCTTTCCATCTTCATTGCATCACCTAGGTCACAAGGAACACAAAGTTTGTATTGTAACAAATCTCTCTTAATCGGAGAAATCATAATACAAATGCCTATTGGAGGGGGGACCGGCTCCACATAAATCCGTTCTTCAACTATTGTCATGTTCTCTAAATTCTCTCTCTTGCAAAAGTATTGTTCATGACAAGTTTACTAATTGCTATGATTATGTTGCTATCTTGGATTATGTTCACCCGCTATTCTCACAAAGTCATTTCTCAAAAGTACTCTCATTAATTTCCGCTACTCTCAAGTTAAATAGGCCAATTCCATTACAAGTTCATTGTTGCAAATGTGAATGTTTTTCGGTAAATTTAGCCCTCACAATCCTTATTGTGCTTGTCAACAATCTTTTATAACACTCTTCTTTGACATGGTAAATTTATCCACTTTTAAAAAGTAATCCTATATAGTAAAGCTATTCTATTAATATTTTCCTTTCAATTTATTTACTTATAGAGAAAGAGAGACAGATGTTTTACATTACCTTGAGGTATCTACTCAAAGTTAAAAAGTATTTGGCAAGTAACTTGCAGTTCCCATGACATCAACTAAGGGTAGACACAAAAATAGATGTTAGTTAAAAATATATAGATGCCACCATAATAAGAAATAGGTTGCAATATGATGAATTGAGCAAGTAAATTAAGACTCAAATATTTGTATGAAAATCTTAGGTAGGTTATTGAAGGAAAAATGTTTTGCAATGGGGTCATTGAAAATGTGATTGATTTTTCAACAAGTTATTCTTATGTGCTTGTCAACAATATTAACCTAACACTCTCCTTTGACATGCCAAATTTGTCCAATCTCTAAAAACATTCCACACACACGACATACACTATCAAAAGAGTCCAATGACCAACAATAATGTGGCAACAACAATAGATGCATAATAAGCGACACATGCAACAGTGCCTCCATTTGATAGGACATGGCACATTTGTATCACACTTAATTCATGTGGGCGCATCACAGAAAGAACAAACTCTCTCTCTCTCTCTCTCTCTCTCTCTCTCTCTCTCTCTCTCTCTCTCTCTCTCTCATCGTTGTAGCCTATGATGATAATTAATTATGTAGACATTGATGTATGGAAAATGTTCTATTATGTACACAACGTTATCCACACAAACCTAGCATATGGAGTCATAATCATATGAATATTTATTAGCAAATTGTTGTCCTAACTTTGGTATGGGTGGGTTTGGGTCCAGTTCCAACAATTGTTTAGGGTAATGGACCAAAGGGTTGGATTCATTGCAGATTTTGAAGACTCAAAAATCACCTCGGGGTGCATCTACCTACCTACATAGTACATACACAATGATACCCTACGATTCTTGAATTGTCATGGTCATGAACCGGATATCACATACACCCCACATGCACTATCCAAATTCGCATTGAGGTGCATCTACCTACCTAAATAGTACATACATTACAATAGCTCTCGCACATACAACACATACACTATCAAACATAGCCCTTTTTCTCACAATCATGGTTCGACCTTCTATGATGTAGAGAACTTTCTTAAGTTAAACATATTTTGCTACATGCATATGAAATATGACATGCATGAGCAAGTACATTAGGACTTAAAAATATTTATAGAAAACTCTTACCTATTTTTCAACAGACATTTTTTTTGCAATGGGTTCATTGCAAATGTGAGTGAGTGCTCAACAACTTATTTCTCCAGATCCTTATTGTGCTTGTGACCAATCTTTACTAACACTCTTGTTTGACATAGTGAATTTATGTGGAAGATGACATGGCAACAATGAATAGGACACCATGTAACTTCTTATTATATATGTTTTTGTAATACACAAAATCAACTTAAGTTTAGACATGTTTAGTATATTCATATATGAAATCAAAATTGATCGTAAATAATTTATATGTCAAATCTCTCTTTAACGAAAGTTTGATTATTTCTTATTCAAAAGATTAAGTGTATGATATATTAGAAGGGATGAGAGAGAGAGAGAGAGAGAGAGAGAGAGAGAGAGAGAGTTACCCTGGGGTATTTAGTCAAGTGTAAAAAGTATTCATCAAGTAAATTGCAATCTAATGAGATCAACTAAGAGTATACACAGAAAAAGATGATAATCTAAATACTATATATGACACCATAGTATGTAAAAGATTGCAATATGATGGCATGAGAAAATAATTTTTAGAAAACATTTATCATTAATATTTTTACAATGGGTTCATTGCAAATGTGAATGTTTTTCAGCAAAGTTAGCCCTCACAATCCTTATTGTGCTTGTCAACAATCTTTAATAACATCTTTTTTTGACATGGTAAATTTATCCACTCTCAAAAATAATCCTATATAGTAAAGATATTATGTTAATATTTTCTTTTAATTTATTTATTTATAGAGTAAGAGAGAGTTTTTTACACTACCTTGAGGTATCTACTCAAAGTTAAAAAGTAAGAGAGTAATTTATTTTCTTTTAATTTATTTATTTATAGAGTAAGAGAGATAGTTGTTTTACACTACCTTGAGGTATCTACTCAAAGTTAAAAAGTATATCGGCAAGTAACTTGCAGTTCACATGACATCAACTAAAAGTAGACACAAAAATAGATGTTAGTTAAAAATCTTTAGATGCCACCATAATACATAAAAGGTCGCAATATGATGAATTGATCAAGTAAATTAAGACTCAAATATTTGTAGGAAAATCTTAGGTAGGTTTTTGAAGGAAAAATGTTTTGCAATGGGATCATTGAAAATGTGATTGATTTTTCAACAAGTTATTATTAGCCATTCTTATTGTGCTTGTCAAAAATATTAACCTAACAGTTTTCTTTGACATGCCAAATTTGTCCAATCTTCTAAAAAAATTGCACACACACCACATACACTATCAAAAGAGTCCAGCGCGACCAACAATAATGTGGCAGCAGCATTAGAGGCATAATAAGAGACACATGCACTAGTGCCTCCATTTGATAGGGCATGGCACATGTGTGTCACACTTAAGTAATGTGGGTGCATCAAGGAAAGAACAAACTCTCTCTCTCTCTCTCTCTCTCTCTCTCTCTCTCTCTCTCTCTCTCTCTCTCACACACACACACACACACACACATCATTGTAGCCTATGATGATAATTAATTTAAGTAAACATTGATGTATGGAAATGTTCTATTATGTACACAATGTTATCCACACAAAGCTAGCATATGGAGTCATAAACATATGAATATCTATTAGCAATTGGTGTCCTAACTTTGGTGTGGGTGGGTTTGGGTCCAGTTCCAGCAATTATTTAGGGTAATGGACCAAAGGGTTGGATTCATTGGAGATTTTGAACCATCAAAAATCACCTCGAGGTGCATCTACCTACCTACATAGTATATACACAATGATACCCTACCATTCTTGAATTGTCATGGTCATGAACCGGATATCACATACACCCCATGTACACTATCAAAAATCGCATTGAGGTGCATCTACCTACCTAAATAGGACATACATTACAATAGCTCTCACACATACACTATCAAACATAGCCTTTTTTCTCACAATCATGGTTCGACCTTCTATGATGTAGAGAACTTTCTTAAGTCAAACATATTTTGCTACATGCATATGAAAGATGACATGCATGAGCAAGTGCGTTAGGACTTTTAAAATATTTATAGAAAACTCTTACCTATTTTTCAACAAATAATTTTTTTGCGATGGGTTCATTGTTGCAAATGTGAGTCAGTGTTCAACAACTTATTTATCACGATCCTTTTACACGAGAAAATACCCCAAGGTAACTCTCCTTCTCTCCTTCTCTCTCTCTCTCTCTCTCTCTCTCTCTCTCTCTCTCTTCCCTTCTATATGTCTCTCTTCCCTTCTATATATGTCATACACTTAATCTTTCAATAAGAAATAATCATACGTGCGTTCAAGAGAGATTTGACATATGAATTATTTATGATTAATTTTGATTTCATATATGAATATATCAAACATGTCTAAACTTAAGTTAATTTTGTGAACTTACATGGTGTCCTATTCATTGTTGCCATGTCATCTTCCACATAAATTCACTATGTCAAACAAGAGTATTAGTAAAGATTGGTCACAAGCACAATGAGGATCTTGAGAAATAAGTTGTTGAACACGCACTCACATTTGCAATGAACCCACTGCAAAAAAATATCTATTGAAAAATAGGTAATAGTTTTCTATAAAAAAAATTAAGTCCTGATACTTGCTCATGCATGTCATCTTTCATATGCATGTAGCAGAAGATGTTTAGCTTAAGAAAGTTCCCTACATCATAGAAGGTCAAACCATGATTGTGAGAAAAAGGGCTATGTTTGATAGTGTATGTGTTGTATGTGCGAGAGCTATTGTAATGTATGTCCTCTTTAAGTAGGTAGATGCCCCTCAATGCAATTTTTTATAGAATATGTTGAGTATTTGATATTCACTTCATGACCATGGCAATTCAAGAATCATAGGGTATAATTTTGTATGTACTATGTAGGTAGGTAGATGCACCTCAAGGTGATTTGTGATTCTTCAAAATCTCCAATGAATCCAATTCTTTGGTCCATTACCCTAAACAATTATTGGAACAGGACCCAAACCCACCCACAACAAAGTTAGGACAACAATTTGCTAATAAATATTCATATGTTTATGACTCCATATACTAGGTTTGTGTGGATAATGTTGTGTACATAATATAACATTTCCATACATCAATGTTTACTTCAATTAATTATCAACATAGGCTACAATTATGTGTGTGTGTGTGTGTGTGTGTGTGTGTGTGTGTGTGTGTGTGTGTGTGTGTGTGTGTGTGTGTGTGTGTGTGTGTGTGTGTGTGTGTGTGAGAGAGAGAGAGAGAGAGAGAGAGAGAGGTGCATCTACCTACCTAAATAGGACATACATTAAAATAGCTCTCGCACATACAACACATACACTATCAAACAGAGCCCTTTTTCTCACAATCATAGTTTGACCTTCTATGATGTAGAGAACTTTCTTAAGTTAAACACCTTTGCTACATCCATATGACAGATGACATGCATGAGCAAGTACGTTAGAACTTAAAAATATTTATAGAAAACTCTTACCTATTTTTCAACAGAATATTTTTTGCAATGGGTTCATTGCAAATGTGAGTGAGTGTTCAATAACTTATTTCTCAGGATCCTTATTGTGCTTGTGACCAATCTTTACTAACACTCTTGTTTGACATAGTGAATTTATGTGGAAGATGACATTGCAACAATGAATAGGACACTATGTAAGTTCTTATTGTATATGTTTTTGTAATACACAAAAACCAACTTAAAGTTAGACATGTTTAGTATATTCATATATGACATCAAAATCGATCGTAAATAATTCATATGTCAAATCTCTCTTTAATGCAAGTATGATTATTTCTTACTGAAAAGATAAAGTGTATGATATATATAGAAGGAAGGGAAGAGAGAGAGAGAGAGAGAGAGTTACCTTGGGGTATTTACTCAAGTGTAAAAAGTATTCATCAAGTAAATTGCAATTCCAATGAGATCAACTAAGAGTAAACACAAAAAAAGATAGTGAAAAACTAGATATGACACCATAGTATGTAAAGGATTGCAATATGATGCTATAAGAAAATAAGTTAGGATTTAAATATTTGTGGAAAACTTTTATCTCAAAAAAATTTACAATGGGTTCATTCCAAATGTGAATGTTTTTTGGCAAAGTTAGCCCTCACGAGCCTTATTGTGCTTGTCAACAATCTGTAATAATACTCTTCTTTGACATGGTAAATTTATCAACTCTTAAAAATAATCTTATATAGTAAAGCTATTCTATTAAACTTTTCCTTTTGATTTATTATTTTATATAGAAAGAGAGATAGGTGGTTTTACACTACCTTGAGGTATCTGTTCAAAGTTAAAGAGTATTCGGCAACAAGTAACTTGCAGTTCCCATGACATCAACTAAGAGTAGACACAAAAATAGATGTAGTTAAAAAACTTTAGAAGCCACCATAGTATGTAAAAGGTTGCAATATGATGAATTGAGCAAGTAAATTAAGACTCAAATATTTGTAGGAAAATCTTAGGTAGGTTTTTAAAGGAAAAATGTTTTGCAATGGGGTCATTGAAAATATGATTGATTGTTTAGCAAGTTATTCTTAGCTATTCTTATTGTGCTTGTCAACAATATTAACCTAACATTCTTCGTCGACATGGAAAATTTGTCCAGTCTTTTAAAAAAATTGCACACACACTGTAACATTTAATGGCCTAAAAACCTGTGTGTAGCGGAAATTAGCATGAAGATAGTGGGCATTTCATTAGAATAGATTCCTAATGAGAATTACAAGAGTGCTTGGGTGGAGAGAGCAACAAAAAGCATAACACCTAGTTAGATTGCATCGACAATACTTTCAAAAGAGACAGAAATTAATCTATTGACAACAGTTGAGGACCGGATTTGCATGGAGCCGGTCCCCCCTCCAAAAGGCTTTGTATTATGGTTTCTCCCATCAAGAGAGACATTGTACAATACAATTCTTTGTGTTCCTTCAAGACTAGCTAGTGCAATGAAGATGAAAGCTTCATGCACTAAGCAAAACACTTAGTAAACACAACTTTAATTATCCCCGTTCTCAGACCCAAGACCTCACACACCTTCGAAGATGGTGAGAGCTAGCAGGGTATGAGAGTTGATTGAGAGGAAGAAGGAGTATCTTACGAGAAAGATGTACATCTCCTCACATAATCACTCATATTAGCATAGCTTTAGCATAGTAATTATCTTGGTAGAGGAGATGAGCATTCATTGAAGCTTGGATCTTGGTTGGATTTGCATCCACAAGCCAAGAGTGTGTCGATGTAGGCTTCTATCTCACAAGCTTGGAGTAGGTGATGAGCTCTCCATTAAAGCTTGGGAAGAGATAGTCTTCTCTTTCTTCACACATGAGATTGTGTGAGTGTGTGTGTGTTAATGCCTTGCAAAAATCAGCCCCCTCCCCAAGTCAAGCCAATGGCTATTAAGCAGCATAAGTGATAGCCTTCTTACATGTGTCCCCCTTTCCCCTTTTGTGAGAGCTTAATCAATTAAACTTAATTGATTTAAATGAATTAAATCCCTATTGGACCTTTCCCCATTCTGACCAAGAGGAATTAAGTAGCCCATTGGGCTGCTCAATTCCTATTGGACCCCTTCAGGCGCTGTCCAATAATCATCCAGGAGACTTAATTTTCATTGGTTCTTTTTATTAAGTGTTTTAAAATTAATTAGGCTAAATTTAATCTAGCCTAATTCTCATTGGTCCACTTCAAGGGTCATCCAATAGGAATTGAGCACACTTTGGGAGCAACTAGCTTAGGCATCAGACATGTGTCCTTCATTCCCTTTGTGGAAAGGGGTCTTGTGTGTGTGTGTGTGTGTGTGTGTGTGTGTGTGTGGCTTTCTCTCTCATTCCCTACTTGCTAGGCTCGCCCCCTCCTATGTAGGGATATGCAAAGACTTTTTTGGTCACACACAAAGCATCCAATTCCCTTAAGGTTGACCTTTGGACACAACCTTTGAATTTTGGAACCTTAGCATTTTGGAAGTCTTAATGGGCTGAACCTTAGGGTCTTTTTAGCCCATTTTTGCACATGGATCTTTTGCAGATGGCCCCCCATTTGGATCCCCTTTGGATCCCTACTATGGCCGGTCTGCTAGCTTTACCAATATTCTAGCTTTTTCTCCCCTGGCACTTCCCCATATTAAATTATCAGTTTAACATGAGAAAATCAGTTAGGAGAATTAGATATTGATTATTATGACATTACCTCTCTCTTGAAATCATAGTCGTCCTCGACTATGGTGTAGAGAAGATAAAGCATATTCATGAGTCCTTTTCTTAGCGGGTAGAGGATCCCTATGTTACCCTACGACATCATTCCACAATGGATGACTAGTCCATTTGGTGCTTGAGAGCCTGAGGCTGCCGCAAGCATGTCTGCACATTAGTCCTATCAGTCTTCCATAGTAGAGTGACAAGCTCTACTTGGTGTTTGGGAGACGTCGTCTCCGCAAACTTGATCTAAGCATGCATACTACTTCATTTTTGTGCACAATAAAGAAAAAGAGAGTCTTATAAGACAAAAAAACTTTGTTCATTTTTAACATGTTGTACATTTGCTTACTCTTGGGAAGCATTGTAAGCATTGACAAGGTTTAGGTTATCCTTTAATTGTATGCCTTGCATCTATCTAGCATCTTCAAAAGGATAATTCTTAAACTTAATAAGATATCGTCGGATAGTCTTACCGCCTCTTAATACCTTGTCTTCAGGTCGGAGAATGGACTCGGGCTACAGCACCTCCTCTTGGTCCTCGATCTCCGGTGGGTCTTCAATATTTGGTTCTTGAGGTGGCTCTCCTTTGTAAGGCTTTAATAGGCTCACATGGAAAGCATTGTGTATGAGCCAATGATTGGGAAACTTGTATTGATAGGCCATCTCATTGATTGGCATAAGAATCTGGAAGGGACCATAATACCTTTTTGCTAGTTTAGCATAGTACTTTTGGTGGCCCGTAGGATTCTTGCCCGTTGTGTGCCTTAATCGAGCCTTGGGAAACTTTAACAAGACCCAATCGTTTTCTTTAAAGGCTTGGGCTCTTCTGTGCTTGTCAGCAGCAGCCTTTTGCCTTTGCTGTGAGATAGAGATAGCATCCTTAATCTTTTGAAAAGATTCTTGTAGGTCTCGGCTATACTCATCTGCAGCGAAGATCTTCCCGTGTACCTTAAGTAGCAACGGACTTTTTGATCTCCCCTCAATTACCTCGAAAGGTGCTTTTCCCGTGGAAGTATGTACAGTGTTATTGTAAGCATACTCCACTAAGGGTAAGTACTTCTCCCATTGGGATCTTTGATCTGCTTCCGTTACATAGGCTTTTAGTAGATCGAGAATGGTTAGGTTAGCTATTTCACTTTGTCCATCCGTTTGTGGATGATAGGCCGAAGAGAAGTTTAGCCTTGTTCCTAAATTCTCAAAGAGACCCTTCCAGAAATTACTAGTCATTCTAGGATCTCTATCCGGCACTATGGACATTGGCAAGCCATGGTACTTGAAAATTTGTGAAATGAAGAGGGTTGCCATTTGATGGGCTTTGATAGTCTTTTTGACAGGTATAAAATGAGCTTGTTTACTTAACCTGTCTACTATCGTCCATATTCTCGTATTCCCATGGTAAGACTTAGGCAATCCAAAGATAAAATCCATGGATATGCTCTCCCATGGTGAATTAGGGATTGGCAAGGGTTGAAGCAATCCAAGTTGCTTCCCTCTATCAAATTTTGTCTTTTGGCATACCACACATTTAGAAACATACTCTTGTATGTTCACTTTCATGGTAGGCCAATAGAAATATGTTTCAATTTCCTTTAAGGTAGACCGAATCCCTCTATGCCCCGCATACAGTGGAGCATGAGATTCATACATTACTTTCTCACGTAGTGAGTTAGTAACACATAGTCTATTGCCATAGAGAAGATAACCATCTTGTAAAGTAAATGGTTCTTCTTTCTTCCCTAATGCAAGGGCTGAAATCACATCTCTAAAATCAGGATCAATAGCGTACTCATCTATCATTGAAGATAGGTCATTGTGAGTTGCTATGGAAACCGCATTCACTCTCGGCCGTCTTGAGAGTGCATCAGCTACTTGATTATGCTTGCCAGCAATGTGAGCAATATGAAACTGAAATTGCGAAAGGAAATTTGCCCACCTCATTTGTTTGTCGGAGAGCTTGGTCTGCGTCATGAAGTACTTAAGACTTTGGTGATCCGTTCGCAGAATGAAAGGAGTCCCCAATAAATAGTGCTTCCATGAGTCTAAGGCATGTAGAACTGCAAGGAGTTCCTTTTCATATATGCCTAGAGCTTGCTCAACAGGGTCGAGCCTTCGACTCTCATAGCCTATGGAGTGCCCTTCTTGGAGCAAAACAGCTCCAAGGCAATCACCACAAGCATCACATTGGACCTCAAATGGTTTTGAGAGATCCGGTAGTGTAAGCACAGGTTGAGAGATAAGCTTTTCTTTAAGCTTTTCGAAAGCATTGTTCTCCTTATCAGACCATGTATACCTAACGCTTTTCTTTGTTAGGTCATGTAATGGTCCCGCAATTTGTGAGAACTTTTCTATGAAGCGTCTATAGTATGCACACATACCTATAAAGCTTCTTAGTTCATGAAGAGTCCTTGGTTTAGGCCATCCTTTTATTACCTCTAACTTTGATGGATCCATTTGGATGCCATCTTGAGAGATAATATGACCTAAATACTGAATCTCTTGCAAGAAAAATTCACTTTTCTTTCGATTAACATAAAGTTTATTTTCTCTCAAAACTTGAAATATTACCTGGAGGTGTTGCTTGTGTTCGTCTAATGAATTAGAGTAGATGATAATATCATCAAAGAACACTCCAGTGAAGGTTCGATGAGGCCTGAACAGCTTCTCCATCAAGCGTTTGAATGTGGCTGGTGCATTGGTCAAGCCAAAAGGTATGAAAATGTATTCGTAAAGACCAAATGTGGTACGAAATGCGGTCTTTACAATGTCTTGATCAACTATCCTTATTTGATGATAGCCACTTTTTAGGTCGATCCTTGTAGCTTATCAAATAGGTCTTCTACCCATGGAACGGGAAACCTATTTTTGATAGTGATCCTATTTAGTGCTTTATAGTCGACACACATACGATATGTGCCGTCTTTCTTTTGCACTAATAGCACAAGTGAGCAAAATGGAGATGAGCTAGGCCTAACCATGCCCTTCTCAACTAACTCATGCACTTGCCGCATAATCTCCTCTTGTTGAGCTTGAGAAACTCTATAAGGAGGTTTGTTAGGCGGTGAACTTTCTGGAAGAAGTTCAATTGCATGGTCATCATTACCTCGTTTAGGAGGTAGCTCACAAGGGATGTCGTCAATAAAAACATCTTGAAACCCCTTGAGAAAATTGGATAACTCTAATTCCTTTTGGTTGCTTAAAGCATTAGGTTCATTTTGTTAAAGCATTAGGTTCATTTTGAGAATCTTTAACAAAAATCATGTACACGGAAATAGAGCTCTTTATTGACTTGTTGAAAGCTGGTGTATGTACAATGGGGATAGTGTTACCCATTTCCTTAGCATCTATATACATTTCTTTTTCCCTGAACTTAAAGGAGATTCTCCTTTCAGGAAATTTAACATCGGCAGCCAGGCGGTCAAACCATGGTGCCCCTAGGATTACATCCTCATGCTTGAGAGGAGAGATAAAGAATTCCTCTTTGTCCACATAGCCTTGGACATGAAGCCTCAATTTCCCAATTAAGGGAGTGACTGAAGCTTCTTGCCCCTTGAAGGCACTGTCTGCGGGTAGGATATCTCCCATCTCGTAGGATTGTATGCCTAGCTTGGTGGACAACTCTATAGATATAAAATTGTGAGTAGAACCAGGGTCAAAGAGAATAAAAGCATCATGTTCTCTTACCTTTCCCCAAGCATGGCATAGAGGAGATCCTTTGTGATGAGTTTGGTGAGTCTCCTCCTCTTGGATTTCAACCAAGGAAGCTCTAGGAAGATCTTGGCGATTGTTCTTTTGGGGATAAGCGCGATACGCATGCCCTTGTTCTCCGCACTTGAAACACCGGTTATCCTTGCAATATCGCTCAAGCTCTTCAGGAGAGAGTTTGTTCTTACCTTTGTAAACTCCCTTCTCTTTAGCTTTGTTGGAGTTGCCCTTAGGAGACTTTTGGACATTGTCCTTCCCCTTAGGCTCGTTGGAACCCTTGCTTTCCATGGGCTTATTATTTCTTTTAGCCCCCGTTTGGAAATTGATTCAAGAGGCCACCATACTATGGTGTATTACCGCCGATATGGTACGTGGCCTTTGGGAGTTGACATACTCCGCCATTTCTTCGGTTAAGCCCGCACAAAATTGTTGCTTTTGCTCTCCAAAATCCAACTTTTTGAAGATAGTGGCTTTGAGTTGTAAGTCCCAAGACTTGTCTACATATTTGTGGATGAATTCATAGGGAGAGAGCTTTAAGCTTCGCCATTCGGTGAGTACTTTGTCTTTGGCATCGGTGGCCAAAAACTGCTTCATAATGGAAGCTCTTAAAGCTTTCCATGTTCGTGGAGCTTCACCGTTGGCTCGTAAGGTAGACCACCATTGCCTGGCGGACTTTTGAAAGTGCATAGCTACATGGCATAGCTTAGAGGACTCCGTGAAGCCCTCATCTCCAAACGCCGCATCGAATTGCTGGATAAAGGCCAAGACTTTGTCCGTAGCACCAAAGGTGCCATCATAGGTAAGGAAAGAGATGCTCTTCCCTCCCTCTTTGAACTTCTTCAGCTTGGATGACCTCTTCCATGCGGCATAGGATTTCCTATGGCCTCTTCTTTTTGATGGTTCAAAGGTTGCACCATCACTTTCTTCAGAAGGTGAAGAATTTGAAGAAGGTGGAGAAGAGGGTGACCTCTTTCTCGCCTTTTTCTTGTCTTGATCTTCGACGTCTTCACCATCGCTTTCATAAGAGGAAGAGGGTGAAGAAGATGGAGAAGAGGGTGTCCTCTTTCTCGCCTTTTTCTTCTCTTGCTTTTTATCATCCCTCTTTGAATTGTGGTGAGGAGAAGAGTGTGATGGTCTTCTCCGCTTTGGTGGTGATGGAGAGCGTTTAGCCCGCCGTCTTCGTGGAGCCATCTCCGCTGAGGTGGCGGGAGACTCACTTCTTTCTCGTTCCTTCGGTGGAGGCTCTTGAGTTCTCCTTTGGGAAGGAGATGCATCATCAAGAAGTAAATTCTTGAGCCCTTCGTACGGATTCTCTTCTTCTTCCCGAATCGGAGAGAGACCTCTTTTGGGAGTCTCACAAGGAGGCTTCCTAGGTGTTCTCTCATCATGGTGATGAGCTTGGAGAATCCCGTGAGCACGGAGCTGCCGTTGCACTTCACTTTGGAGAGATGGATTGCCCATGGCTTGTTGAAGCCTAGAAACAAGATAGTTAACAAGCATTGAAGCATCAGTAGTAGGTTGCTCATGAGCAGAATCAAAGTTATCAACATTAATTTCACTCTCTTTACTATTGTCAGCCCTTCTAACAAATTTTAGGTGTAAACTTTTTAGGTGTACTTTGGCACTTCAAGCCCTAGTTGCTACTCCTCTTTACCCCTTCAGAAAAAGCACTCAAGCTACTGTACCCGCGGCTCGAATACCATTAATTGCAAGGAATAGAAGAGAGGGTCTTTCGACACCAAAACAGCACCGGCTCCTGTCAAGCTTCTAATAGCTCAATAGTGGTTAAGCCATAGGCAAGCCCCGTAGGACTCCACTATTAAGACCATAGCTCTCGACGGTGATGCCCCGTTAACTGCACAAAGGCAAGCGCACTGCAAGGCTGAAAAATCCCTATTCTACTTACTCACAGGCAATTAATAATACCAACCATTTATAGCTAGCTTGAGGACCTCCCTTCTTGAGCAAGAAAAGAGAAACCTTGTGCTCTGATACCAATGTAACATTTAATGGCCTAAAAACTTGTGTGTAGCGGAAATTAGCATGAACACGGTGGGCATTTCATTATAATAGATTCCTAATGAGAATTACAAGAGTGCTTGGGAAGAGAGAGCAACAAAAAGCATAACACCTAGTTAGATAGCATCAACAATACTTTCAAAAGAGAGAGAAATTAAGCTATTGAAACCAGTTGAGGACCGGATTTGCATGGAGCCGGTCCCCCCTCCAAAAGGCTTTGTATTATGGTTTCTCCCATCAAGAGAGACATTGTACAATACAATTCTTTGTGTTCCTTCAAGACTAGCTAGTGCAATGAAGCTGAAAGCTTCATGCACTAAGCAAAACACTTAGTAAACACAACTTTAATTATCCCCGTTCTCAGACCCAAGACCTCACACACCTTTGAAGATGGTGAGAGCTAGCAGGGTATGAGAGTAGATTGAGAGGAAGAAGGAGTATCTTACGAGAAAGATGTACATCTCCTCACATAATCACTCATATTAGCATAGCTTTAGCTTAGTAATTAGCTTGGTAGAGGATATGAGCATGCATTGAAGCTTGGCTCTTGGTTGGATTTGCATCCACAAGCCAAGAGTGTGTCGATGTAGGCTTCTATCTCACAAGCTTGGAGTAGGTGATGAGCTCTCCATTAAAGCTTGGGAAGAGATAGTCTTCTCTTTCTTCACACATGAGATTGTGTGAGTGTGTGTGTGTGTTAATGCCTTGCAAAAATCAGCCCCCTCTCTCTCTTGGGCGAGCCCTCTTGCTATTTGCTCTTGCTTTTCCCCCATTGGACCTCCCCAAGTCAAGCCAATGGCTATTAAGCAGCATAAGTGATAGCCTTCTTACATGTGTCCCCCTTTCCCCGTTTGTGAGAGCTTAATCAATTAAACTTAATTGATTTAAATGAATTAAATCCCTATTGGACCTTTTCCCATTCTGACCAATAGGAATTAAGTAGCCCATTGGACTGCTCAATTCCTATTGGACCCCTTCACAGGCTGTCCAATAATCATCCAGGAGACTTAATTTTCATTGGTTCTTTTTATTAAATGTTTTAAAATTAATTAGGCTAAATTTACTCTAGCCTAATTCTCATTGGTCCACTTCAAGGGTCATCCAATAGGAATTGAGCACACTTTGGGAGCGGGAGCAACTAGCGTAGGCATCAGACATGTGTCCTTCATTCCTTTGTGTAAAGGGGGCTTGTGTGTGTGTGTGTGTGTGTGTGTGTGTGTGTGTGTGTGTGTGTGTGTGGCTTTCTCTCTCATCCCCTACTTGCTAGACTCGCCCCCTCCTATGTAGGGATATGCAAAGACTTTTTTGGTCACACACAAAGCATCCAATTCCCTTAAGGTTGACCTTTGGACACAACCTTTGAATTTTGGAACCTTAGCATTTTGGAAGTCTTAATGGGCTGAACCTTAGGGTCTTTATAGCCCATTGTTGCACATGGCTCTTTTGCAGATGGCCCCCCCTTTGGATCCCTATTTTCCCTCCTTTGGATCCCTACTATGGCCGGTCTGCTAGCTTAACCAATATTCTAGCTTTTTCTCCCCTGGCACTTCCCCATATTAAATGATCAGTTTAACATGAGAAAATCATTTAGGAGAATTAGATATTGATTATTATGACACACACCACATACACTATCAAACATAGACCTTTTTCTCACAATCATGGCTTGAACTTCTATGATTTAGACAACTTTCTTAAGTTAAACATCTTTTGCGGACTGGTGTGCAAGACACTAATGATGTTGTATTGTGAAGTAAGCATAATGGGAATTGGGCCTTCATTTGTTTTGGATGTCTCAAACTCAAGTGCAGTAGATAGGTTTCCTTATCACCCTCTTCATTCTGCTACACCCATCATGATGCATGCATGTGCCATGAACAATTATGAGTTTTCTTACCCTCTGGGAGCTAGTGCTCCTTGGTCAAATTGAGATCGTTTTTCCCAGATCGGTCTTTTGCCTATTACCACATTCTTTCAAGATGCAATTGTAGATGATTGCGTTTGAAGAGTTGCCCTTGCTTCGCAAAACCCATGGCTTGCTGGACTTGCCCTTTTGGGCAAACCCCACAATGAGTCCACTCTGATCTCTTTGGCAAGTTACTTGGAAGCTTGGGGTATCTCTCCCCTCCCTTATATCTCTTTCTCCCTGATCGAAGCCCCTTCTCTCTACCCCACACACGCACATGCAATCTTTCTCTCATTCTAGATTGGCTACATCATAAGTGCGGGCGGCATCCTCGATAGCCAATGGTGGCACCTACCAATGTGGTCCCATATCTTGGTTGTTGCATGCAATAATATGGGCTCTTCACCACCATTATCATGCCACCCTTCCTTTTCATCTCCATCTCCTCTGCATCTTCCATGGATGCCTCATCTCCCCACGGCATCCCATCTTGCCTCTTGCCTCTAGTCAATCGCTTAGCTATATATTGTGGTTGGCGTACTGTTGAGAAAAGTATTCGCATACAACATTCGTGGCCACACACTTGTCGTATCCCAATATTGCCCTTCTTCCAGACATGCCGACGGCCATAGTTGTTGAGGTAGTTGTAGTACGATTGAAGGCTGACGCAAGAGCTTGATCAAGTTGCAAGCCATTTTGCTATTCTTCCCCTCATAGAGACATCTCCAACATTGGAAATTGGTTCTCTTTCTGCTCCATGACTCTTTCTCACTCCCTCTCTGTGTGGTTTCTCACCTTCCTTGCAAGCTACAACTCTCTCAAGGTTGTGCACGTCTCCTTGTGATGTAGCCGTTAGGGTTTCAGTGCCCATTCCACCGCTCTTAGCATTCTACATATTGCATATGTACATAGCTCCTTTCTTCCGCATGAAAAAGCTCAATTGAGAAAATGGTCTAAGATTTGTCAAGGTATGACCGTATGGTGCAAGCTCCATGATTTTCTTTCTTCTCTCGTCGAAGGGAAGAGCACTTGGCGTGCCATGGGTAGTTATAATCAAAATGTGGGTGGAAATTCTAGAGAGTCTTCCCATTTACAATGGCAATGCAACATATACATACGCATTTAAGTGAGGATGCAGGGGAGGCAGGGGCTGCTATTGTCCACCTAATTGATTGTGAATAAGAGGGAGGCTTGATATTGACGAGGAGCAAAGTGGTAACCCATGTAGTAGAGACAGAACAAAAAATAGAGTCTCCATCGAAGAGAGCACAGAGCACAGGCATGGACAAGGGGCAGTGCACACAAACATCGAGAGAGAGAGAGAGAGAGAGAGAGAGAGAGAGAGATTGAATTTTCATCCATGGAGGTCATATATGACCTATGGGACTAGAAACAAAACAGTACAAAGGATTCCGTATGATACATATCAGTTAAGGGACTGAGGGTCCATCGAGTGGTGGAAAAAAAAAAGATAAGATGGGATGGACAAAAACCTAAGATGAGATAGGTGAGGAGGGGGGAGTTGGTTTGGGAGTTTGAAACTCTTGGATGATGGCTTTACCTCCTCGGTACAATGCCCATTTCCCTGATGTGCGTGCTTCTCGCATCTTTTGGAGTTCGGCGTTCTTCTGTTTGAGTTGGGTGGGTGTGAGAGCTTCACCAAACCAAATTTTTGTGTCCTTGAGAAGCTTCGACTACTCAAGGAGCTTGACTCTATCCGCTTTGGTCTTGAAGGTAAGAATTGCATGGTTGGTGCGACGCTCGTGAGCGAGAGTGATGATTGTCGTTGGATCCCATTGTATCATGGGGGTTGTTGTTTGGATGCGAGCAAAAGACTCGTGGAACTTGGGGTCCTCCTTTCCTTGCCAATCGCTCGGGAGCCCACCAACGCAAACATTAAGAGCAATAGCATCTTGTTGCTGTTGTTCGCGTAGCGTAGACGCCACACGGTCTTCCACTTTGTGGAGGATGACATCCTGCACTTGAGTCTTGACCTTCTCAGTGAGGGTGATTATTGCCTCCTCATCGAGCTTGATTTCCTTTTGTTCCATCTTTCCCTTGTTGGAGTTCTCCGCTATGGTGAGGCGAGACTCAATAGCTGTCAGTCTTTCCTTCAAAGCATCATTTTCCTTGCGAAGTTTTTCGACTTCATGTTGAAGCCGGGCTATGCTATCCACCTGTGGGGGTATTGCCATGATGCTGGTGAATGTGGGCTTCCCGCGAGATGAAGCACGAGTGGCCATGGTGGGCACTCGGCTCCAGGAAACAAATTCAAATAAAGGCTTGGACTTGGTTTAATTAAGAACAGACTGTGTGTAGCAGGTCGAGAGCAGCAAAGCGAGCCTCTGTCGAGCAGAGGTCGAGCCTATAGAGACTGAGTCTGGGTGGGTGCTGCCGGGCAGAGGTCGAGTCTACAGAGACTGAGCTTTGGCGGGTGGCTGGGGGTCGTACATATCTTTGCAAGGCTGAATCGGGGCCGCCAAAGTTTCGCAGGGCCGAAACGAGAGCCGTACAAATCTTCGTGAAGCTGAACCAAGTGCGCTGGGGATGTGGGGCGGGCAGAGCAAGAGATCTTGATGTTGAGGGGGGCTGAGCTGAGGCTTAACGCCTCCCCCAAGGGCAGCCCCTCGCCCGGGGGGGGGAACGTTGGGCCTAGGGTTACGAGCTCTGAGAGAGAGAGAGAGAGAGAGAGAGAGAGAGAGAGAGAGAGAGAGAGAGAGAGAGAGAGAGAGAGAGAGAGAGAGAGAGAGAGAGAGAGAGAGAGAGAGAGAGAGAGAGAGAGCCTTACTTGATGAGCTTCCTCCTTGATCCCTAACACACATGCTTTGCAGAACGTCGCCAAATGATGAAGAGAGCGCAAATCATGGGCATGGAGAAGGGGCAGTGCACACAAACATCAGACACACACGCGCGCGCACACACACACACACAGTTACTTGATGAGCTTCCTCCTCGATCCCTCATACACAGGCTTTGCAGAACGTCATCAAATGATGAAGAGAGCGTACACAAGGGGCTTTGGACAGCTTACCGTATAGTAAAAAATATATGATTGCTAGATGATTCACTAGTTTCAATACACACATCTAGTAAGAGTGCAAACTAGTAAAAAAGAGACAACTCCTAGATGCTACATATAGTAATTTTGTTACTATATGGAGAGTTGAATAACCATATGGCAATTCAAGTCTCAATATGGTAAAAAGATCACTAGTTCAATGTAGGAGTTGACTCAATTACTAGTTTGACCTTACATATCGGTGTTTTCAAACCAGTAAGTCAACTAGCAATTTTTGTTTACGACCTAGCAAGTCATCTAGTAATATATAAGGATGGTTGCTTGCAAACTAGTAGTTCATCTAGTAACTTTACTATAAACAACCTAGTAGTTCACCTAATAATTCATTAAGGAATATGTAGACACAAAATAGTAATTAATCTAAAAATTTTCCCACGAGCAAACAATTTAGGAGAGATTACCTCAACATTAGGAGACTAAAGTAGGCTTAATTCATAAAGATAGCTATGACTACAACAAATGAAAGCTTACATAACGTGTGTTATATGATACAGTTCTTAAATCATGTGGTTGGATTATAAAACTACTTGTCATTTGTTACAATGATATCCTTCATGGATAAAGAGCCAACTTTATCAAAATAAAAAATTATCAGGCCTTCTAACAAAAGCCATGTAACTAAATCTTCACACATAGTGGAAGTATTAGTATCCTCATTTGCTCTCTTCTTGAGGAAACTATTCGATTTCTGCATAGCAAAATACGTTGGCTTGATCCAGTGGTACAAATCTTGTACTTTCTTGAGATTTAGCCACTTCATTAATATAGTTTCTTTGTCATCCCTGGACAAATTTCGTGCCTACATAATTGTCATAACAAAATAACATGGTTTAAAAATGGAGGTAGGTGCTGCCTCTTTTAACAACACACACAGCAGCATCAATTTCTTTCTTCAAAAGAGCCTCAACACTTTCAAATAAATGTGAGATATATTTCTTGAATACATTCAATGATAAGATATGCATTGGGTCGTAGACTAAATCTAGAGAGATATCAAATCTATATAGATCATATAATCTCCAGAGTATGGACTCTCCTGAGAGACCAGCTTCTTTCCATGATGCTTCCTTTTCTTTGTCTGTGCAACACCGTTTAACCTCATCAAGAGCTTTTGTCATCTCCTCAATGGTCCTCTTTGAAGGTGGATATCTAGCTTGCTGGCGATTTTCATTATAGACGTATCGCTCCTCTTTTGATCCTATACCAGGTCGTACTAGAGTTGCTTGAGGTTTATCACGCCTGCAAAACTCTTGTCCTCCATTCTTGAAGAGGCCTATTTTGCATTGTGCCAGATAATTGCCTGTAACCATCATGACCATAGCGCATAGCGTACATAGCTTTGAAAGACCTTGTTGATTGGCACCAAAGATCTTCTCTATGGGATAGTCATACAACACCTCCACACCATTTAGATATAGACTTTCCAGCTCATCTAGCAAAGGTTCCAAAAATGCCCCAAAAAATTCATCAGAAACCTTCATAATTTTCTTGCAACTTTGAGGGATAAACAAAACTGGCAAGATATCAATGGAAGACTTGATTCCTGGATTCAACACCATGACCTCTACTACCCCACAACTCTTTTGGGTTGTATGTGATGTCTGAAATCCATTCCAATGTAGCAACAATGCTACATTTCGAGGATCACCCTATTCACATGGCCACCCAAAAAATAAGTTTGGTTTGAAATCATGAGATCTTTAAAAAAAAAACAATGTGATGCTTCTATGTACCTTTTGTAGGCTCTTTTTACACACAATGTCCTCTTTACACTCGATGCAGACAAAGTTGTACTCTTCTCCCACAACACTTTGAAGAGCTTTATACGTCTACTGGTAGGAAAAGTAGTGTAAGACTTCATGCAAAGAGGATTAGAGCAGACAACCGGTAGCTCATAAGATGTTGATGGATCCCAAAAGTCCTTGACTTCTTGGAATTTTTGTCCATCCCAAAAATCAACAATGCTTCTTTGGTTGCTAATTGCATCTCCATTGAGCCATTTTTCTTTGTGCCTCCATAAACATAGTAGCTCGTGGCAATAAGTGCTACTCTTTGTCAATAGCTTTAGTTGAGGCCCGATGGGAATGTAATCAAAGGAAAGCATTGATTTCCTGGCTTTGGCACAAACTGGACACTTCTCGCAGCATTCCAAGCAATCACGTTTAAGCCTCGATGATAATGATCCGCCTTCACATGTGCACTTAAGAACCTCTCCTGTAAAGTTGTCCTCATTGCTTGGTTGAAGAAGCTTGGGTGGATGCTTGGCTACATCACTACCTGTGCAGATGCGATAGCGCAAGGAAGAAACCATGCCAAGACCTTTAAGCATGGTTTGCAATTGATCCCAACAAGCCGGAATTTGAATCCCTCCAAGGTCACCTTCCCATGTAGGAGAAAGTTGAACTAATAGTCTAGCCATGCTTCTCCTGGAAGCATTTTTAATCACTCTAGCCCCCCCCAAGTCTCCAAATAGGATGCGAAGCATTCTATCTTGCACACCTATTGGTAGTTTATGTTCATCCCATAAATTTTGGAGCTCTAGTATCCTCTCAACTAGCTCCAAGTATAGAGGAGAAGATTGATTTTCTTTATAGGATCAGCTTTTAAAGAATGATTAAAAGAAGAAGACCACGAACTTGAGGCCAACAAAATTTAGTGTAAAAACCAAAGCCAATTTAGTTTAGCATCTTTAACACAAAGCTAAAGAGTGTTCGGGAAAATTTTATTTTTCCAAGTATACAAAATTCCTTTCCTTGAATTTGTCAAGGGAAAATTTTAAGACATTTGGTTTACCTTTGGGGTTTTGACACTCTTTTTGCCCTTAAGCAGAAAACGGTACGATATTAAGCTAAGACACATTTTTGTCGAACACTTGGGAGCTTTTAAAGAATGATTAAAAGAAGGTTTTGTTTTGTTTTGTTTTTTTCGAGCACCTTGGGGGTAGTGTTTAGGAAAAGTGTGCCTCAGTTTAGCCTAGAGCCGGTTGTAAAATCAAAGTAGCCGGTTGAGGGGAGGGCAAGAAGGAGAAAATTCCGTTGAAAATACATGGAAATAGTTTAATTTTTCCCTAATACCGGCTAGTATTGTAAAATTTACTGTTCATATTTGTGATAGATTTGATATGTTGTGTTGAAATGAGCAAATGTCATAAGCATAGAAGAGTAAGATTTTTAGTTAATAATCAGTATAAAGGGAGCTTTTTCTCTTTATAATGGATCTCAGATGCGTTCACAGGGCCGGTTATACGTTTAAATGTGTGTGTTTGGCATGAGAGAGAGAGAGAGAGAGAGAGAGAGAGAGAGAGAGAGAGCTTGTGTTAGTGTCTACAAAAGGCCGAACTCGGCCTATGAGACAATGCAATATACGCAATAAGTGGGAGGTCCTAATAGGGGTGCATTATACATCAATAACAAGCTTTGGGAGAATGGATCCACAAGAAGTTTTGGACAGATTCTCACAATAATTCCCACGTTATGACTTACGTCAACATCATGAGCTTATGTGAGGGAGGCACAACATACCTAGCTAGGTACGATTGGGGACACGGGAGCGCCGACCTGGTGGGGGGGGGCGGTGGTCCCCTGCTCCCAATTGTACCTAGCTAGGTATGCAGTGCCTCCCGAGCAGAAGCTCATGATGTTATGCATTGTATGAAAAACATTGAAAAAGGCTCCCTTTTCCTACGTGTGAAAATCTCTAAATCTTCTTGTGGGAGCTCTATCACTAATCGCAATGTCAATGCATCATTGTATGCGTCGGATGTACAACTGTAATATGCAAACCTAGTTCCGTCCTAGATCATGCTAGGAGTGGAGGGTAGTGTACATCAGTGATGTTGTAACGATGACTCTTCTGATGAATTTGCGTTGGTTGGCCCAGAACTAGGCAAGTCTCTCCTCACTCTGTGTCATATTAGGGTATGATCTCTGCAATTATCTACACCCACGATTCTATTGGTGCTTGGGGATCCCGTAGGTAGCGGGCATGCCTCCACCCTACTGTCATAGTGTTACTGACGTAATTTCCAGGGTGTCTAGGGTTACATCTATCTTTGGTCAGGGTCCCGAATATTTATGCCACCATTGATGTATGGTTTGACCACCCTATTTATATTATTTTTCTTTGGTTGTGGGGGATGTTTTCCGAGGTCATAGGAGTTTGCCCTACTTCATCTTAGCTCAGGTACATAAACAAGAAGGGGGGGCATAGTCACCACCCGAAACAAGAACGATAGAAACGCAATCGGGAAAACCGGTATTTCAGAGTTTCGCTTGAGACCGAAATAGGTGAGAAATGCTACTGCACTTGGGGCTAGTATTGTAAAAATTCCGGTTCATATTTTTCTTGGAGGGATTTTTGAATATTTGTGAAAATCATTTTTCCCGAACTTATGCTAAAAAAAAACCTAGGTTTAGTGTAATCCCACCTACAAATTTTAAAATTTACCTCTAAATTTTATATTTGAAGGCGAGAAAACCTACAAATTTGAAGGCAATTTACCTATGGTGTTTCAAAAATTTAGGTTTGCCAAGTTTCTGTGGGGTTTTTTTGTTTTTTTTTGTTTTGGGGGGGGGGGGGGGCTTTTTAAAGACGGACGCAATGCCCACATAAAAGATAGTCGCTGATTTAAGTTAAAAGAATTTTCAAAAAGGTTACAAGATTAATTACCTGAGGTGCGCAAGTGGGCAGTCGAAGTGCAACGCAAGACAGCAATCTGCAGAGCGCGAGACAACACGATCTCCAAGACAGGACGACGCAGAGCGTGTCACAGCAGGAAAGACGATCTCCAGAGCACGCAGCAGAGCATGTCAAAAGGCGATCTCCGTCAGAGGACAACGACGCTCTCTCTCTCTCTCTCTCTCTCTCTCTCTCTCTCTCTCTCTCTCTCTCTCTCTCTCTTTTGCGCGTGTTCTCCTAAGCACTCTCTTTTTGGGTGGCGGGAGGCTCAGATTGAAGCTTTGCTTTCTTGGCCTTTCCCGTTTAGCTCCAGAAATTGAACTCCACTCATTTATGCCTTAAGCCTCTGTCACACTAGAACACTCGAGCTCGTCCAACTATTTGCAATTGCCTTGGGCTCGAAGTGTATCTCGAGGGATGAGGTATGAGCAACATGTTTCTCCGACGACTCCTAACTAAAAATCTCATTGTGAATTCTTTCACCCATGTGAAGGTCTTCAGCATAAGGCCATAGGACTTCATGATGCAAGTTTATGTAATTGCATTTGGAGAAAGTCCCTCTCTTTTCATCTGGATAAGATAGCCTAGAGCTTCATTTCCCACAACATAAGCATTACCATGCTCAACGTGTTTCTCTAACAATCCCTGAAGGTGCTAGCATTGGTGATTGCATCTAGAGAAAGGTCTTCCTTTGTATTTGGATAAAGCAACCCAGAGCTACCTTGCCATAGCCATGTTGGGCATATCCGGCCATCATTGTGGTCTAAGCGAAGGCATTTTGGATAGAAAGCTCATCAAGAACTTTATGTGCTTTTGAAGGGCACTACATTTCATATACATAGCAACCAAAGCACTACTAAGAATAAAATGTTTCTCCAACAGGCCACTTCCATGTTGGGGTTATCCGACAATAAACATGCTTCAAGAAAGATGACATCCTAGAGTGGATGTCCATCAAGAACTTTATATGCTTTTGTAAGGGCCTCATGTTATGCATACATGTCAATCAAAGCATCCCCAAGCACAACATCTTTCTTCAATAAACCCTAACATAGTGAATTGTCTCACCCATGTGAAGGTCTTTGCTTGGTCCCCAAGGTGCAAGATAAGGTGGATACACTTGGAGAAAGACCTTCTCTTTGCATCTGGCTACAACAGCCAGCTAGGCCTTCCTTACCACGGCCATGTTGGGCATATCCTACATTAATCAACCCATTGCAAGAGATGACATCTCCAAAAGGAGGCCCACCAAGGATTGTTCGTGCTTTTGGAAGGGCACCACATTTGGCATACATATTGAGCAAAATCACCAGTGAGAAAATGTCTTGCGTAATGTTCATTTCACATCCAAGTGTGTATATCCTGCAATCAATGTATCTGAAGTGATGCCACAGCCATAGTGTGCATATCCTACAATCAACACATTGCTCACCATAACAATGCCAAATCGCAATCATCTTATCAAAATAAGAGAGGCCTTGGGTAGTGAAATTGCAAACACAAAAAGTCCTCATAGTTAAACTCCATACAAGAAATCCATCAAGAACTCCTCGTGTTTTCATGAGGGTATCACATTTGATACACAAACAACAATGTGTTCCCTAAGTATGCATCCATCTGAAGTAACCCACCATGTTGGAGTACATGTCTGCATGCGACAAACATACACACCCGCAACACAATCTTGCCCATTACGAAAACTCTACTCACAAGAAGATTTAGAACACACTCCATGCAACACCCACTTCATCCACTCAATGCCCACTATCCATCCTGTCATCTTCTATTGTACAATCTCCACTCACCACTTCTAAGCTTTGGAACTAAACCTCCTCTCGTTAACACTATTGTATAACCAACTCCAGCCTCACCCCATAGCCACCTTGAGCTAGTGAAAATGCATGAAACTTTTTGACAAGAGTTCAAAATAAATAATACATTTAATTTGTTTTGAAGCTATTATAATATATAATTATTTCACACATAAACATTTTATCATTACTATGCTATTATGCTATGCTAGGCAAGAAAAGTGATGATAAGGGAGGACCTTCATTGGATCATCACGGGAGGACAGGCCGCAGTGATGGATGGGGGGACATGGAGAAGCCTTTGGTCTCTATAATCTTGCAGCTCATTAGAGCCAAGGCCTCAGTACCACGTGCTATTGTTCGAGTAGAGCTAGCGGCCCCCCCACTAGTGGTTGAGGCGCTCACCAGATTTGTCTCCTTCATACACCGTATGTGGGAAATTCCCAGAGACAGATATGCCCGCCTTGCACTTGAGTCCGCCTTGCAAAAAGAAGATGTGTTGCCATTATTGTAAAGCTAATGATCACTTGATCAAGCAGTGTCCTAAGTTGAAGGCAAAAGAGGCTAAGAAGAAAGAGGGTGGTTCCACTGCAAATGCTGGTTCCATTACAAATGCAACCATTGTTGAGTCTTCTGTAAAGGGAGACTATAATGCTGATGTTGATGCAGAATGGGCTTTTAGTGCAGAGTGCACTTACAATCCTATTGTCCATGATGCATGCTTGTCAGTTGTTGCAGATTCACATGTGTGGTATTTCGACAGTGGTGCTACAAAGCACATTACCTCACATCGTAAATTATTTACCTCTCTCGAGTATGTCCCTCATGGGAATTCAGTCACTTGTGCCAACAACGCCTCTTATCCAGTTCAGGGAGTTGGAAAGATTGTGCTCACTGCTGCTAATGGCAGTTCCTTCACACTTGTTGATGCACTTTATGTACCTGGGATCAAGAATAATCTCTTGTCTGTATCCGCACTTGCTAGACTTGGACTTGTAGTCAAATTTGTGGATGACAGATGTATAGTTCATGATCTCAGTTTTGGTGATGAAATTGTTGCATCTGGGCTTTTGTGCCGTGGGCTGTATAAGCTCACTTTGTATGACAAGTGTGGACAAAATTTTGCAAATGCTGTTGCAGATTCAAGGGCTATTTCAGATGCAAAACTTTGGCATCACATTTTGGTCATCTGAATTTTTCCAGTTTGCTGCGTTTGCAGAAATCTGATATGGTTGCTTCTTTGCCGCCTCTTGAAGCACCTGTCAAACATGTTTGTGGAGGCTGTATTTTGGGTAAGATGCAACGTTCTAAATTTCCAATGGATGGTTCAGTTCAGGCCACATGCAGGTTGCAGCTTGTGCATAGTGATGTTTGTGGGCCCATGCAAACTCCGTCCTTGGGCAATTACCTGTACTTCGTGACTTTCATTAATGATTACTCTAGGCATGCATGGGTATTTCCGCTTAAAGCAAAGTCCGAAGTTTTTATCTGCTTCAAACAATTTCTGGCTATGGCTGAAAATGTCTCGAAAGATACTATGGGTACCCTCCGTTCCGATCGAGGGGGGGAGTATATGTCTCATGAATTTAATGCATTTCTGGCCAGTCGTGGGGGTTTATGTAACACAGCCTCACGGTTTTGTCATAAAAGGACAAGAGGACAAAGTGTGCAGATGTAAGAAGGCTTTGTATGGGTTGAAGCAATCTCCTCGTGCTTGGTATGAGAAAGCTAACACTCATTTGGTTAAACGAGGCTTTCGTAACAGTCCAACAGAAAGCACAGTGTATGTAAAGCGTGAGGGTGATGTACTTCTCATTGTGGTTCTTTATGTTGATGATTTGCTGATCACTGGACCAAATGAGAGACATATTGCTGAATTTAAGGCTGATTTGAATGCTACTTTCAAGATGAAAGATTTGGGGCTATTGCATCATTACTTGGGTATACAGTTTAAGTAGTGTGATGGTGGTATTGCCTTGTGTCAGAAAAGGTACATAGAGACATTGCTATGTAAGTTTGGACTTGAGGATTGCAAACCTATTGCCACTCCCATGGAAACAGGTTTGAAGTTGAGTCTACATGATGCTGGCGATCTTGCCGATGTCACTCTTTACCAAACTGCTATTGGCTGCCTCATTTATGTATGCAACACGAGGCCGGATATTCAATTTGCAGTCTCACAGGTCAACAGATTTATGCATAGCCCAAGGTCTAAGCATTGGCAGGCTGTCAAGAGGATTTTTCGCTACCTTAGTGGCACTTTACATCTTGGCTTGTTTTATCCCAAGGGGGGATCATTGCGGCCAGACTTACATGCTTTTTCGGACTCAGATTGGGCTGGTTGTTTTGACACACGAGTGTCCACAAGTGGTTTTTGTTTCATGCTTGGCAGTTCATGTATATCATGGTTGAGTAAGAAGCAACATACTGTGGCCACTTTGAGTTGTGAGGCTGAGTACAGGGCAGTCTTCACAGCTACGGTTGAGTGTGTATGGCTCAGGCGCCTTATGGCTGATTTGGGTGTTGGACAGGACACTGCCAACACTATCTACAGTGACAGTCAGAGCGTATTGGCAGTTGCGAGGAACCCAATTTTTCATGCTCGCACAAAGCACATTCAGGTGCATTACCACTATGTCAGGGAGAGGCTCTCAACAGGAGAGATCAGCTTGGCTTATGTGCCAACACAGGACAACCTTGCAGATCTTTTCACAAAGGCATTGTCTCGTGAGAAGCTTTAAGCTTTCCGCAAAGCTTTGGGCTTACTCCCCTTTGTGGACTGATCCTGTCCTCAGGGCATGGCACTTCCCTTTACTCATGTGACAGCTCTCGTTCACCGCATCACTCCAGGGGGGATTTGTTACCATATACATGTGGTAGTGATGTGTGTAAACACACTAGGACCGCCGGGGCATTTTTTCCCTCTTTAGGAGGTTTTTTCCCCCGTGCATTGTATATACGCCCGTCACTCTAGGGCTATCTATCTTTCCATTGCACACTAAGTAACACACTCTCTATTGTGTGCCTTGAGCTTCCTTCGTCTTCTCCAAGCTGTGTGCATTTCTGTACATAAGGTGTACCAAGCCCCACCATCATGTGGGGAGATCAATACAAAATTTTCCCGTTGTTTTTCATATGAGGAGTGTCATGCAGCCACAAAGGACCCTGCGGGCCATAGGGTTGCATGGGCCAGGTTTGGTGAGAGTGTACTCAACATGTGTTCCTCCCGACCAGGAGGCTTGGAAAAGAAGGTTGAGAATTGGCGAAAGGCAAACGGTGCGTCCCAAGGAGGCCACCCGTCAAATACCAAGAAGCCCCGACTTACGCTAGTCGGTAGTATGCCCCCTACACAGAAAGTCCCCCCACAGCGTCATGAGGAGAAGACACCTGATTATATTGCGGACCTTGAAGCTATGGTTGGGAGAGTCCCTCGGACATGTGTCGGGGTAGCCGATAGGCTGAAAGAGCTGACAATGTCTCTGAAGCAGAAGAAGGAAACACTCTTGAGGGCAGAGGGTTCCAATAAACTTGTCAACCAGATTATGGACGACATCAAGGAATATGAGACCCACCTAGAAACACTGAGAGAGGCCAACACTGGCGATGACGCATAAATCAATGTGATAGAAGCTGATTTGGCTGCCAGTCGAAGGATGCTACGTTGATACGGAATCAGTGAAGATACGTCATTGCTCGACAAGGAGATTCTAGAGCAACAGGTGCTGGTAGTTTTGGGAGTTTTTGGTAGAACTGTTTATGCTTGGTTTGGTTGGATTCGTAGTGTTAGGTACCTTTGGTAGAACTGTTAATGCTTGGTTTGGTGGGATTGGTAGTATTAGGTACCTTTGATAGAACTGTTTATGCTTGGTTTGGTGGGATTGGTAGTATTAGGTACTCATGGTAGAACTGTTTTTATTCTAGGTAGTTTATGGTTTCCTTTTGTCTTATGGTTTGGTATTTCTGTTACTGTGAAGAAGTTTTGGTACTTTAAGGTACTTTCTGAAAGTGCTGCAAAAGGTGTTGTGGTAGTTTTATTCTGATAGCTTTGGTAGTTTTGCTAGTTTTGGTACTTTTAGGTACTATTTGAAAGTGCTGCAAAAGTGTAATTGGTAGTTTGATTTTGGTAATTTTGGTAGTTTTTGAAAGTGCTGCAAAAAGTTTTTCTTTGGTAGTCTTGGTAGTTTTGGTTGTTTTGGTACTATTTGAAAGTTTGATTTTGGGAGTTTTGGTACTTTTAGGTACTATTTGAAAGTGCTGCAAAAAGTGGCTTCTGTAGTTTGATTTGGTACTTTTAGGTACTATTTGAAAGTGCTGCAAAAAGTGGGTTTGGTAGTTCAATTTTGGTAGTTTTGGTACTTTTAGGTACTATTTGAAAGTGCTGCAAAAAGCTTGTTTGGTAGTTTGATTTTGGTAGTTTTGGGTACTTTTAGGTACTATTGAAAGTGCTGCAAAAAGCTTCTTTGGTAGTTTGATTTTGGTAGTTTTGGGTACTTTTAGGTACTATTTGAGAGTGATGCAAAAAGCTTGTTTGGTAGTTTGATTTTGGTAGTTTTGGTACTTTTAGGTACTATTTGAAAGTGCTTCAAAAAGTGGCTTTTGGTAGTTTTGGTACTTTTAGGTACTATTTGAAAGTGCTTCAAAAAGTGGCTTTTGGTAGTTTTGATAAGGTTTGGGTAGTTTAGTTCTGCATTGAGGGTATTTATATGTTTTTGGTACTATATGATTCCCGAGTTTGGTAGTGTTTGGTAGTTTTGGTGGTTTTGGGTTCTGTTTCGTAGTACAGTACTTAGAAGTACCAGTCTCGGTATGACTTCTTGGTAGTTTTTGAAACTAATTGGGACCGCTGGTTGTCAACAGGCTGAGTATGACACTCTGGAGAAAAAATGGAAGGAAGGTCAAGAGCATATGCTATTTGTGAAGGAGATGTTGTCTGATATCAAGCTTGGGAAGAGGTTCCTACTATATCCTAGGCCCCAGGTTAATGATTCGGTAAATGTGATCCCGGTGTTTGGTATGTGTGTTGCATGCGGTGAGCCCTTGGAGTGCGCACATGTAGTCGGAACCTTCATGCTAGAGTGCCCACACCAGTATCATCCCTTGTGCTTCAGTGCTCTGTTACAAAGCAGGGATCAGTGTGTCAAGCCGGGTTGTAATATGGTAATCTCTGATTTGGCAAAGTCCTGGGCCAGTGGGCTTCAAGTTGTCAAGAGTAAGTATGTGTGCATTTTTGAATACATATGCGCACTTGCAACTCAGTGAGGTTTTCATACAAGTTAGTATGTGTTGTCTTTCTTTGTGTTTGCAGAGGAGCAGGATGCTGCAGTTGCTGACCAGCACACCACAAAGTCGGCTGCAAGTCGAATATGGGACGTGGATGAGGTGACAAGGGAGATATCAGATGTTCTCCACGATCTGAAGCAAGGTAATTATGTAGGGAAAGACAATGTGACGGGACAAAGATGTGAGGCAACAGGTGACAGCGAAAGTAAAAGTGAGGAGGAGGCCAGAGATGATAGAAAGACAGGTGACAGCGAAAGGAAAATTGAGGAGGAGGCCAGAGATGGTAAAAAGACCAAGGACAAGGAGGAAGGTAAAGTCCCTGTTGTTGTGGAGCTGGATGCGGAGGAAAGCCAGGATGATGCCAACACAAAGCTCGATGAAGCAACGGCCAAGAAGGGAGAGGAAGAACCCACAAAGGGGGGTGTTGGGGAGGGGGTGGAAACCACAAAGGGGAGTGAAGGGGAGGTCAAAGAGGGGTCGGAAGGCAACAAAGATCGGAGGGAGGCCGAGGATGAGCAGGAAAAAGTACTTGCGAACGATACTGTTGTGGACAGCATCGACGAGGGCGTTGACTCTACTGCTGCCGATGTTGTTTCAAAGCGGAGAGGTGATTCCCATGATTCCGTGACCCTGCAGAAACTTTTCTGTTTGCAGAGAAAGAAGCGCAATCGCGCCCGTGATCAATTATCCCGTGCCTGCAAACTGTAGCCAGTGAGAATCTATTGTATTCCGCACTTTGTGCATTTTAGTGACTGAGTCAACTTGATTTTTTGGCCCTGAGCTTTATCTTTTCTCTCTATCTAGTTCTGTGTTGGTATGCTACTTTTCGTTACATTACTGTTTCAGTTGTCCTCACTATATGTGCATTACAGTACCAAATTTGGTACTTTTTGTTACTGTTGAACTTGGGTGCACGTCTGTCCAATATTACAGTATCAATTTGGTACTTCTTGAACTTGCGATTTCGGATAGTCCTTATCACTTGTGCAATACAGTACCAAATTTGGTAGTTTTTGGACCAGTTTTCTGTTTAGATATGATGTTTGCACTGTGTATTTGTCCCCACTCATTATGTTTGTTGGTGCTGTAGTAAGTTGGTGGCTAGACGAGACACCGGCAAGCACATTGTTGCAGCCTGATGTGGCTGCTAGATGCGGGCGGATGATTGTCCTTGATCTTAATGGCGTGCTACTAACCAGCTGCAGCGAAATCCTTGAGCAGCTTGAGTGCCTGCCAAAGGAGCACACGCCACGGGTAGTCCATCTCGGAGGGAATGTAATTTGTCTTGTAAGGCCGGATGCGGAGCAAGTCATCCAACGGCTTAAACAGAAAGCCAGCCTAGTCTTGTGGTCCTGCTGTAGAAGGGAAAAACTGTTACACATGGTGAACGCGTGCTTCCCAAACTATAGAAGGCAAAAATATTTTGCAGGTAAAGCATGCCCGCTTTGAATGTTGCAGGACATAAGTTACGCATACCTCTTAACCTCGTTTTTTGGCATTAGCAGATATTCTCTCCCAAGAGGACTGTGAAATATGGTGGGCCCGTATGTCGGAGGTGCCGGTTGTGCCCAAACACATGGGCGATAAGCCCATTTTCTTGAAGAAGCTACGGACGCTGTGGGCAAGGCACCCGAAGTACGATGCCAGCAACACTATTCTTGTAGATGATTGTAGATACAAGTCTCTTAAAAATGACTATGAAAACTGTATGGCAATCCGATCATACGATCCCATGGTAGTAGGAACCGATTACCCGTTTTACTTGCTTGATTTTGTTTTGCCTTGGTTGCTCGGGTGGATAAGGGATCGGTACCCAACAGCGTACACTCGCAAAAACCCAGTCTTTGACATTGAAGACGATATTTCTGGGTACATTACTGATTACTTCATACAGATGGAGGGGTACTCCTATAAATTTGATCCCCCGAGGTAGCAGATTTCCATAATCATGTAAATAGTGGAATTTTGTAACCCGATACTATACATAATGGAAAACCACTTCTCTTGTTTAGACTGTCTTGGTATCTTGATCTCTACTGTTGAAACCCCTGACTAATTCTCTTGAAACCTCTTGGAGCTAACCAGGTTGACCAACATTTTAATTTTTGAGGCAGATAGCATCTATGTTTGGCATACCTTTCATGTTATCAACGTAGTTCTAGACATTGCTCAAGGTGGTCGTATCAAATACGAATAGAAAAACTGAAAAATACCAAGAAATAAAGTAAACCATAAGTGATACAGCAAGTTCAAGGAGTACCAAATTGTACCAAATTTGGTACTGTAATAGTGGACAAGAGTGCACCCAAGTTCAACATAGTACCAAAAAGTACCAAATTTGGTACTGTAATAGTGAACCGACGTGCACCCAAGTTCAACAGTACCAAAAAGTAGAGATATAGTGAGGACAACTGAAACAGTAATGTAATGAAAGGTAACATACCAACACATAACCAGATAGAGCAATAAAGTAAACCATAAGTGATACAACAAGTTCAAGCAGTTCCAATTTGGTACTGTAATAGTGGACAGACGTGCACCCAAGTTCAACAGTACCAAATAGTACCAAATTTGGTACTGTAATAGTGGACAGAGAAGCACCCAAGTTCAACAGTACCAAAATGTACCAAATGCACATATAGTGAGGACAACTGAAACAGTAATGTAATGAAAGGTAACATACCAACACAGAACTAGATAGAGAGAACAGATAAAGCTCAGGGCCAAAAAATCAAGTTGACTTAGTCACTAAAAAGCACATAGTGCGGAATACACTTGGTACTATTGACTACCGGATTCAGTTGTTCAATCAGGGCTTCTCATTGCCCTCAAGTAACATGGACGCACCTTCGTCACTCTCATCATCATGATATGGCATGCTATTGTATATCCTCTCATATGCTTTAGTAGACAACTTGTATTGTAAAATTTGACCTAGGGATCCTGCAATAGGCTCCATCGAGAAACGTATGGCCCTAAGAAGATGTGAGTAGATCATTACCGGAGATGTGTGATCCAATAGCCGGTATGTATCAGCTTTTCCTTCAACTTGGCCATAAAAAAAGCCTTCAACAACCTTCCCTCCTCTTACAATTTTGTTATGCCACTTATCCTTTTGTGCTTTCACCGTTTGGTACAACACTTCTGTGCATTTGATAATGTAGAAGTCTTCGTTTGCCTCAGCTGCTTTTACTGCAAAATTATCCCCTATGGACAGCATGCCACTTAACATTTCAGGGCATCCTTCATATAGTGGCAGGTTGGACACTTGGCTCATCGGAATCGATGTTGAATCTCCACCCTCCTCCTCGTCATCTGATTTGTCATCCCTAATTGTATCCCTGGACTCTGGCAAGGGTTTGATGCAAACATATTTCCATTCTTCAATGTGCATTCTGTTCCTGCATCTTCTCCACAACCCACGCATACACGGATCACAAAAGCATGAAAGTGATGGAAAGCGTATGGCGGTGCGGTTGTCCAGTGAATAGCCATTAGCACAATGAAATGAGCGGGAGCCAACGATGCGCTCACAGTCCCATTGCAGATTGCACTGCACTTCATTCGCGCCAATAAGCCAAAAGACTCTTTGCGTATTACACCTCTGAGACTGTTCTCTTGGCTGAAAAGTTGCTTTCAAAAAGTTGACAACATCGGCTACACACTTCATACGCCAGCCATCTGGTTTCAATTCCTCATGCGTCAAAGTTCTCTTGATGACTGCCCCTGCCCCATCATGTTCACCTTTTCCATGGCCGGATGCAGAGAAGTTATGAATCATGTGCAAGCCTGTCATTTGATAGTACCTGGCCACAAAATAGTAAGGTCTACGGGCCTTGAATTGTGAAGCAGCACCATCTGACCAAACCCAATGTTGCTGCAAAGAATGTCCTCGTTCTTTCAGCCACTTGTCATGCAGCAAGAAACAATGTGGTACAAACAATGTGTCATGCTGCTTGTCATCCGATATGTAGAAGTGCAGCGTCTTCTATGTACCACCTGCTGCATTTCTTAAATAAGTGATGTGCACAAGTATTGTGACTTGGGTAGACCACCAATGCATTGACTGAATTTCATTCTGAACTTTAAAGGAATAATTCTCCGCAAAGTCAATAACAGATACTACAACGTTGCTAGGAAAATTCTGCAAACAGTCCTTGAATTGTTGGGCTTGCGAGCGGAAGACAAAGTTGTGCCTGATGAAGCCTATCAGATGGGCTGAAAATAGGCTAAGAAAAGTCTCACTTTTCATCCGTTGCACAATCAAGTCCTTTCTCTTCTTCTCACTCCCACCTTCGTGAACCTGTCGTGTTCCAACCTCCATGAAAACCTTCACAGACACCTCCTTGCTATCCTCTGCTATCTCATCGGGACAAAATGTCAACCTCCGTACTCCACATTGTGAGCAGTCCCCCATCAAGCATTTCTTTGCATGGTATTCACAATTTGGAGGCTTTGGGCACATGATGGATTCCCACATAACGGTGATGTGCTGACACACTGCTTGGTTTGCAAAACACGTTCCTCTCTCATCACCTCTGCAACAAACGGACCAAGTGCAAAGGTGACCTTTCCCGTGGTGCTCGAACTTGTTCTGCCGCATTTGATTAAGGGACTCTTTGAAATAGAGCATCTGCACATGAACCACACAGCAGCAAGTATTTCTGTCCTTCAACTTCCGTACAAAGTATGGCTTCAATGCCTCGAAGCATCTAAGAGACACTACCACTGTTGGGTGAGCCTTCTTGAATCTTTGGTACAGCTCAACCTATGGCACAAAAACAAAACGATTCAGAAAAAAACCAACATCATGGTACTGGTAAAATTTCACTAATGCAGTAGTGCCAAAACTGGCTTTCGACAGTTCCAAATATGGTACTATAATAGTGGACAGACGTGCACCCAAGTTCAACAGTACCCAAAAGTACCAAATTTGGTACTGTAATAGTGGACAGACATGCACCCAAGTTCAACAGTACCAAAAAGTTCCAAATATGGTACCGTAGATTTGGTACTGTCGGTAGGCTTTGGTACTCTATAGATATTATTTGGTACTCTGCATATAGGCTTTGGTACTATCAGAAATGTGGGGTACCCTGTAAATATACTTTGATCCTATAGTGGTAGGCTTTGGTACTCTACAGATAGGATCTGGTACTCTTCAGAGAGGATTTGGTACTCTACAGATAGTCTTTGGTGGTATCCGATGAGTTTGGTACTCTACATATAGGCTTTGGTACTATCAGAAGTGTGGGGTACCCTGTAAATAGACTTTGGTCCTATAGTGGTAGGCTTTGGTACTCTACAGATAGGATCTGGTACTCTTCAGAGCGGATTTGGTACTCTACAGATAGTCTTTGGTGGTATCCGATGAGTTTGGTACTCTGTAAATAGACTTTGGTTCTCTATACATAGGCATTGGTACTGGATAAATAGGTTTTGGTACTCTGTCGAGAGGATTTGAAACTCTATGGATAGGCTTTGGCACTCGATCGCTAGGATTTGGTACTCGATATACCGGATTTGGTACTTTACAGATCTGAGTTGGTACTCGATATACCGGATTTGGTACCCTACATATGTGCTTTGGTACTTTATAGATAGCCTTTGGTACTCGATAGACAGTATTTGTTACTCTACATATAGGCTTTGGTACTATCAGAAGTGTGGGGTACCCTGTAAATAGACTTTGGTCCTATAGTGATAGGCTTTGGTACTCTACAGATAGAATTTGGTACTCTACAGAGAATATTTGGTACTCTACAGATAGTCTTTGGTGGTATCCGATGAGTTTGGTACTCTGTAAATAGTTTTTGGTTCTCTATACATAGGCATTGGTACTGGATAAATAGGTATTGGTACTCTATCGAGAGGGTTTGAAACTCTATGGATAGGCTTTGGCACTCGATAGCTAGGATTTTGTACTCGATATACCGGATTTGGTACTCTACAAATCTGCTTTGGTACTCCATACATATGCTTTGGTACTAGATACACTGGATTCGGTACTCTACAGATGTGCTTTGTTACTCCATAGATAGCCTTTGGTACTCGATAGACATGATTTGGTGCTCTACATATAGGCTTTCGTACTATCAGAAGTGTGGGGTACCCTGTAAATAGATCCTGGTCCTATAGTGATAGGATTTGGTACTCTACAGAGAGGCTTTGGTGGTATCCGTTGAGTTTGGTACTCTGTAAATAGACTTTTGGTTCTCTATACATAGGCATTGGTACTGGATAATTAGGTTTTGGTACTCTATAGAGAGGGTTTTAAACTCTATGGATAGGCTTTGGCAGTCGATAGCTAGGATTTGGTACTTTATGGATATTCTTTGGTACTGTAAACACCCTCTGCCGTACAGCAGACTACCAAATTTGGTACTGTCTGGACCAAATAAGCCTTAAGTAGCACCAAACAAGATGTACAATTACTAGAAGTTGTTGGTACCTGAGATTCGTCGAGTAGATGTATAGGATGTTTGACGACACTTTTCATGCCAATTCTCATCTTGCATATGTCTTTCTTGTTGGGTGAAACTCTGCTCTCTGATGTCCAAAAGGCATATACCAAATCTCTTGTTTCATTGGTAATAACGGTTCCTCGTGGCAATTGTCTCTCACAAGCACTCAATGGCAACACTTCATCTTCATCTTTATTCTCTAGCCGTGAGCTTGCTGCAGCTATATTCCTTCGATGGATCCCCAAGATATTAGCCATTCTGGATTGGTTTACTGATTGTGAGTTTGTACTATTGTTCCGAATCATTGCCAAAGAGCTTCTCTTTACAAAAAGTTCACTTGCTGAATGAGGGACCTTGATTTGAGTCAAAGTGTTGCGCACACCCGATACAATAGTGTCTTCGACTTTGCTGAAATTTGATGGTTGCAGCAAGGAAAATGTTTGGTGGTCCAGGAGTTGCCGGAATATTTCCTTCTGCTCATTCTTTGCAATCCCTACTGTTTGCTTGCGCCAACATCGAGCCACCGCTGCACAAATGTTCTTTCTTGACCTGGCTTTCCATAATCCAAGAGCAGACATAGGATGTCTTTCCTTGCTTCTCTGTGCGCGTTTCTTTGCAGCCCAATAATCACGAAGAAAAGCCTGATTACCGGCTGGAATACTAGTGCTAATGGAATTGATGTGCATCTGCTAAACATTGCTTGGGCCACCTTGTACCTCGTCAAAAGAGAGGAACTGTGCATCACCTTCCATCTCGTCGATAGAGAGGAGCTGTGCATCACCTTCTACCTCGTTGAAAGAGAGATCCTGAGCATCACCTTCTATGTCATCGAAAGAAAGGTTTTGAGCATCACCAAGACAGTAATCTCCTGCGCTACTATCCATTTGCAGAGAGAGAGAGAGAGAGAGAGAGAGAGAGAGAGAGAGAGAGAGAGAGAGAGAGAGAGAGAGAGAGCTCGAACACAGCAGTTCGGTGGCTATGGAGGCAGCAAGTAAGGCGAGAGGGTTCAAAACTGAGAGAGACACACAGGGAGAGGGACGTGCGAGAGAGAGAGAGAGAGAGAGAGAGAGGTGCTGGAGTGAAATCTCCCAACCGTAACCCCACCCCCCGGCCCCGTCGTCACCCCCACCTCTTCTTAGGATAGCATGCTTCTAAAGTTAAAAAAACGTCCACTTAAAAAAGAAGTTTATTTGCCCTCCCCAATTCCAAAAAAATGCCCATGGTTTTTACACACAAGAATCACCAAGCATACGTTGTGTCAAGGACACTACTTTTTGTACCACCAAACCATGCTTTGACCCACTTACATAAGGATATATTCTCATTTTGGTCAAGATGTATGCAAATAGGTGATTTTGTTGCATAAGATCGGTGTAATTTCCTACCCTCAAAATGCACATATGTAAGTATATGGTGTGAGGGATTAGGACATCAACCACACTTAGCTAGATATGTGGTGTGTCTTCTAGAATCTCACTATGTTGTGGTAAAGTCATTATGCATGACATGCCAAGGAATTTTGTTGAAATCTTCTATAAGAGAGAACATGCTATTGGATATCGAGGTAGTTGATTGGAATAGCTAGAATATTTGGTTCAAGAAAAGCTACATCATTGTGCTCTAGCTTGTGTGGAAAGAGTACTATGGTGGAGTTTGTAATATAGTGAAGCATTGAAACAAGTAACAAAGCTAGTCCATCAAAAGAAGCTTGCATGGACAATTGCTAGAAATTTGAAAATAGTCTAAAACTTGAAACCAAAAGGTTTTTTTTGTTGACAATCACTCATGCTATTACTTAGGCTTGGATGAAGTTTATGCAAGACTCAAAGAAGAAGTTGGCCTTGAGCTCGTTATTATACTTGCCAAACTTTGGCAAGTAGCTTCAACCAAGCGGTGTTGCTCAAAGAGTGCTAATATTTCTTGTAGCATAATATGGCACATGCAATTATGTTGAGGGTGATGGCATGTAGAGCTAAGGAAGACATGACAAGTTGTTATATTTTATTATAGAGCTCAATCCCTCTATCAACACCTTGGTCCTGTAAAGGCAATACAGTGTAACACAAATAAACACAAAAGAAGATAAAAGCTGATGTCAAAAGTTGAATTAACTCTGCAAAAATAAAGCAGTTAGAATTGCTTGTGTTAGAGCCTAGTCCAAAAATAGTTAAAAAGTGATTGCAATATCATGAACGATTTCGACTATATGGCAAGTGTAATGTAAATTATGGCTTGCAAGCAACCTTGCATCACAACACATGTAGATGGATGCCTTAAAGCTTCATAACCCGCTCATTGCACTTGACTTGCTTTCTTCAGTACATTAAGCCAGAGTTTCAAGACATGGAGCCATACACTATCAAGCCACATTTGAGTTTCCTTAATACACTACTCTAAACATGCCTGAAGGGCCTATCTTTCCCCTTTCTGCAACTTCACCTAACTAGATATTTGTGCATGTTCACTAGAAGCTCATGATGTTAAGCACTCTATCAAATATAATGAGAAAGAATATAATTTCCTACATGATAAAATGTACAAAATGTTGTGCTTTTATTAACAAACAGACTATCAGAAGAATTGTATAGGAAACCAATTCTAATCTTAGATTTTCATTGTAAATACTTAGCAGTAGATAGTTACCATGTTCTAAGTGTGAACTTGTATACTTTCTATTCAGTAATTGTGTTGGACCTAGGATTTACTGGCTCTAACTAGTAACCACATAGCTACTATAACAAAACTCTAGAGGCACCTTGAGATTGCTTGTCCCATCGAGCAATTCTTAACTTACCATATAGAAACTCAGAATTTTGCTCTTTGTAGCTAGCAACTCTACAAACTTACTATATTGGAAACCCAAGGGAGCTTATAAATTTCTAGTTTTATCTAGCAATTACTAACTTACCATATTAAAAAAATGGAATTTCCTACTTGGATCTAGCAACTCCACATACTTACCATTTAGAAAATCTAGAGGCACTTTGAATTTGCTAGTTCCATGTAGCAAACTACAACTCACTATATAGGAAATTCTGCAAAATAATAATTTTGCTAGATCCATCTAGAAAAAAGCTCTAAAGTTTCTAGTTCTATCTAGGAAGTACACAAAACGCAATGGGTGTTGCTATATGGTAACATGTCCAAAGTTCCTTGTGGTAAAGCACGGGCATGGAGAAGGAGCAGAGCACACAAATGTCGGGCACAGAGAGAGAGAGAGAGAGTTACTTGATGAGCTTCCTCCTTGATCCCTCACACACAGGCTTTGCAGAATGTCATCAAATGATGAAGAAGGCGTAAAGCACGGGCATGGAGAAGGGGTAGTGCACACAAACGTTGGGCAGAGAGAGAGAGAGAGAGAGAGAGAGAGAGAGAGAGAGTTACTTGATGAGCTTCCTCCTCGATCCCTCACACGCAGGCTTTGCAGAATGTCATCAAATGATGAAGAGAGCGTAAATCACGGGCATGGAGAAGGGGCAGCGCACACAAACGTCGGGCAGAGAGAGAGAGAGAGAGAGAGAGAGAGAGAGAGAGAGAGAGAGAGTGTGTTACTTGATGAGCTTCCTCCTCGATCCCTCACACACAGGCTTTGCAGAACGTCGCTTTGTGAATTTTTACGTCATTGCGGTGGTAATCGCTATTGCTTAATTAAATTTGAAATCGCTATTGTGAAATTACCTACACTAGCCACGTGGCGCTTTCTCCAAAACGTTCTCTCCATTATATAAGTAAGAAGTTGGTTTAAATTGTGAGAAAATAGGGCGTTGGGACAATGGAGAAGAATCAAATCGATTGTGCACATTATGCTCATTGCAAGTTCGAGAGTTTGAGTACCACACACTACTAGAGTGCTCAGCTTTTCGTCACATCCGAACTTGCTTCTCTCACATTTTCAGCCATGACATAGACCTACAGACTTTCCTCTCCCAGCTAGAGTGTCGCCTCTCCATTGCGACTCTCATCATCACAATTTTGGAGCATCGAGAATCACTCATCAGCCATACACATACTACATCACACGTAACTTTGGTCCCATCGGTCATATTTGACCTCCGAGGACGAAAATAAAATCTATCTCTCTCTCTCTCTCTCCTCCTCCTCCTCCTCCTCTTCTTGTATCTAATTGTAGAATAAGAGGAATTTATCCACCTGGAAGCTTTCATCGTTCAATCATAGGAATCTTCGTGGATTTCTCTTCCCAAGAAGGTTTTATTTATGAGATTCATGGGTAGTCGACTTGTTTTGTATAGTTCATTAAAACTCAATAGCAGAATTCAAACTCAAGCTCACCATTATGACAGCCTCAATGACATGCTGAAGTAAACCACTTGCAAGACAGTATGCACTAATGTTCAACTTGCTGTCTTGCTAGGGAAAAAAAAACACGGCCTTCCAACCACCCACACCCCCCCCCCCCCCCCCCCCCCCCAAGCAAAAGGTTATCAGCGAATTCTAGAAAAGCGAGGCAAAGGCAGCACAACCTAGCCGAGGATAGAGAGAGAATCAGCAACGGTTGAATGAACTAGCAGCAAGCCCATGAAAGGTCAGGGAACTAAACGTGAAAGCTCAGAGAAGCAAGAGAACAAAGCTCATCAAAATCAGAAGGGGGTGTAGAGAGAACAAGCAAAAGAGAAGGAGGAGGAAGAGCAGGAGGCTACAAACAACACCGTAATTGAAGAAAAGGACACCCATGATGGCGCTAACAGTGAAGGTATAACTCACAAGGACCTGAGCACCTCCAATGCCTCTCACTCGAATGGAAACATGCTTTATGTGGCGAGCTAGCTGACCAATATGTCCTCAGACGTGTGGTCTGCGGTGTGCAAGGCAAGGCTTGGAAATGGCTCTGGCATCGTTGATTGAAGTGTTTCCATGGCTGAAAATAGAGTCTATCTTGAAGCTAATCCGTCCATGAACGGCCAAGAGAAGCGAGATGGACTTCTTGGGAAATTCTTTGCCTTACCAGGTGTTATAAGGTCTGGTAGACTAATAGTCAACACGGAGGTTCTCAAAGAAATGGCATAGTCACTATGTATGTCAAAAGTGGTGTACTCTTCCGTATTAGAAGTTACCGTGTCCATGAAAGGCCAGGACAAGTGAGATGGATTTCTTGGGCAACTCTTTGCCTTAGCAGCTATTATAAGGTCTGGAAGAATAATAGTCAATGTCACAAACATGGAGGATGCCAAAGAAATGACATAGTCCGTACGTATGTAAAAAGTGGTGTACTTGTCCGAGCACAACAAGTCCTTGACAAGCTTCTTATCTGGGATATTGTCTCTTGGAGTGCATTGAGTGCGAAATATGCCCAACAACGACAGGGCTAGGAATCTCTGGGCTGTTTTCAGTAGATACAAAACGAGGGCAGTCATTCTTGGCACTACCTTGGTTGACATGTATGCCAAATGTGGGGTTACTTCATAAAGCACAAAAAGTGCTTAAGGAGCTTTCTATCTGGAATGTTGTCACCTACGCTTCTTCTATCTTGAAGGGATGTGGCATTATGTAAGATGTTGATATGGGCAAAAGAATTCACAAAGATATTGTTAGCCAAGGGTTGTTGAAGACAAACGATTGGCACTGCCTTGGTTGACATGTATACCAAATGTAGTGTACTTCATAAAGCACTCTTTGTCGAGAGAGCGTATATGTTGTATGAGTCATGGTGCACTCTGTGGTGGTAGCCTTGTCCAGGAAACTCACTTGGGTATTTCTTTTGTGAGCTCACTTAAAGACTGTGCTATGAGCAAGGAGTTGTACCAAGGAAGCAGGATACATGCTAATATTTGTGATAGTCGATTACTTGAAAATAACACATACTTAGCCAAAATGATAGTCAGTTTGTATGTCAAGTGTGGCACCCAGGTTTAGAAATAAAGATGAAGGATGGTAACAAATCCCCAACATCTCATGCAAGCAATTTAAATCCCAAGTGTGGGTAGTTGGCGAATGAAAGAAGACCCGCCAGATATTCCCAAAACCCCCTTCCTGTAACATAACATCTTTGAGGCTCTTCGGGTGGCCAACTCGGAAAACCTCATGGTAACTAAAGCAAGCAATGGGGAAGAAGTTGACATTCTATGGAGAAGGTATGTACACGGTTGTCCTCTTTGTGGTGGACAGGGATCTAGGGCCTAAGGCGGTGTTTAATCATCTCTCTAGGAGAGCTCTAGGATTAAAGATCAAGTGGGAAAATCAATAGATTACCATCATGAATATATATGGACCTTGCTCGGTGAAGGACATGACAAAACAATGGGAGCACCTGAAAGGAATCTAGGTTGAAGGGGAATGGCTCCTAGTGGGAGATTTCAATATGGTGAACAAGATAAAGGACACAATTGGATCATCAAACATGTTAGTAAGATCTAAAAGATCCAAATGGCTAAGCTTGTGTAAAAAGTGGGAGTTGGTGGACATGTGGGAGGTGGACCCTTGGAATAACATGCCAGGGTTCCCATACACTAGTCTATAGCATGTTGGCATGGCTTCTTGACTGGATCGATGATGCTATTCTCATCAAGATGATTGGCTACCATCATTGCTTGAAATGAATGTAGTGCCTTCATAATGCATGTCAGATCTCCTGTTGCTAAGCATGAAGTTAAAAAAAACCAAAGAAGAAGGTGTGTGCCCCTGAGGGTCTAAGAAGTTACTTACAAAGGATCACCTTTTTAAAGACCCTCTGTTCAAGGACGTGGCCTTGAAAGCTATGAGTAAGCTTTCTAAATATGTGGAGTTGGCAAGTCTTAGGGCCTGGGAAATCTTCACCGAGAATATCCAAAAAGCAATCAAAATTGCAGACCCTAAAAGGAAGAAATACCACGAGGAACGCCTAAAGCAGCTCGCTGACGAAGTAGAGCTTTTAACCTCTAAAAAGCAAGAAGGATTGGCCTCTAAAGTTGAGCATAAAAGATGGATTGAAGCTAAGTGTGACTTGATCAAAAAGCAGCTCGAGGAGGTGAGGAAGGCCAGGATATTATCCAAGGAAACCTACCTCCAAATCGAAGGAGGCACTATAATGAAACTCACTGCTTCAGGGCCCTCAAAGTCAAGAGAAATCGGGGCCTGGTTCACTCGCTTATCGATAGGGAAGGAAATGAAGTTAAGGACGCAGATGATATGGCCCAACTGATGCTTACTAACTTACGTCAGATTATAGTCTAGCCTGAGACCCCTCCCCTGAAGTTGAGAAAGCCAAAGTCTCTCTTCTTAGGAGCATAAAAGAAGTGGTGTCTAACTCAGATGCCATCCTCTTGGAGAAGGCTTTCACACATTGCAAGCTTTAGGCAAAGAGAAGTCCCTTGGTTGGGATGGTATGACTGCTGAATTTTTCAAAGAATTCTGGGATGATCGTAGGTCCCCAATCACGTGAATAGCTAACCAAGACCTAGTTAATGAAGTCCTTGACTTAAGCATTAAAAGGGGTCTCATCAAACCTATCTCCAAACAAATTTTCTATTCTTAGCTTAAACATTAGCGCCCCATCACTATGATGTCAGTGGCCTTTAAGATTATTGCAAAAATTGTTGCCCTTAGGCTCTCTCCCCTCTTGGACAAGGTCATCACTCCCTACCAACACGGATTTATCAAGGGAAGGTCAATCTATGATAACATTCTGGCGGCAATGGTCGGCATAGAATATGCATCAGGCACTAAGCAAGAGTGTATCTATTCTATGCCAACTGGATTTTGTCAATAGCGACCAACACATGGACCAAGGATGCACCAAGCATAAGAGGACATGCTACAATTTTTCCTATTAGTCTTGTATAGTTTTATGCTTACATTTGTATGAAATTCTTACTTTCCATAAAATGTTTAAATTTAGCAGGTTTCAAGAGCAGCTTGACGACACCTCCAAACCACCGCACTAAGGTTTTAGCCAAAAGTTTATCCTAATTTAGCAAGTCCTAAATTAGCAGGTAGGTTGTAGCCATGGGTGAGCTTCATAAGTCTCCAAGGTTTGTGCAAAGATCTAGCACCCGAGCTAGTTAATTAAAAGGTAAGTTTATGGTTTTTTATAAATGAAAGGGAAAATCTAAAGACTAAGGTTAGATCAACACTTCCTCATTTAGTAAGTTGACTCTAGTCTTTGTTTACTAAGCTTGACTAGTGTCATGCCAAGGGTAGGACTAGACGGGCACGGCCCGGGCAATGTTCCAGACACACATGGAGTAAAGGGGTCTATATATGGAAGAGGTCCAGGGGCCTATATATAGGATGGTTGGGAGGTTATTCGCATGTCTTTCTACCCGCCGGCCTCACATTGGTATCAGAGCAAGGTGGAGAGGAGGAGGCAACAGGGAGCTATGGAGGAGGGAAGCATGGCGTTCTTTCTCTCTCTCTTTCTCTCTCGCTCTCGTTCTTCATGGAGGAGAAGGATTGGGTAAAAGAATCTTGGAGAATCCCTTGCATGCATTTGCATGAAGTCGAAGCAGGGGAATCGGCCTCAAGCAGGAGACATGGCGGCCCGCGGGAAAAAACCCTTAACAGCTCGGCCTCAAGCAGGAGACATGGTGGCCCGCGGGAATAAACCCTTAATAGCACCCAAGGGATTTTGCCGACCTGCGCAGAATCGAGCATGGCGACCATCATGGGGTGCGCAGTAGGCAGAGGATTAGATCTCGTCATGGGCAGGGCGCGAGGCGAGCAACCCTACCCTCGTTATAGCTTCTTCTTCCCCAGCGCTGTTGCCGACATGCACCAGAGGTGTTTAATTTTTTTTAAGTTTTTCATGGTGCATGGCCGCCCTTAGGCGCCCAACCAAGGGTGCCCAAGGGGCAACCCTAGGATCAGGCCAAGGGCCAAGCCCCACGAGATGCATGGGAACCATGGCTTCGGACGGCAATGAGATTCAAGTACAATCTCAGCAAACAGGGGAAGATCGACCGGAATTTGCTGCACAAGAACTATGTAGAAAATCTGAAATACTGCATATCTTGAATTTCGAGGCTATAGTCGCTTTGCACGGCAATCGGCAAGAACTGGGCCATCACGATCACGGCCTCCAATTTTTCTTCTGAAGCCCCCAAGAACATGAACTCAGAAATTCTGATACAAATGCAACAAATCGGTACGGCTACGACATGTTTGGCCTGCATGGTAATGCACCATGCAAGATATCGACACCATGGGATGTCGATTCGGGTGATTAATGAGGTATGCAATCTATTTTGCTTTAGTTTGAAAAAAAATTCACACATGCTATGTAACTCTTGCATGCAGGCACAAGCACAGCTTGTGAGAATTCCGTAAGCATTCATTTTTTTTTACGGCTTTTTTTGTAAAGAACCATTGTTTGGTTGAGGGATCAACATCAAGCATGGCTTAAGTATACAATCCCTCGACACGACACGACACGCGAGTCGGCGGGTAATTGTTGATACAAAGGTAACTCAGGTAGGGCCTGTGATATATTCGATTACGGTATTCGGCAAGGCCGACCAGTCAGTATAATTTCAACTAACTGTTTACCATCATATACTTTCCAAGGGCAAGGCTCCCTAGAGCGACACTCCAATAAACCGATTTGTGTCTTACGTCGGTTGTTCAATTTTGATCTCTCCTCATTGTGCTATCTCGAGGCGGAGGAAAGCAAGATTTCTGGGAGCACGGCTCCATGAATTGGATGCATACTCATTTCCAAGCCATTGCAGCTTGCTAAGAAGCAGGCAATATAGAAACATTGACATCCACAACTAGGAGCTGAATGCAATGTTGACCACCATATGCAATTTCGTCAAGCAAAGGTTGCTTTGAACAAGCAGTATTGGGCAATCGCTGACATGTGATAGCTCAGTTGTAGATGCTATCTTTCTCACTATCGGGAAATGTTATGATTCTCAATCAGTAGCAAAATTTGGCAAGGTCGTTTCCCTATGAAATTTTGACAAGGTCACTTTTTTGTACATGATCGACAAGGTTGATTCTCTTTGCTATGGCATCTACCGTCCATCGCATTTGTAGGCAATGAGGCCAGATGTAGTTCTATGAAGCAATGCTTCAATTTATGCATCTTGCATTGAGACTCCCCACGTTTGGCATGTACTATGAGTATACAAACTTGGGACGGATTTGGCAAAATGTTTGCAGATTCTTTCATTCCGTATACGACGGATGTATATGATACAAGAGGGCGAATATACATATGCGACAACTCTCTCTCACACGGCAGATTTGGCTATGAGCCACCTTTACGCGAGCTTTTCCTTTGGAATTTCATGACAACTGGTTGCAGCAACAACTACCAGGTTAGCCAAGTTTAAGTTTTTCTTGTTTTTTTTTTCCATGTTTACACTTTACTTGGCAATTACTGTCATTGTGCAAAGCAAAGTGCTTTGGCAATTTTACATGAAGCACGGCTTCTCCCTTGTGCCGAGATACTGCCATTGATTTGGAATCAAGGGCTCTGGCACACAAGTTTGGGGAACTGGCAAAATAGAGAATGTCAGCTCATAGAATCCCTACCAGTTTATTCTGTGCAAGGCACTTATGATTTTGGTTCTCACGCTTGAGACCGTTATAGTAGCCAAGGGCTTACGTTTTTGCATGCAAGGCATGTTAAGCAGGTGGCATGGATTCTACCACTTTATGCATTATGCTTCCGCTATCACACTTGCAACTCTGTCAAGGACAGCCTAAGTGATGGATTGTTGAACTTGATGGTTGGATGCTATCAACACCCAACATCACTAAAAGAAACCTAAATCTAGAACTTATTTCACAGGCAAAGTGCCAATGCTAAGTCATTTTCATACAATCATGACCCTGCAATGGCAGGTAGATCAAGATGTGGTTGTGTTTTTCTGTTACCTCTCTCAATGAGAGAGTCATAGCAGAAACTTATTGCATGCTTATAAGGATCCGCTGCACATTAGGCATAAGATGCACACGAGCATGGCAATCAACTATACACGTCATAGTCGTTCAAGGAAAGTTCCGCAGCCCAGCATGCTCTTCTTCTCTCTCGTTCTCTCTCTTTAAGGGACTAATGAAAATCTTCTAAGAAGCTTTTGATACTTGTTTTTCTCGTGAGTCAGCCTGAGCCAAGGTGCTCTAACTCTCAGCTAGCACGTGGCTAAGATGCTACTCAAATTAGTCTTCATCGGTTCGTCGAACACTAATTTGCACAAGGGCTATGAGCCACACAGGCTAAGAGCCATTGTCAGGCCAAGGGTAAGACCCAACTATTGGCATTCTTTGGGTGATTGTTTTCAGAGTGAACAGATCTACCCAGGGAAGTATACATCGACGTTAAGGGACAAGCAAGGGTCTTGTCATTCAGGATGTTTACAATGTCATTTTTGCACTACATGTTTTCAGTGCGACACTCAAGTTGAGTTTTTGATAAATCTTCAACTCAGAGCAACTGATCTCTCCATGGAAGTATAGCTGCAGCAATCAGTTGAGCCAGCATGGATGTCCACAAGAGCTAGGCAGTTCACTTGTGTGGATTTCTTGCTCTCTCTATAGCACTACGGAGTCAAGGACTTGGTTGCTGCTGGTGAGTATGTCAGCATAGTACTTTCATGGAAAGATGAACCGAGGTTATATTGCACATTCCAGTACCTTCAAAAACTCTGAAACCTGGGTATGCATTTAAACACCTCTTAGTTGTGATAACTTGTTTAGCATTCTCAAGTGAGTTCTAAATGGAGCCTTCACGCTCTTTTGATTACGAGTCGGTTAACCAAGACGGTTGCACAGGGACAAGAATGTAGAAAATCAATATGTTACTCTTGATTTCATTGAACCTCCCAATGAACCGGGTTCCGATTCAACGAACCGTTGGATCCATGAGGGATGCCACGGTGGAAAACATTAGTGTTCTTACGAAGATACCACCACTTGTGTTTTCGAGGACGAAAACGCTTCTCCAAGGGGGGAGTAATGTCATGCCAAGGGTAGGACTAGACGGGCACGGCCCGGGAAATGTGCCAGACACACATGCAGTAAAGGGGTCTATATATGGAAGAGGGCCAGGGGCCTATATATAGGATGGTTGGGAGGTTATTCGCATGTCTGTCTACCCGCCGGCCTCACAACTAGGCCACATGTCTAAAGTAGCACATTGTTGGAATTAGGGTTGCAGAGAAACGCACACAATGTGGAGAAGATGAAGGAAGCTCAAGACACACAACTGAGATTGTATTAATTAGTGTGCAATGGAAAGATAGTAGCCCTAGAGTGATGGGCGTATAAACAATGCACGGGGGAGAAAACCTCCTAAAGAGGGAAAAAATGCCCCGGCGGTCCTAGTGTGTTCACACACATCACTACCACATGTATATGGTAACAAATCCCCCCTGGAGTGATGTGGTGAACGAGAGCTAGCACATGAGTAAAGGGAAGTGCGATGCCCTGAGGACATGATCAGTCCACAAAGGGGAGTAAGCCCAAAGCTTTGCGGAAAGCTTCTCACTTCTCACTAGACAATGCCTTTGTGAAAAGATCTGCAAGGTTGTCCTGTGTTGGCACATAAGCCAAGCTGATCTCTCCTACTGAGATCCTCTCCCTAACATAGTGGTAATGCACCTCAATGTGCTTTGTGCGAGCATGAAAAATTTGGGTTTCTCACACAACTGCCAATGCGCTCTGACTGTCAATGTAGATAGTGTTGGCAGTGTCATGTCCAACACCCAAATCAGCAATAAGGCGTCTGAACGATACACACTCAACCGTAGTTGTGAAGACTGCCCTGTACTCAGCCTCACAACTCGAAGTGGCCACAGTAGGTTGCTTCTTGCTCAACCATGATATATATAAACTGCCAAGCATGAGACAAAAACCACTTGTGGATACTGGCGTTGTCGGGATGTGTTGCTCTCCATGGGTGATCGGGAAAGCGCGGGGCTTCTGGCTATGAGATAGCAAGTCGGTGTAGGTTCCCACCGAGTGAATGGAGCGCAATTAGTGGTGTGTTAAGAAGTAGCAAAGGTGAATATCAATAATTAGAGATAAAATGTGAGAGATAACTGAGGATTAAAACATAATTAACGCTTAATAGTAAGAGAGAGCAAGAAAATGACACATAATTTGATGTCGCAAACAACAAAATTCTTCATATGCATGATCTCTGACAACTTTGTTACAATTCGACCGCATACGCCAATGTTGGTATGCACCTCGATCTGAAACCCCTGATCAGAAATCCCCCAGCTGAAGACCCCACCCTGTTGATAGAAAAACATCAAATCCTTTTGATCCTTGTACTTCTCTTCAATCCCTATGTTGTCTTCTTCCCCAAGATTCTCCCTTTTACAAACCCCATATCAGAAATTCCCTGCCCATTGAAAGCAACATGTTTGCCACGCGTAAAGCAATGCAAAATCCTCCAGTCCTTATCTTGACAATTTTGATCAAAGCTTGCCCAAATCATTAGCAGACATACCAAATCCACTTAGTGTCTTGCTTTGTCTTCACTTTCCTCCCCTTTCCTTGGCGGCTCTCCTCCGTTCATGCACCACTTTGATTGAGAATGAGAGCGAGCCCCTTTTGCTTCACTTGCATATCCTCGTTGATCGAGAGAGAGCTTGAAAGCTTCTCCCTCCCGTCCTTCTTGCCCGTGGATGATCCCTTTCCGCTTGCTTACCTCACAATCCTCTTCCTTCCTATGCTTGTTGATCCAAAGAGAGAGAGAGAGAGAGAGAGAGAGAGAGAGAGAGAGAGAGAGAGAGAGCTATGGAAGCTTGCCGCCCCTTCAGCATGCAGCTCTCGGAGCTCCTCTCGGCCGCCCTTCTTTCTCCCACTCTTGGAGCTCTTCTGCCCCCCCCCCCCCCCCCCCCCCCACCCTATCTCTTTTGCAGTGCTCCCCACAGTAGCCCTTCACCTTCTCTCTCTTGGCCTCCTCTTCCACCTGGCCCGACCCCCTTGTTGATGGCGGCCCTCATCCTTATTGCGAGCCCCCCCCCACTGGCATGGGCAGCACTGGCTCCTCCTGGCCATGCTTCTCTCTGCCTTCCTCACCCTCCTGCTGATGGCGGCCTCCTCACCTGCTCCAAGCCTTGCACTCGGCCCCCAATGCAATGGAGCCGCCCCCTGTCAAGCTCCTCCTCCTGCCACCCCTTGGCGGCACCTTTGTACTGCATATAGCGTAGCCCCCGACTCCTGCCGCCCCTTGGTCTTCAAATCTCATGCAGATAGCGTCCCCCCTCAAGATGGCACCACCCTTCATGCAGTGCTCCTCAAGCTATTTTTTGTCCCGTGGTCGCCCTGGGCTCTCCTTGCACGAACCCCCCCCCCCCCCCCCCCCCCCCCCCCCCCAGCTCCCGACCTTTTTCCCCTGCATGCCACCGCCCCATGCACACCATTGCCGCTTTCATGCCACCTCTCTCCCCTCCGCGTCGCTACTGGTTTTGGTTTTGATATAGCCATTCAAAATTAATAATTGGCCTCCGCTCCCACACGGCCACTTGTCTCCGAAGTGCAAGTCTAGTTGAATGCATTTGAGGAGATCTTCCCTTCACACTCGGTAAAGCACGACGATCAATGAACTGCAAGAGACAACAATTCGGACAAGCTCCTCAAGCATATATTATTCTCCAAAGTGTAGCACATATACTTGCCGACCAAAGCATTGTGGAGCACAACATTTTGCATGCATCCCGGCCAACTTCAATGAGCCATATCTCCGCACTCCGGATCTCGATTGACCTGCTGTCAACTCCTATTGACTCCATTCTTCACATACTTCTCATAAGAACATTGATAAGCACCTAAAAATCTCCGATGGCACATCTCCCAATCCGACCATTCTGCCCCAGAACCGGCCCCCGTCCCAACTCTGACAGCTCGTAGCTTACTACCCGAGACTCCGATTGCCAACCCAGAAAGACCAATAGGATCCACAGCTTGAGCACTTCAATGTTATCCATAAACATCAACTCAGATCATTCACTTGTACCTGTCCAATCCGTTAGGGATCTGCAAAGCATTCCAACCTCACACTGACATATCTTTCTGTATGTAGCTCCGTTTGTCATGTCGTTTGGACCAGCATGGAAAGCACCTTAAGAGTCACCATCTCACTCATAAAATTCGCAATTTGAGAACTGCTATCCATCACCTTGTTTAGGCCCTCCTAGAGACTTCTGGTCTTTGAAAACCACAGTTAGCATACATGTCCAACATCTGATGACATAATCAAACCCTAGCATAAATCATAATTCGGTAAAAACTTCCAAATGTCTTTCAATATTTCTTTTTCTCACCGTGCCCGCAAAGCGGCATGACATTCACTCCCTATGAACCTGTACATCCTCCAGTATGTGCCAACACTATCAAATCTTCAAGCATTATTTTGGTTGGCACATGAATCCCTTTGTTAGGACACATAGACATCCCTCTATCCAAAGCCATAGCCATCAGGTAGTCCTCCTGGATCAAATGGAATAAGACAAAATTGTCCAAACACTGGAGCTACATAAAACCCTTCCAAAATATGCAGCTTCAAAAACCCATATTGTATGCATACTCTAAAGGAGTCACATAACATAACACCATAGGTTGGCCCCAATAGCATGCAACCATGTTGAATTTGCTTCCAAAATTTGTCGGAATCTCTCAGTTTGAACTTCATGTTGAGCACATAGCACTTGTATTCTTTGCAAAACAGGGAAACCTATAATCAAGTGAAATCACCCAAACCTTGTCGATAATTGGGAACAAAATTTGTCCTTTGGCATGCACACATGAGCAACTACTCCCCTCTGCTGGCAACCATAAGATCCCTGACATGACTAGTAAGGGGAATAAAATAAAAAACCCATACCATGTATATCCTCTGATAAACCTGGTAAACATCTTTTACAAATTTTGGTTGTCTTGCCACCTTGTTAGCCGATCCGGTATACCATCTTCATCTATTCTAGCTTTAAAATCCTAATGCACCTGCTGGTACCCCCATTCCCTCATCATCCACTTCATCACATGGAAGATCTCTAATACTCTCTACATCTGTAATTTTTGGAGCATCACTCTCACACATAGGTTTATCTATGCATAAGGCCTTTGTTTGCTCTTCTTAAAAAAGATCAGTGCCTACTGTAAACCCATCCTCTTGCTATAAAACCTGCACCCCCTCTGAATTGGCATTCCCATCATAAGGGGTATCACCAGATACTGAACCACATGCATGTAAGTCACAAAGGAAAGCATCAATGATGCCATCCTCATCTTGTTCAGCAGCATCACCACATATACGCACTTCCTCCCACTACAAGAGGCTATTCATATTAGCGACGCTCACACAGCGACGCTCAAAAAAAAAAATCCCGGCGTCGCTATGAGCGTCGCAACTTTCTTTGTAAATTTGCGACGCTCATAGCGACGCCGGCTGGGCTAAAAAAATAACCGAGCGCGCCCAAAAACTAAGATCTCAGATCTGAGTTTTTCGGCGCCCTCAAGCAAGGAGCAGGTAACGCTCTCCCTCTCCCTCTCTCTCTCTCTCTCTCTCTCTCTTTTTCTTCTCCACACACACACACACACACACACACGAGGAGAGGAAGGAGAGCCAGGTATGCTCCTTCCCTCTCCTCATTCTCATGTTCCCTTCCCCTCTTTCTCTCTCCCTCTCTCTCTCTCTCTCACACACACATACACACACACATAGTGTTTTTGAGAGAGAGAGAGAGAGAGAGAGAGAGAGAGAGTACAAACAAAAACAAAAACACACACACACATACATAAACAAAGAATGCACACACACATTGAGAGGGAAAAGAGAGAGAGAGCATGCATAAACAAAAAACGCATGCATTGAGAGAGGAAAAGAGAGAGAGAGAACATGCATAAATAAAAAACGCACACATTGAGAGAGGAAAAGAGAGAAAACATGCATACGATCCAAAAAAACGCACACACATTGAGAGAGAAAGAGAGAGAAACTAATTTAACGTCGTAGGAAACTAACTAAAATTAAAAGACCTAAAGATCTAGTCGACGAGGAGTTGAACTCAAGACGTATTATTCAAGAGGGAAATGGCATAATCAATCTATCATACTTGGCATGGGTGATAGAAAGGTTATACCATTTATCTCTTTTTATTGGCACGCACATCCACACACGCGCACACACACAAGAAGAAGAGAGTTATAACGTCGTAGGAAACTATCTTAAAAGACGTTAAAGATTAGGTTATATGTAGACTTACATTAAATTAGATTTAGGTTTATTTTTAACTAGATTTACGTTTATTTACGCTAGATTTAGATTTACGTTATATTAGATTAGATTTAGGTCTCCATAGACTGCGATGCCTGCATGAAGCGGGTGAAGAAAGCCCTCAATGGAATATATGGTATTGCTGCCTTCACTCATGGTGGGCTCCGTCGATCCAAAAGTACTGGTGAAATGTCTTCAGAAGATAGGGAAGAAGGTGGATCTTCAGGGCGGCAAGAGTCACTACATCCCCAACACAATGACCATCTAGACAACCTCTAGTCATTCAACAGCAACTTCAAAGCTAGTAACAAGAGCAAAAACGGTCTAAAGGGCCAATTGCTGTCGTCAGATGTGGATGGAGATGAGGCAGGGTCACCGCCGGAAGTTAACTCTCATATCTTTAGTGATGAGAATGCCAACTCTTGCCGAGTTATGTGAAAAATTATGTGTTAAATCAGTTTTAAGGTTCTTATAACCCCTGTTAGTTTAGTTCTTTGTTTTTAATATAACATAATTTACGTTAGATTTAGATTTATGTTATATTAGATTAGACTTAGGTTTATTTAGGTTTACCCACACACACACACAAGAAGAAGAGAGTTTTAACGTCGTAGGAAACTATCCCAAAAGACGTTAAAGATTAGGTTAGATGTAGACTTACGTTAAATTAGATTTAGGTTTATTTTTAGTTAGATTTACGTTTATTTAGATTTACGCTTATTTACGTTAGATCGAGTCCACGCAAGAATTACTTACGGTTTAGGGTTTAGAGTTAGACGAACAGTGAAAAGATCTACTGTGAAAAGATGTTAAGATGCTGTGAAGTGCTACAGCTAGAGAAGAGGCAAAGGGGTTTTGTCCACTACATGCAGTATCATGTAGACGTGGGTGTGTAGATTTCTTGTACCCACAAATATAGGTATTGACCAATAAAGACGAGATTATAACCCGGTGGTTCTGATCTCCGTGCACCTCTAGACCGAGGTGTGCGGGGATTGGACATGACTAGAGAATGTGAGGTAAAGAGAGTGAGAGAGAGAGAGAGAGAGAGAGAGAGACAGAGAGAGAGAGAGAGAGAGAGATAAGACGAAGAATGCCAATAGAATATTAAATTTGTTGTCCAGGTTATAAGTTTTTTATCCTCATTATGAGTAGCGACGAGGATGTGGGACCGTCCAACCGAAACACCTATCTCTCAACGATGGTCTTATGTCCTTGTAATCAATGCAAGCATGCTGTGCGACGGACAAGACGTGTTTCTTTGCAGCACGTTCGCGAATTTGGCGAGTTCGATCCATCTATTATAGATCGAGTTGTTGCCAATTATAACTCGTCGGACTCTGACGTTGGCCAACAAGCAGCAATCTTGCAACCCAATAGACGTGTTCGCAGGCGCTTGTGTCAAGCAGCATATGTGAGGCCACAAGATGTAGCCTCTGACAGCTCGGGGGATGATCATGAAGAGCACATTCCCAACGAGGCAATGTTTGAGCCCGAGATTGATGAAATTATCGAGACGATCATGGATTCAGAAAGGCTTATCTATGATGATATGAAAAGTGAAGCCGATACGCCATTGTATAATGGAGCACGTATGTCTAGATTGAAAGCACTCCTGGTTCTTCTCAACATGCAGGCAAAGTTTGGATGGAGTGACACTAGCGTCACAGCGCTTTTCAGGTGATCTATTACAATTAGTTTACTTTTTTCGGAGCATTCGGCGCGCTCCGAAGCTTCGGCGTCGACGAGACGAGCTTCACACTCGTCTAGACACCGGCGCTCTAGTGGTGGCGGTGGCGGTTGTTGTGGGGATTCTGCCACCGATGCCTCCACACCGCCTCGTGTTCGACGAGGCTCTTTACCCTCCCCTTCTTTGCCCGCCCCCACACCAGCCACAGCATCGCCATCTACGCCAGGTTTTGCACGGCTAACTGTTCCTAGAAGCTACACACCTCTACCTACTCCGCCAGGAGCCACCCCACTCGACACTCCTCGCTTCGAGGCCCAGACGCCAGTGGAGACACCTGACGTCCGTACCCCCATCGACACGCCGCTAGAGACCCCTGCCGAGACACCCAGGTTCACGTGTCACCGGCCAGAGGGCTTGTCTTACTCCATCGACTTCAGCGGCGGCATCATCATGGATGATGACGGCAAGAAGGTGATCTCGCGCATGCGTGGTCTTTGCTCTCAGCTGTTTAGACACTACATACTAAACAAATGGAGTGAAGTACCAAGTGATTTAAAAAACAGAGTCATCAGCATACTTCATGATGAGTTTCCCGTTCCAACACGGGATCAGCGCTTCAATGAAGACCTGATGAAGATTCGAATGCGCGAATACTGCAAACACAAGCGTTCCGAAGTGCAAAAAGCAATCAAGAATGGGTGGAACATGCCAGATTGGCTGGCCAAAGAAGATTGGAAGAATGCGAAGAAAGCAGCGCGCGAGAATCCCGACAAGTGGAAGCAACAAAAGGATGCAGCCAGAGCGCGAGTAGAGGCAGGGAGCTCGCACCACTTGGGGAGCGGTGGATGGGCATCATTTGAGGCCGATTTTGTAAGTGTTTTCACATTGCTCTTTATGTTCGATAGTTTAGGGTTTATGAGTTTTTTAATTCTAACATAATGAAATCTTTGTATGTTTTGACAGTGGTCGATGACAGGACGTGATCCCACACCGTACGAGCGCGAGTACGCAGGCAGGAAGGGTTAAACGCCCTGATGGACATTCTCAGTTCTCGCGGCGGCATGGTTAGTATTAGGGTTTACTCTTTTTTATTTTTTGTATTGTTTTATAAATGTCGTTATATGTTTATACTTACTGAAAGCTGTCTTATTGGCTTTTTTTGCAGAATCCGACAGATACGCCGCTTGGACGCGATGAGACGTCTGACTAGACGACGTCAGTTTAGCCGTAGCTAGATAGCATTAGTTTAGGGTTTCTCATAGCTTATGTATCATGAGACGGATTTTATACGTCTTTTTTAACCATGTATATTATTACATTTGTCACCGCAGTTCCTTTTGCCAATCAATTCTTTATGCCTATGATGTTGTACAATTGTCATTATTACATTTGCCAATCAATTCATTTTGCCTATGATGTGTACAATTGTCAATTTTGCAAACAATGCGTCTTGTGGGTGACTATTTTGGGTCTATTATCTACCCTTGCACTTTTTTAAAAAAGTGAATCAAGTACAATATGGTTGATGGGTGGCAGGGCATTCAATGCCCTGCCACCAAAAAAAAATTCTCTCGGGCGTCGCTATAACCGTCGCTATTTATGGCTCTGTAGCGTCGCTATGAGCGTCGCTATAGTCTGCAGTGTAAACGTCGCTATAACCGTCGCTATGAGCGTCTCTATATAGCGACGCCTATAGCGACGGTTATAGCGACGCTATTAGCGACGGTTTTAGCGACGCCGGGGGTTATAAAAACCCAATGTATTTCCGTCGCTAACAGCGTCACAAGAGCACACAACCTCTTGTAGTGTCCATAATAAATTTAGACTCTTGCTTCTATTCAGATGTATCAAAGGACACATCCATGGTATCATGTGCAGTTTCCACATCATGTCAAGCATCCTCTTTTAGATTCAAAGATTTGTCACATACCTGTGTATAATCCACATGCATAATGTCCCTTTGTGATTTGACATCAAAACAAGTGGCATCTTCATTATTAGCTTCATCTAGGTTGCTAGTGACATGGCCATTAGCTTTAGGTAATTCTGGAAAACCAAACCTGATTTCAAGTTTTGGCTCTTCAATCTATGCAACATCTCCCAAAGCATCTTGCTTTGCTGCTAATTTTGCACAAACTTGTTTCCAAAATTCTTCATAATCTCGTACCTGTTCATTCTGGTCTCCTATTTTCTCTGCCATAATTTCATTACTAGCATGCAAAATTGCTTCTTTAAAATACTCCCAACAGTCTGCATATTCCCAAGCAAGATCTTCAACTTGTGCAGTCAAACTTGGAATAACCAACCGCTTAAAGGACTTCACCAGAAGCTCCTCTGGAACTTCATGTGCCCGCATCTCCATTTCATAATACAAAAGGTATCCCATCAGGTCATAGCACGCAAACATATTACATTTGGTATACACCGCGTCCAATGCCACATCCACAGCATCTTCTAATTTCTTTTGCTTTGTTTCCTGTACCCTTGCCTGGCATAACAATGCATCCATCATTTGTACCTCTTCAGAGAAGTATGTCAGGCTTATGTGTAAAAGTTTTTGTAAAGCATCTTGTATCCCCCGCTACGACTCCATATGCACTCTCTCACCCCGGTCAATTTCACATCGGGTTCACCAAAAAATGTCGGGGTGTGCTGCTCTCCATGGGTGATTGGGAAAGCGCGGGGCTTCTGGCTATGAGAGAGCAAGTCCGTGTAGGTTCCCACCGAGTGAACAGAGCGCAGTTAGTGGTGTGTTAAGAAGTAGCAAAGGTGAATATCAATGGTTAGAGATTAAATGCGAGAGATAACTAAGGACTAGAACATAATTAACGCTTAATAGTAAGAAAGAGCAAGAAAATGAAACATAATTTGATGTCGCAAACAACAAAATTCTTCATATGCATGATCTCTAACAACTTTGTTACAATTGGACCGCATACGCCAAGTTGGTATGCACCTCGACAGTGTTAGAAAAAGACCGGGGTCCAATGTACTTTAATCGACTGAAATCCTAAAATCCAGGTTAGATTTTGAGCTTGCTTTGAAGAAAACTTGGAAGTTTTCACAAATTTTAGTGTAATCACCGGCAAAAGCTTTAAATTTTGACCTAAAAACTGGGAGAATTTCAAGCTTGCCCTTATTTTCTTCGGTTAGGAACACTGTATTTTTCTAGCCCTGCACCTCGATCTAAAACCCCTCATCCGAAATGCCCTAGCTGAAGAACCCCACCCTGTTGATAGAAAAATCTCAACCCCTTTTGATCCCCGTACTTCTCTTCAATCCCTATGTTGTCTTCTTCCCCAAGATTCTCCCTTTTACAAACCCCTTATTAGAAATTCCCTGCCCATTGAAAGCAACCTGTTTGCCGCGGTAAAGCAATGCAGAATCCTTCAGTCCTTATCTTGACGATTTTGATCAAAGCTTGCCCAAATCATTAACATACATATCAAATCCACTTAGTGTCTTGCTTTGTCTTCACTTTCCTCCCGTTTCCTTGGCGGCTCTCCTCCGTTCATGCACCACTTTGATTTAGAATGAGAGCGAGCCCCTTTTGCTTCACTTGCATATTCTCGTTGATCGAGAAAGAGCTTGAAAGCTTCTCCCTCCCGTCCTTCTTGCCCGTGGATGATCCCTTTCTGCTTGCTTACCTCGCAATCCTCTTCCTTCCTATGCTTGTTGATCCACAGAGAGAGAGAGAGAGAGAGAGAGAGAGAGAGAGCTATGGAAGCTTGCCACCCATTCAGCATGCAGCTCTCGAAGCTCCTCTCGATCGCCCTTCTTTCTCCAACTCTCGAAGCTCCTCTCCCCCCCCATCTCTTTTGCAGTGCTCCCCACAGTAGCCCTTCACCTGCTCTCTCTTGGCCTCCTCTTCCACCTGGCCTGACCCCCTTGTTGATGGCGGCCCTCATCCTTATTGCGAGCCCCCCCACTGGCAGGAGCAGCGCTGGCTCCTCTTCTCTTGGCCTTCCTTACCCTCCTGCAGATGGCGACCTCCTCACATGCTCCAAGCCTTGCACTCGGCGAATGGAGCCGCCCCCTGTCAAGCTCCTCCTCCTGCCACCCCTTGGCGGCGGCTTTGTACTGCATATAGTGCAGCCCCCGACTCCTGCCACCCCTGGGTGTTCAAACCTCATTCAGATAGCACCACCCCTCAAGATGGCGCCACCCTTCATGCAGCGCTGCTCAAGCTATTGAGCTATTTTTTGTCGCGTGGCCGGCCTGGGCTCTCCTTGCACGAAACCCCCCCCCCCCCCCCCCCCCCCCCCCCCCCCGACTTTTTCCCCCTTCGTGCCGCCACCCCATGCACACCACTGCCGTTTTCATGCCACCTGCATGCCACCTCTCTCTCTCTCTCTCTTCTGCAGCGACCAGTAGCGACGTCGCTACTGGTGCTTTTTTAATATAGCCATTCAAAATTAATAATTGGCCTCCGTTCCCACACGGCCACTTGTCTCCAAAGTGCAAGTATAGTCGAATGCATTTGAGGAGATCTTCCCTTCACACTCGGTAAGCATGACGGTCGATGAACTGCAAGAGACAACAATTGTACCACATATACATACTAACCAAAGCATTGTCGAGCACAACATTTTGCATGCATCCCGGTCAACTTCAATAAACCATATCTCCACACTTCGAATCTCGATTGACTTGCTGTCAACTCCTATCGAGTCCATTATTCACATACTTCTCATAAGAACATTAGTAAGCACCCAAAAATCTCTGATGGCACATCTCCCAATCCGACCATTTTTCCCCAGAACCAGCCCCCGTCCCAACTTTGACAGCTCATAGCTTGCTACCCGAGACTCCGATTGCCAAACCGGAAATACCGATAGGATCCACAACTTAAGCGCTTCAACTTTATTCATAAACATCAGCTCAAATCATTCACGTGTACCTGTCCAATCCGTCAAGGATTTGCAAAGCATTCTAAGCTCACACTGGCAAATCTTTCTGTATGTAGCTCCGTTTGTCATGCCGTCTGGACCAGCATGGAATGCACCTTAAGAGTCACCATCTCGCTCATAAAAGTTGCACTTTGGGAACTGCTATCCATCACCTTGTTTAGGCCCTCCTAGAGACTTTCTGGCCTTTGAAAACCAGAGTTAGCATACATGTCAAGCATCTCATGACATAATCAAACCCTAGCATAAATCATAATTTGGTAAAAACTTCCAAATGTCTTTCAATATTTCTTTATTCTCACCATGCCCACAAAGCAGCATGGCAGCCACCCCCTTTGAATCTGCACGTTCTCCAGTATGTGCCAACTTTATCAAATCTTCAAGCATTACTTCGGTTGGCACATGAATCCCTGTGTTAGGACACATAGACATCCCTCTGTCCAAAGCCATAGCCATTAGGTAGTCCTCCTAGATCAAGTGGATTAAGAAGAAATTGTCCAAACACTGAAGCTTCATAAAACCCTTCCAGAATATGCAGCCTCAAAAACCCATATTGTATGCATACTCTAAAGGCGTCACATGACATAACACCATAGCTTGGGCCCAATAGCATGCAACCATGTTGAATTTTCTTCCAAAATTTGCCGGAATCTCTCGGTTTGAACTTCATGTTGAGCACATAGCACCTGCATTCTTTGCAAAATTGGGAAACCTGTCCAGAATCAAGTGAAAGCACCAAAACCTTGTCGATAATTGGGAACAGAATTTGTCCTTTGGCATGCACACATGAGCAACTACTCCCCTCTGCTAGCAACGATAAGATCCTTGACATGACTAGTAAGGGAAATAAAATAAAAAACCCATACCGTGTATATCCTCTGATAAACCTCGTAAACATCTTTTGCAAATTTTGGTTGTCTTGCCACCTTGGTAGCCGATCCGGTATTTCATCTTCATCTATTCTAGCTTTAAAATCGTGATGCACCTGCTGGTACCCCATTCCCTCATCATCCACTTCATCACATGAAAGATCTCTAATACTCTCTGGAAAGCTTCATGCATCACAAGCATAACATAAACTTTGTAGAAAGCATGAACTATCCCAAGCCTCAGTCCCAAGGCCTGAAACACCGTCGAAGGTGGAGAGAGCTAGCAGGGAATGAGGATATGGAAGAGGAAGAAGAAAAATTCCATAGAAGAAATAAATAGTTCCTCACTTATCATCACTCTTCTTGCTAGCATACATAATAGCATAGTATAATGAAGGTGGAGAAGATGGCAAGCTTAAGCATTGAAGCATTGCCCTTGGTTGTATTTGCATTACATAGCCAAGAATGTTGGTGTAGGCACTCAACTTCTCAACAAGCTTGGAGAAGGAGGTGGAGTTCCTCTAGTTTCACCAAGTGAGAATGCTTGAAAAAATGAGTGTGCGAGAGGTGTATACCCCCCCATCACACCCCTTGCTTGCTTGGGGTGATTTCTACTCTTTGCTCATGCCTCAAACTCATTGGACTCCTCTCGCCCTAGCCAATTATATGCACCATGCATTTCAAGTACATGGGTAGTCTCTGGACAAGTGTCCTCCTTACTCCTTAGAGAGAGAGACCTTGAGAATATCAAGATATTTGGTGAATGGAACTAGAAGCTCATTGTACCCCTCTTTAGCCCAACCAATAGCATTCAAGCACACCATGTGGCTAAGCATAGGGAGAGTCTGACATGTGTCCCATGTGCCCCTTGAGAAAGGGGTGCCCTTTGGGTGAGTGGGAGGTTAAGTCAAAGATTCTCCTAACTTTGGGGCTTTCCCCCTCCTTTGTAGGGTCTCTTTTTGACTCAAGCACCTAACCCCCCATGCATGGGAAGCTTCTCAAGCACCTTCCTCATCAAGCAGGACAAGCACATCAAGCACCTTAATCATCAAGGATGACAAGCACCTCAAGCACCTTAGTCATCAAGAATCTCAATCACCTTAGTCATCAAGCACAACAAGCACTTCAAGATTAGGTCGGGTTCCCACCTCAAGCTCAGCACAGCTTGCCTAAGGTCAAGGGACTTTTAACACTAACTATTGGAGGTCTTTCATGAAGCTAACCCTAAGGTATTTTAAGCTCCATTAGCTAGACTTTCTCTTTGACATACCATCTCTCTTTTGGACCCCTTTACCATTGGCCCTGTGTTGAGATAGGTACATAAGCACATGTCTATATATTAATCCTTGTCCCGTTTATATCCCATATTACGTGATCAGTTTAATATGAGAAAATCATTTGAGTCTTATCAACATATAGCTAAGAGATTATTTCCTTGAAATTACAACGACAACTGCAACAATAATTGAAGTCGTCCACTATTCGGTTATTTTGATTAGTGATAGATGACCCTTGTATATGACTCTTTGATAAAAACATGTAATACACTATATGTATGAATCTGGTTTGAATCTATTTTAAATGTCAATTGTAGTCTTAACTTTAACTACTTGTTATCTAATGTATACATAAGATTTGATTATTTACATGTTGATTGGTCTTTAGTCCCATTGTATGGTTCAATAGTTTGTGAAATCAATCTATTGTTCGATAATCTTTCTTAAACACACACACACACACACACACACACACACACACACACACACACACCAAGTGAGAGGAATAATTTCTTTTGTGTAATGTCAAACAAGCAAGAAAAGTAGGGTGTTTTTTGTACACGATGCGCGGGCATGAATGTTCTAAGCATATCGTCCTCTATGCGCGCCGTTGGTAGGAAAATGAGACTACTTCCAAATAGACGGGTGAAAGGGAAATGCAAAAAAATGTGTGTGTGACAAGTACTTTTTCTTGGGCTCGGCATTGTGAATGGACTTGGTCTCTCTTCTCTCTCTCTCTCTCTCTCTCTCTCTCTCTCTCTCTCTCTCTCTCTCTCTTTTGTATCTCACAAACAAATCTAGGGTTGATGTATGTGGTAACAATGTAGTTCCTAATTCCTCACTCTTGCAATCTATGATTCAAACAAAGAATGTTGAGAATGTGGATGTGGAGGAGTTGAAGGAACAGGATCGACGCTCCAAGAACATTGTTATTCGTGGAATTACCAAAGAGAAGTTAGAGACACCTCCTTATCTTGCCCTTTTTTATCAAATATTTCTTCAAAACCCGCTTTGGTATGTCCGGAGTTATGGTCTATGGAGCACATAGAGTGGGTAAGCAAGAAGCTCCTCGCTTGGGAGAAGGCCAATTGTATGTACCATGTCGGATGAGACCAAACAAAAGATTATCCCTGATAATAGTTGGATCTATTTGAGAGATATAAAATGTTTTGTATATGTGAAGATCACACTACTAAGCAACAAAATATATGCGTCGCAAGGCATATGAGGAAAAGAATAAGAAAAACAAGAAAATCTCTCACGAAGAAAATGTGTCCAAGGAGGAGACAAGTCGCTCGAGCAAATAGGGATGCGTGACCTATGCGATCGAGTTACAAAATATGCTTTTGGAATTGTAATGGATACCCATGGAATGCGGGGGTTGGGATTGATGAACTAACAAGCAAAGCTGATGTGTACTTCTTATTGAAACATGGGAGCATGATACACAATGGATTAACGGCTTGGAGGATTACAATGTACATTCATTGATGTGGTCAAAGAATCTCAAGCAAAAAAGAGGACAAGGAGGGGTAGCATGTATGGTTAAGAAAGGATTGGAATATTTTGTATCAATTGTGAAAGATGACAAGTTCAAACATTATGTATGGTTGAAAATTATGACACCAAAAAGAGACCCATTTTTATAGCCGGTTGCTACATTCCTCAGCATGATTCCCCCTTTTATGCTTGCATGGATAGAGATCATCCATTTTTCGATTTAGAAGGGACATTGCTTATTTTAAAGGCAAAGGTAACTTTGGTCCCATATATCATATTTGACCTCTGAGGATGATAATAAAATATATCTATCTATCTCTATATCTCTCTCCCTCTGAATCTCTATGTCTTTGTCTCTCTCTCTTTCTCACAATCTCCCTACCTCTCTTTATCTAAATCTCTATGTCTCTCTTTCTCTCCCTCTGAATCTCTCTCTCTCTCTCTCTCTCTCTCTCTCTCTCTCTCTCTCTCTCTCTCTCTCTCTCTCTCTCTCTCTCTCTCTCTCTCTCTCTCTCTCTCTCTCTCTCTCTCTCTCTCTCTCTCTCTCTCTCTCTCCAGCACAATAAATGATTCGACCATTTATGCCATGCACGGTATTATATCAAGTTAAAATCTCACATGTGTCAAGATGCTAATAATTTCATACGGTTGTTAAATGAATTGCACAACTCCAATCATACAATCATTTCGTTATTTGGTCTCATGGGCCACATATGCATGGAGAGAGAGAGAGAGAGAGAGATTGCCCAATTCTTCAGGTCGAGAAAGAGATAGGTGGAGAGAGAGAGAGAGAGAGAGAGAGAGAGACGTAGAAAGATTTAGAACTGGGTGTTTCTTTGCTAATAACATGTGTGAGGCATGCACCGTTGGCAAAGAAGGAGTGATAGAGAGTGGTAGATAGACACAATTAGAGAGAGAGAGAGAGAGAGAGATTATAGTCTTGAAGGGAAATGGCAACAACAAAGGCGACCACTAGAAAGGCTGCATCGATACCTGCAACTCTTATCAAGCATCTAGTTTCTATTTCACATCATGTAAGTATGGATGCAGAAGACACCCAATTGAATGACCATATTGTAAAGATCTCAATGACCGTGAGGGACTCGAGCAAGCGTACATCCATGAGTCATCAAATTTTGTAAAATAAGTGTAGAAGGGACAGGAGGAAAAGGGCATGACGATTGAACAGTCATAGGGACGGACTGAGAAAAGCCACTAATCAAACAGAGGGACCGGTTAGGATCCAAGAGATGCATGATGAGGAGGCAGCCGATGCGAGTGTTGAGGAGCCAGCTCATGCACCGAGAGGGGTTTCAATTGAATTTCACTTTGCAAATGGTGTTCTTTAGATGGAAGAAGTTATTATAGATCATGCATCGAGAGGGACTAAAGAAGAAATTCATATTGAAACCCCCAATCCTCAACCATAGCCCTTCACCATTCTATTGGTAGATCATGTAGATCATGCAGATGGAGGGGTGAGGAAGAACCTCCAATTCCTCAAGTAGAGCCCTCCACCATTCCATTGGTAGATCATGCAGATGGAGGGGCTGAGGAAGAAACTCCCATCCCTCAAGCACAGCCCTCCACCATTCCATCAGTAGAGCCTGAACAGTCATCTCTGCTTGAGCTCACGCATAGTATACCACAGTAGAAGATAATTCTTCTACAATGGATCACTCTACAATAGAGACACAAGAGTCTCGGGTAGTAGAAGCACAAGGGATCAAGGAGGAAAAGATGGAGGATTTCAACAACGTCCACACCAGTCAACCCAGTATGGAGCTTTGCTAGACATTGACATGATTGTTTCGGTAATAACCAATGTAAAAGAATCTGAAAGTCATCCTACTATCTAACTACTTATTTGTTTTACTAATTTTTTGGAGAGACTAATTATTTTGGACATCAACAAATTGTTTCTTTTTTTAGAGTTGTATGGTTCAAATGCAAAAGATCTCAACCTGCACTGCTTTTGAATACTTGGTTGCAGAGTCATTGTGTGGCTGAGCACCAAGGAATTTCTACAATTTCTTCTAAGAAGGTTCCATGTAGTAACGTGGTCTTCTGTGCAGCAGAGAATCCTCAACCCCCTCATAACGTAGTTTGCAACGTAGTCAAAAACAAGCATTTGCAATTTTATTTTTTGTATTACCAAATGCAGTGTGTTGTCTTTGATGGCCACTACCACACCACAAAACCAGATGTATACTTTTATTACAAACCTTTTTCTCAAATCCATGTACCATTTGATGTTGACAACACTTTGCCGATAGATGACACACCAGAGAAGGGTTTACTTAATCCATTGGGCACAACTCTCTACCCACCCTCATTTGAAAGGCATGAGCATGACTTCTACCTAGAGGGCATTTTGATCCCGTATCTGCAAATTTGTATAACAACCCATTGATTGTTTCAAAATTTGTACTAAAAGATACTCTAAGAAATGCTAACTATGTATATTAATATGATTCTTTGTACATGTCAATGTGCTGCCAATGATGTGTGTGTGTGTGTGTGTGTGTGTGTGTGTGTGTGTGTGTGTGTGTGTGTGTGTGTGTGTGTGTGTGTGTGTGTGTGTGTGTGTGTGTGTGTGTGTGCGCACGCGTGCATGTGTGTACGTGTGTGTGTGTGTGTGTGTGTGTGTGTGTGTGTGTGTGTGTGTGTGTGTGTGTGTGTGTGTGTGTGTGTGTGTGTGTGTGTGTGTGTGTGTGTGTGTGTGTGTGTGTGTGAGAGAGAGAGAGAGAGAGAGAGAGAGATTGTACAAATGACAACAAACTCTGCATATGTTGTAATAAATGTAAAGAAATGACACATACTTGCACAAGGAGAGACACAGGTATACAAACAAATTCAATGGTCAAAATCATCGTACTATTGAAATAAAAGCTTTTAATTGAAAGAAACATTACAATAGAATTCATGAATATAGATTTCAATTGAAGGAAAGTTACACCGAATAGAATTCATCCAAGCTACACTGGCATGATTTGAACTCGGCCACTTAGATCTCTACAAAAATTTCTCTTTTTCCCTCTGTTGTATTACTTTGTGTCCACCTAGTAAGAAATAGAACTGTGAGGGCTCATTGTCCGTAGTCGCCTCCACTCTGTCATGCCAGAGCTGAAGAAGATTGCATTGCTCCCTTATTATGATCAATGTCACAAGGTTGAGCTCCTTGTCGACCACCTCCACATCTATAACATTGTTGTTCTCCAAGCCTGCCGACTCTTGATCAATAGACACAAACTGAGAGCATCCTGCAACAAACTACTGAGAGCGCTTGTACCAAAAGAGATGAGAAGTGAGTGTGTGACAATCACGTACTTGGCCACCAAAGTATCCAATGCAACTTTGCAATGTATGCCATTCACCTCTTTAACCTACCATCCTCTATCAAGAAGCTTGTCACAAAAGCAAGAGTCTAGAGATTTACATACTAGCATAGTCTTCGTAACATGTATGTGGCATGCGTGAAAAAGCTCCACAAAAAAACTTATACGACAGAAATGAGCAATCTTCCTCAATTTTGTGGGTACAGAGTTTCTTAGGGACCTCTGCACATCCCTAAATGGCTTGCTATAGAGTGCTTCACTCACTCTCGTGTCTGGGACTTGCCAGTCCATGGAGTTCCAATTGGTAGGGAGAGGGAGTTTAACCAATGTACCTTTTTTATTTCTCTGGTTGAGCTGGTAGAAGTGCTCGTAGAAGAGAATTCCCTCATCTGCAAAGCTCTTTCTAGATCTTCTAACATACTGTAAAACACCAATGTGAGCGTGGATTACAGATATGAGCCCTATAATACACTCCATCGGTTCCCATTCCTCGTATGAAGAAGGATGGACATCTGCAAGCGTAAGAGAATGTAAAAGACCTCCATAGAATAGAACTCTTGAGAGCAGTGACTTATACATTTTTACATAGCTCTTCAAAAGGGAAAAAAAAGTAAGACACCAAGGTCTCAACAGAAGGCTACACAAAGGAAGGTCTTCAAAGCACTTACAATTGCATCGTGGGTGATGCACCATTGAGACATTGCCTCCATTCACAATCACGTCAGAGTGAGTACATGCTGAACAAAAAACTCCTTCACTATCTTCTTGCCGACCTCCACTTTGAAATCTAGTACTCGTGCTTTCCATGTTGCATGAAATAGATTTGATGTGGAGGATTTTTTCCTCCTTCTTGGTTGCATGAGAACCCATTAACCTTTGCATATCGTCTGCTCCTTCCATTGACTATCTATATTAATAGAGTTTGAGATGGATATAGAGTAGATGTTGCTACTTGGCCTGCTTGGTAGGCTAATGGTAAGGCCAACCCATGAAAGAAGAAAAAGAAAAAGCCATGGTTCTTTCTGAGTGGGAGAAGAAAGCCTTGTGTTGCTTGTAATGGAGGGAATATTATTTTTGAACACTGTCTTTCGATACCTTTTTGTGGTGAGACTATAATAGCTTTTTGTAGCTGTCTTTCAATACCTTCAAGGATATTAGAATCTTTTTACAACGGGTCCACATATGGATACTGCAAACCCGTAAAAACAAGAAGTTACCTCACGTTTGATCTTTTTTTTAGTATTTCTTCATTTTGTTTCAGCTATTTTCTACATTACATTGCCTTGCTTCTCATTGGACGCGCTTCCTTTTCTATCTCTTCAATATGATCCTCTAAAAGACCTCCAAAATTTCCTAATGTAATTGAGGATGACTATGATTTCAAGAGAGAGGTAATATCATGAATATTAATTTCTAACCTTCTAAAAGTATTTTCCAACTTAAATTGGTCACTTGAGTCCACAAAAATAAAAAGAGAACAAGTGAAATTAATTAAGTGCTAATGGACCAACCGGTCAAGGCTTGGGACCAAAAACAGAAAATCCATAAAGAGTTAGGGTAATTACTACTTAATTATCTTAATTAATTATTACATGTCAAGGAAGGATAAATGTATCTCGGGCAGTCTTGATCAAAGGCACATGACAAAGGAGATGATCGAGAAAAATTATAGGAGTTTAAAAATAGAAAGTGGATGTGTAAGCTCAAGTCACTAGAATAAATCTTTAGACTCTAAGTATGAAGTTTGGGAAGCCTCATGGTGAAATTTATTAGGAAATTTCGGAGGTCATTTGGAGGGCCTTTTAAGAAAATGTATTTTTTGCACTCTCTCTCTCTAGAAAATATGGCGAATAATAGAGGTGGGTCTTTCATGGTAAAAGTTCAAAAAGTGTACTTTAAGTAGATTCTTTACTCTTCTGAACATTCATCCATAATGATTGAGGGATAATCTTCTTTTCAGTTGCATTGAATGAACCTTGTCCACATGGAGGGAATGAGGCTAACATAGAGGGACGAAGGCGCAGCCGCTATTCACTTTCCATTAAACCTGCACATTTGGCTAATGGCGCACTCCTCAAATGGCACAAATGTTACCCAGAAACGAGCCAAATATCACCTTCACATTGATTTGGACAATGAGTACCAACCATTGATTAAGCGTAGTAAAACAAACACACATATACCTCCTGCTTCCATATACACGCTCAGAGCTCAAGGAGCTAAACACATAGATATCTGGACGAGAGGCTCTCTCTACCCTAAGAATCCAATGACTAATGCGTCTCCACCGTTTGTCAATCCTACAAGCTTATTGACCTTTGTTGGTGATGGAGAAAAGGGCCTTTTGGGTTATTGTAAATCTCTTACAAGAGAAGCTGAAACTTATAAGGGCATTCTCCAAGCTCAACAATGTGAGATTGTTCGCCTTTCACATTTACATTCTACGGATCAGGTTACCATTTTGCAACACAAAACAGAGGTACAAGAACTGAAAGGAAAGGTAGGAAGTTGTCAAATGAAGGACACCATCTTGGGTGGTCGTATCCGAAAGAAGAAATTGCGCAATCTTGAAACATTGCAGGTTGCATCGGAGGTCTCAAGAAAAGAATCAGAGCATTAATGTGATGCTTCTTGGTTGGCTACATTGTCTTAGTTAAGTAATCTTTTTGTTTTTTCTTGTTATGCATTGTTTTCATGTGCCTAAATAGTGTTAGTGAAGCAAATTTTCTGTTATTTACTTATGCATTGTCTTCATGTAGAGATTCAATCTATCCTGACAAGGAAAACATTGACCCCAAAGCCAATATAGGAAAGAGATTGAAGCCACTCATAAGTAGAAGCCTGGCAGCAGATATAGTACATGACAAGAAGTTTAAGGTCCTACAATGAAATGTAGTGGACCGCTTTATTTCAGAGAACTTGGTGCCTGCAAAAGAGATACAAGGCACACTTGATTCACTTGGTGTAAGCAAAAGAGGATATTCGGCTATACAAAAATCTGTCTCATCCGTCTTTGTTAAGAAGGGTATAAAATCCAAACTTTTACCATCAGCCTCAAGTGTTTGGAAAGAGAGGCTTCAGCTTAACGAGGCACAGGGAGACTATCTTGGACAGCCCTTTCATATTAAAGCAACTTACAGTGGCCATGGAGAAAACATGGCATATGATGAGTTCAATAATATTTTTATGGACCTGCAGATGTTACAGAAGAGAATGGTGGAGTTTTACAACATCACATTTGAAGAGTCATGAGGGGTATTACATTTTGTGTTAAAACTGGATGAGTGTGAGCTTGTTAAAGAGAAAAATCTAGAGCGTGTTACGATTACTTTAATGAATAGAGCCCTCTCAAAGTGTCCCAGTGATGATCCTTTGTACTTTAGTGTTCAATCAGAATCTAACATATGGTGGCTTGGTGCATTTGAGGTAAGCGAGATTCTCAGGTAAGCTCAAATGTTCACATCTACTTAAGTCTCATTTATTTTGTGTTGCAGGTAAAGAAAGAAGATCATGAGATTCTATATTGGGTGTTCCATCGAACTAATATTCCGGAGGTGATTGATAGACAGACTAACCAGGGAGAGGTACTACGTCTAGATGGAAGGGGAGACTTTCAAGTTCAGTGGCATCTTGCAGGTGACCTCAAAACATTAAAATGCATTATTTTGTGGAATGGATGCAATGGCAAAGTCGCCGGAGTTTGTTCTGCATGGAGCCTGCAAAGGTCATGGACCCAAAGTGGTGAGACAACTCCACACGTCACATTGAGGACCCTGCTTTTCGACCGGTTTTGAAAATACCACTTGTGAATGTCCACATATGTACAATGCATGCCCTTTGTAGAATTGTGGAGAAATTGGTCTACTTATATATCGGGTTTGCTTGGAAGATTAAGAACTCAACAGAGCGATAAGTAGCCCTGCAGTGCTTAGAATTGGTACTGTCGGATATGGGGCTTCATGGTGGCAAAGTGAAAATCCAGCGGGATGAAAAGAGATCAACTGCTGAGAAGGATGTCCCATGCAAACCATCCATCGGTGGGGTGAAGGCACGGAGGTTTTTATCTAAACCCCAAGGTACAAGAGATCTAAAGCTAACAAAACATGGAAAAATATATAACACATCTTATGTTAGCAAGGTAGAGTATTAGAGCTGGAAAAAGCTACATATTGCAGTCAAAGACCAAGAACCAACTACTCGTAACGTGAAGGCTGAGGTTCGGAGATCAATAGACATCCTATTTTTGATGTGCGACAAAGATGAGGTTTTCCTGCCGCAGGTCTACAGATGTAGTTGACCCCTGACCTGAATGGTTAAACCAATCCTCCACTTCTTTGTTACTTGTTGATGGTCTTAGGCTTTGTCTTATTGCTTGGAAGGTGGCTTCATCAGGTAGTGTCTCCTTGTATTTTTCAGCTTTCTCAAAGCATCTTCGAAGGCATTCCATTGGATTGCTGGATGTTTCCATTGCCTCATCATCACTACTATCCTCTGAAACAAATCCACTCCTCTCCTCTTGGACTCTGGAAATGATAGCCAAGGAGAAGTCCTCCCTTAAATAAAAGATGCTTTGCACATCATATAAAAAGATATAGGTCCTGTCTCCAATCCTGAAGTCAGGCACAGCAGGCAGCATCATCTGAGCATGCTTCTCAGTGAAGTTACTGACATCCAAAGGTAGTTTGATTTCTGTGGTTTTCACAAAGAGCATCTTACTTCTTTGTACTTCAATTGCCTCAACCTCAAGGTTGATTGTATCTTCAACCTCCTCGACTTCTTGTATATGTGTTGTCTCCTCGCATTCTTCATCTGGTGCTGAATCCTGCTCCTCTAACACCTCATCAGGATTCTGCATGAGGAATCCAAACAGGCTGTTCAGGTAAATCATAAAGCCAAAGGATTCCTGAATAAGTTTGCACTCTTTTTGGTGCAAAGGGCAGGCTGAATGTCGGCAAGCAGGTGGTAATTCCCTATACTTCTTCAGTCCCTGTCCCTGTCCCTTTCCACCACAGTCATTTAAATGCACAACAGTCATAGTGGGCAGAACAACCCTCCCTACCTGCACCATCACTTCAAATTTATCTTTGTAGGACTGCAAGAATTCACTGTGCTGAGCTAACACGTCTTCAATGTCAAACTTTGGGTTAAACATAGAATGAACTAGATCAAATTTGTCCCCAGAACCACAAGATGCTGCAAAATCGAACAGCCTCTCATCAGTTGCAACCGGGTCTTCCAGAGAAGACACAT